>NC_031995.1:93195271-93203031 GCF_001879085.1 Nicotiana attenuata | reverse complement strand
CCTCCAAAATTACCTTTGAAAAGTTGTACTCACCCAAATACAATAATATTATTATTAATCAATAACCATCCGGACTGAAAGCACGAATTCACAATGAAAACTTCCTGACCTGAAAACTTTAGCTTCGTCATTCGCAGAGTTATAATTTTTGGCTCATATTTCGATACCAAATACCATCAGTAAGAGAACTCAAGATTATTAAAAATCATTAATGGGTCAAATGTTTTCTGCCTCAAATACCCTTTCAAACGAACAACTTATTCATATTCTTCATCTTACTCTAGAACTTCATCTTTTTTGCATTATCAAAGTTTGAAGGAATTAAAAAAGGATTAGGGGAAGTTAGATCTGAAAATTAGAGAGGAGAAAAATAGGGATGGAAGATAGATTTAAATTTTTTAGAGGATAGAAGATGAAGATGGAAAATAGATCTAAAACTTAGAGAGGATATAAGATGAAGATGAAAGATGTTGGTCGACAATGAAGAGGCGTGGAAAGAGAAAGAGAAAAGACAAATTAGGTTAGTGATTGAAAATTCTCTTTCAAATTATTTACAAATTGGCTATACCGGGCAAATTAAAAAAATATGGGCTGAGTTTTGTTGGAATATTATCTCAAGTGATAAAGAGAGTAATTTTTCCATTTCTTTTCATATATAGATTTTAGAACCATGTAATTCGTCTATCTTTTTGTCCATTATTGGGAAAGGATACTTTTCTTTCTGATTTAGTGCATTTGAGTCCCCTACTATAACAGTACTGATAGATTTTATACTTCTTTTTTTACTTTCAAGACTGATGAATGGTTGTTTTGAGTAATGTAATTATTTAGAATATGTTGTTTTTTTCTCCTTGTATCAGCGTCTTGCTCGCTTTTGCTGTTTGTGCACATCTTAGTGCCAAATTGGCTTTAGAGTATCCAACAGATAAATGATAATGATGTTACTGACTTCTCAAAGTCTGAACTGATGGAGTGTGTTTCGAGGGCAAATTCTGCCCTCCTGTTTAAACATGCTAATCCTTACATTATGGATAAGGGATTGCATAGGGAGACTGATTATCCCTATTTTGATCATTACATACGACCATGCATGTGTTCTTTGAATCAGGTAATTTGAAATTTGTTATATTTGTGATTTGGTTATATTTATAAAGACTCGTCGACATTTGCTTACACTTGTGTTTCAGGGCTTCCTGAAAATTGGAATTTCGGGTTGGGAATATCTAGAGGAGGATGAAGTGACTGATGCTTTGAATCTTGAGCCTGTTACTGCTTCAATTGATGTTTATCCATCCTTGCTCACCCATCAGGGAATGGTAAAACTTTAATATTTTATCTTTTTACAAAATTAACAGCTTGAGTTCTTCTCCTTTTTATTATATGTTTCTTGTTTCTTGTATCAGGATGTTTGGTACCCTAGGCCAGTTGAGCTCCCCATTTTGGTTCCAGGTTCAGACAAAATTCAACGCCATGCCCTTCTCCTAACGGGGTATGGTGTAGACGCATTTGGTATCCCCTATTTCATTGGGAAGGGCGCTTGGACAGTTGATTCTTGGATGAACGGGTACATCCGAGTTCGTCGTGACTTCGTGAAATTTGCTGTGAAGATTAGGGGCCAGGTATTTTGGAGGGTTTGAAGATGGAATTAGAGAATTTTTACAAGTGAATTCTGTTATGTGAACATTTAGGTCCAAATGTTGAAATTGATGTCCACTTAGTATTAGAAGCCAAAGACAACTTAGTACATACAAAGTCAACTTAATATTTGTAAAAAGTCTAAAGTCCATCGTACAATTTTTCCATTGTTATACTCAAAGACGTCTTAATAAAATTCGTGGCTTAAAGCCAAATTTTAATACGGGGCCTTAATTTTTTTTGTCTATAGTATAGTTATCTTGCAAAATATAGCATTAATATTACCTTAGTTCCTTTTTTTCTTTCTTTCTTTTTGTCTATAGTGTCGTTATCTTATAAAATATAATATTAATATACCCATTGGTAAGAAAATTCAAGTTAAATAGATGTTAGCCACGTATTTACATTTGGTTACTTTGGATCTTATTGTAAAAAAATATTATTTATTAATATGAAGATTTGAGTATCTTAATTCAATGTTCTAAAATATTTCTATTGTTTAAAAATAGATAGTCCTTCTTTTCAAAGTATTTTTATTATTTTTTGTCCATAAAATTCAATATTGTCTAAGCGAAATAGTAAATCCACAACTAAAATATTTTTAGGGCCCCAAAATTTAGGGGGCCTAAAGCAAAGGCTTTACTAGCCTCTCCCTTGAACCACCCCTGCAGATAATGATGCTACTGACTTCTTAAAGTCTGAACCGATGGAGTGTGTTTCGAGGGCAAATTCTACCATCCTGTTTAAACATGGGATTCGACCAAATCAACAAGGTATAACAATTTTGCAAGAATTATTTTTGTAATTATTACTAATGTCAAATCTAGCAATTTTTTTTAAGCTGGCTACGTCAAGACTATGAATTTTCTCTCAATATTTCCTTTTATTTAGGATTATTCTTTCTTTTTAGGTTTGTTTTAAAAAAAATTGAACATTTAGCTAGCGCTTGACCATAAATTTTCAAATTTGTTTTGAAAAATTTGGTTGAGGTAAATATTGGTTTGAAGATGAAAATGTGTTTGGACATCAGTTTTCAAAACATATTTCCTACATTTATTTTGAAAAAACATGAAACATGATTTATACTCACAAGTTCTAAAAACTATCACAAATACCTAACAGTACCATTATCAATAACATTCATTATATTATTGCTAATCATAGTCCTGAACATAAATATATTTGGTACAAAATTATCATTTCATAATATAAATTACAAAAGTTTGGGACAACTTTTAAAAAAATGTGATAGTGATATTGGTCAAAAACAAACTATTGAGCTGGATTTGGGATTTGGGATTTTGCCAAAATGTAGGCAAAATCTATGGTCACATATGTGTTTTTCAAATAAAACTCAAATTTATCTTGACAAAATCTATGGACAAACAAGTTCTTAAAATTAAGCTTTATTAGATTTTAATTTAAACAAGTTTGCATCAGTTTTCTTCTTGTTATAGCGCAACCCTTACTGTTTATAACGGCGGCTCTAGTCTAGGCCAGAGAAGCCGTGGACTTGGGCCCCAAAATCGAATGCCACAATTTTATATTAAATTATTAAATATTTCATATAAATAATATTATAATAAAAGTATTATGTAGTACTTATATATGTTTGTTATTTGATTTAGAAGCGGAGTCGGGATTTCAAGTTTATGAGTTCAGGGATTCTAATTGTTTTAAGTTATTGAGTTCTAAATTAATAATTTATATACTATATTTAATAAATTTTTAAAGACAAATACATGATTCGAAATATATCTACTGGGTTCGGCCAAACCAGCACAGAGTACTCTTGCTCCGCCCCTGATTTGATTGAGGTTAAATAACTTCATAAACTATTACATTTTGCACATTCATTTCTTTTTCTTTGTCTGTGATGATAGCACAATCAATTAGCTATTTGTTGTCTTAAATAAGGCTATTTTTTTTGCTACTTGTTTTGCTCAAAAGATACTAATTACTTTATAAGCGAAAAACAATCAAAATAATTCACAGGTAAATCGTGATCGAATATAATGAGACCTAAAAGTTTGTATTATGCTTGTGATTGTTTCAACAACTTGGATATTCGAGAGAGTAAGAGAAAGCTTGTTTAGAGAGAGAGGGAAATAGAAAGAAAGATAGCTTATTATTGAAAGATCTCATGCCCTTTACAACATTGGGTTTCTACTTTATATAACAAGAGAACCCCCTCAAAAATAATAAAATAATACAGGGATAGGTCACGTGCTTTCGAGGAGACGACGAGACCTAAGGGCACGCTTTCACTCTGACATTCTTAGGTCGTCCCCTCTACTTCGGCTATTATTTAGTCGTGGGTCGTTGCTACCGTAGCGGGCAGAATTTGACCCATACAGATAGTCCCTCTGTTCGTTGGTAACGTAACGAAGTGCGTCGCCGATGGACGGAACCATGATCCTTGTATTAGGAAAANTACCCGCTCACGTGGAGATGGGTTTAGCAGGAGCGGACTACGCGAACACCCATAGACCGGGATACTGTACGTTTTATGAATATCCCTTTTTGATCGGCTACGGCCTCCCCATTTTTCCATTGGCGGAGGAACTTTGCCGTTACTACAACATGTGTCCCGCCCAGCTCACTCCGTATACCCTAAAGGTATGTAGGGTAATGTCTACATACGCGGAGCTGGTCGGGCTGGAGGTCTCCGTCCACCACCTATTGCAGCTATTCAGTGCCAGCTATCTGAGGGGCACCATGCTGCATCTAAAGAATCGCGGCTCGAAGGGGTTGGTTGTGCAAACCGACGACTGGGCTAACCGGGGCTATTGGCGTAGATACTTCCTTATCAAGACGGAGCACCTGGTGTCTAACCCCGTCGGATTCCCTGAGAGGTGGAATTCGAGACGTAAGTATTACTATCCGTCGAGTCGTTTATCGTACGTGACTTTAGCGGTTCCGATTATACCATCCTTATGATTTTTTTGTTATTTTGCAGCAATAGCTCACGTCCCCCGGTTCATAACCGATATCAAGCAGTGGGTGTCCGGTTTGCTGCCTCTCGCGGAAGAGACCCGTACGTGGGCTGAATTCATTGAACGTTACGGTCCCGCGAGCCCATCAGGTATTTCTTCGATTGTAATTAGTCGTTTTCACAAACTTCATCAGCTAAATCACTTTTATTGCCAGGTCAAAGTGCTCCTAAGAGGAGGGCAACGGCATCCGCCTCCTCCCGATCAGATGTTGGTCAGAATACGCAGGAAATACTTTGTGCTTCTGTCAGGGAAGGGGTGACCGTAGCCTCTTTACAGAGGCTGCTCCTGCGGAGGCGGCCATAAATGAGGCGAGGTCGTCGACATTGTCTCCGCAACCTGTGGACGAGCCTTCCGAGGGCGAGGAGCCTGAGGAGAGAAAAATGAGGAGGCTCGTGATGGGTAAGGCGGTGGCGACTGGAGATGAAGAGGGTGACGCGCCTCGCCAAACAACTAGGCCCGTCTTTATGGCCGACGCCATCCGTTCGGGGAGTCCGGCCAACCTGATAAGTGCTAATGTTGGTACCAGCTCGGCTCGTGTTACCGAGGGTGGCTCATCGCCCCTTGTTGGTGGCGATGCTGGGGGACCAACTGCTGAGGCCGCCCACGGGAATGTGGATGAGATGGCGAAAAACTCTGCACGCGTAGAGATGATAGCAGATGGATCTGGCCGCCGCATCGTGATTCCAGGGGCTTACAACTTGGTACGGCACAGCGAGCGGGCTGCACTGGAGATAGCCCTACTGTGTGCTGCCCCTGAGCGCGAGATGCTGAGCGTTGTCAGCGATGCGGAGCTGTCACGGAGGGTCGCTGGTATGGCGTTACAGGTAACTTCTCTGTTCTTCCGTGTGTCATGAAGTTGATTTTGATGCGTACTAACTTACATGTATGTATATATATTCTTCTTTAGACCTTGGTTTTGAAAGTGGAGAGGAGGCGCCGTGAGGAGAAGAGAACGATCGTTTTTGATAAGATGGTGAAGAGGTATAAACGGTATCGCTCCAAGCATCAAGCGGCGGCGGATCTTTTCCGGCAAGATCCACAATTCCAGGTGTTCCGGGAAGGCCTCGAACAGAGGGAGGCACAATTGAGCCGCAGGGCGGCGGAGCTGGAGAAAACGGATGAGGAGTTGGTGAAGGCTGTGGCTCGTAATAGCAAGCTGGAATCACTCCTCAAACTGAGGGAGGAGGAGTTGGAGCTCAGCCGTGGAGTGGCGGCGGAGGTAACCGATCTTCACCGTAGGGTGGCGGCTTTGACAGCCGAGCTCGAAGCTAAGGCGGCTGAGATCGATGTCCTCAGGCGTACTGCCCCGCCACGTCCCGGGGACGCGACCCAAGATGCGCACGAGATGTGGGTATATGCGGAGGCCAAATTGGACGTGTATAGAAAACTTCTTGTTGCGGAACGTGCCTCTGAGGAGGAAGTTCAGGAGCAGTGGCGCGAGGCTCGTGCCGCTTGTGTAGCTTGTGGGTACAACTCCGACTCTCCTGACCGAGAGGGCTACACTTCAGAGGACATCAACCGGCTCGAGTCCGACCCATGGTTTAATGAGACTTACCGCGTCGGTAGCGATGGTCGAGAAGGAGAGCAAGCGAATGGCGATGGTAAATCTAGCGAGGCTCCTTAAGATTTGTATAGGTTTTGCCTTTTTTCTTTTTGGAATGTAATGGGAGTCCTCCATGGGACTAAATGTATATAATTTTTGTCATAGTGAAAGAATTATACTTTTGTTGCTATTCTTTTGTGTTGTTCTTTGTTTATACATAGTTTGTCACCGTCGAGCTTGGCCGGCGCATCGGTTGTGACGGCTTTTGGCCCGTAGGATGTAACTTCAACTGTCGTTGAAGTGTTATCCGTCGTCGTCGAGCGGGGTCGACGATCATTGGCGATGGCCTTTGGCCCAGAGGATGTAACTTCAACTGTCGTTGAAGTGTTATCTGTCGTCATCGAGCGTGGTCGACGATTATTGGCGATGGCCTTTGGCCCCTAGGATGTAACTTCAACTGTCGTTGAAGTGTTACCTGTCGTCGTCGAGCGTGGTTGACGATTATTGGCGATGGCCTTTGGCCCATAGGATGTAACTTCAACTGTCGTTGAAGTGTTATCCGTCGTCGTCGAGCGTGGTCGACGATTATGGGCGATGGCCTTTGGCCCATAGGATGTAACTTCAACTATCGTTGAAGTGTTATCCGTCGTCGTCGAGCGGGGTCGACGATCATTGGCGATGACCTTTGGCCCATAGGATGTAACTTCAACTGTCGTTGAAGCGTTATCCGTCGTCGTCGAGCGGGGTTGACGATCACTGCGATGACCTTTGGCCCATAGGATGTAACTTCAACTGTCGTTGAAGTGTTATCCGTCGTCGTCGAGCTGGGTCGACGTTTACTGGCGACGGAACGTGGCCATTTTCATAATGGAGGTGGTGGCCTTGGCCGCTAACATAATGGAGAAGGTGGCCTTGGCCGCTTACATAATGGAGAAGGTGGCCTTGGCTGCTTACATAATGGAGAAGGTGGCCTTAGCCGCTTACATAATGGAGAAGGTGGCCTTGGCCACTTACATAATGGAGACTCAACTAGGCTAGTCCCTTTATTATATCGGCCTGGAGAATGCGTCGACTGGCCGGTGTGATAAACCTGTCTCTATACGCCCCTGGGTGTCCCCTTCGCCGCCTCGTTAAAAACCTCCCCGAGAAAACCCAATCGGGACAAAACTCAGGTAAGGGAAAAAGAGTACGACTCGGGAGACGCCCCTTAAAAATGGAAGTACTTGAGGTGGGCGATGTTCCAGTTGTTTTGGAGTATTTTTCCCTCCATTGTTTCCAACTGGAATGCTCCTTTGCCTGCATCTGCTGTGATTTTATAGGGCCCGCTCCAATTGGTGCCCAGTTTCCCTTCGCTTGGGTCTTTTGATGCCAAAGTTTTGGCTTTGAGGACGTAGTCGCCTACTTTGAGCGGTCGTATTTTAGCTTTTCTGTTGTAATACCTTTCGACCTGTTGCTTTTGAGCCGTCATTCTTATGTGGGCCATATCCCTTCGTTCTTCTGCCTCGTCGAGGTCTTGAAGCCTACCTATGTCGTTGTCTGCTCCGCTGGTATGTGAATATCTCAGGCTTGGTTCTCCGATTTCGACT
>NC_031995.1:93106786-93194075 GCF_001879085.1 Nicotiana attenuata | reverse complement strand
TAGGTCGTCCCCTCTACTTCGGCTATTACTTAGTCGTAGGTCGTTGCTACCATAGTGGGCAGAATTCGACCCCATACAGATAGTCCCTCCGTTCGTTGGTGACGTAACGAAGTGCGTCGCCGATGGACGGAACCATGATCCTTGTACTAAAAAATTTTGACCATGTTTGGAGACGACGACGTGGGGAGGGCGATCATTTGAATTTGTCGATCTATTGGCGCGCAATCCCTTCCCTGAGATGATGTCACCATATGCAGGCGTCATCATTACACGTGTTCCCGAGGAAGTACAAAAGGTGTTCTGACGCTTGGTTTCCCGCGCCTGTCTAGGGTTTTGCCTCTTCGATTTCAATGCTACCCATCCCTATAAATAGGGAAAGGGTTCAACTTAATCTAACTTTAGATCATCTGCAAACGTTTTCCAACTATTTCAAGAAGACGCTCCCTTTTTACGAGAAATCACCGCTTCCCTGAAAGTACACTTGTGGTTGCGTAGTACATCACTCCTTAATCAGAAATCATGACAAAACCTAAACGGGATAACGCTCCGAGGGCTCGTAATAATAAATCATCTGACATACCGCCTACATCCGGCGGCAATAAGGGAGAGAAAGGGGAGGATCTCACCCCTCTTACCGTAGATAACGTGCTCCCGAAGCAACTCCTTATTAGGAGGGACTTTCAACGGGATTCTCCCGAACAACCTTGGGAGAAATCTGAGTTAAATCAAACTGATTTAGATACTCTTTGTGCATCATATGATATACCCGCTCACGTGGAGATGGTTTTGGCAGGAGCGGACTACGCGAATACCCATAGACCGGGATACTGCACGTTTTATGAATATCCCTTTTTGATCGGCTACGGCCTCCCCATTTTTCCATTGGCGGAAGAACTCTGCCATTACTACAACATGTGTCCCGCCCAACTCACTCTGTATACCCTAAAGGTATGTAGGGTAATGTCTACATACGCGGAGCTGGTTGGGCTGGAGGTCTCCGTCCACCACCTATTGCAGCTATTCAGCGCCAGCTACCTGAGGGGCACCATGCTGCATCTAAAGAATCGTGGCTCGAAGGGGTTGGTTGTGCAAACCGACGATCGGGCTAACCGGGGCTATTGGCGTAGATACTTCTTTATCAAGACGGAAAACCTGGTGTCTAACCCCGTCGGATTCCCTAAGAGGTAGAATTCGAGACGTAAGTATTACTATCCGTCGAGTCGTTTATCGTACGTGACTTTAGCGATTTCGATTATACCATCCATATGATTTTTCTGTTATTTTGCAGCAATAGCTCACGTCCCACGGTTCATAACCAATATCAAGCAGTGGGTGTCCGGTTTGCTGCCTCTCGCGGAAGAGACCCGTACATGGGCTGAATTCATTGAATGTTACGGTCCCGCGAGCCCTTCAGGTATTTCTTCGATTGTAATTAGTCGCTTTCACAAACTTCGTCAGCTAAATCACTTTTATTGCTAGGTCGAAGTGCTCCTAAGAGGAGGGCGACGGCATCCGCCTCCTCCCGATCAGATGTTGGTCAGAATACGCAGGAAATACCTTGTGCTTCTGTTAGGGAATGGGTGACCGTATCCTCTTTACAAGAGGTTGCTCCTGCGGAGGCGGCTACAAATGAGGCGAGGTCGTCAACATTGTCTCCGCAACCTGCGGACGAGCCTTCCGAGGGCGAGGAGCCTGAGGAGAGAAAAAGGAGGAGGCTCGTGATGGGTAAGGCGGTGGCGACTGGAGATGAAGAGGCTAATGGGAGTCCTTATGGGACTAAATGTATATAATTTTTGTCATAGTGAAAGAATTATACTTTTGTTGCTATTCTTTTGTGTTGTTCTTTGTTTATACATATTTTGTCACCGTCGAGCTTGGCTGGCGCATCGGTTGTGACGGCTTTTGGCCCGCAGGATGTAACTTCGACTGTCGTTGAAGTGTTATTCATCGTTGTCGACGATCATTGGCGATGGCCTTTTGGCCCATAGGGTGTAACTTCAACTGTCGTTGAAGAGTTACCTGTCGTCGTCGAGCGTGGTTGACGATTATTGGCGATGGCCTTTGGCCCAGAGGATGTAACTTCAACTGTCGTTGAAGCGTTATCCGTCGTCGTCGAGCGGGGTCGACGATCATTGGCGATGGCCTTTGGCCCATAGGATGTAACTTCAACTGTCGTTGATGTGTTATCCGTCGTCGTCGAGCGGGGTTGACGATCGGTGGCGATGGCCTTTGGCCCATAGGATGTAACTTCAACTGTCGTTGAAGCGTTATCCGTCGTCGTCGAGCGGGGTCGACGATCATTGGCGATGGCCTTTGGCCCATAGGATGTAACTTCAACTGTCGTTGAAGCGTTATCCATCGTCGTCGAGCGGGGTCGACGATCATTGGTGACAGCCTTTGGCCCATAGGATGTAACTTCAACTGTCGTTGAAGTGTTATTCCGTCGTCGTCGAGCGGGGTCGACGATCATTGGCGATGGCCTTTGGCCCATAGGATGTAACTTCAACTGTCGTTGAAGTGTTATCCGTCGTCGTCGAGTGGGGTCTACGATCATTGGCGATGGCCTTAGCCGCTTACAAAATGGAGTCGGTGGCCTTAGCCGCTTACATAATGGAGTTGGTGGCCTTAGCCGCTTACATAATGGAGTTGGTGGCCTTAGCCGCTTACAAAATGGAGTTGGTGGCCTCGTTAAAAACCTCCCCAAGAAAACCCAATTGGAACAAAACTTAGGTAAGGGAAAAAGAGTACGACTCGGGAGACGCCCCTTAAAAATGGAAGTACTTGAGGTGGGCGATGTTCCAGTTGTTTTGGAGTATTTTTCCCTCCATTGTTTCCAACTGGAATGCTCCTTTGCCTGCATCTGCTGTGATTTTATATGGCCCGCTCCAATGGGCGCCCAGTTTCCCTTTACTTGGGTCTTTTGACGCCGAAGTTTTGGCTTTGAGGACATAGTTGCCTACTTTGAGCGGTCGTATTTTAGCTTTTCTGTTGTAATACCTTTCGACCTGTTGCTTTTGAGCCGTCATTCTTATGTGGGCCATATCCCTTCGTTCTTCTGCCTCGTCGAGGTCTTGAAGCCTACCCATGTCATTTTCTGCTCCGCTGGTATGTGAATATCTCAGGCTTGGTTCTCCGATTTCGACTGGTATAACTGTGTCGGTTCCGTAGACCAGTGAGTACGGTGTTTCTCCTGTGCTAGATTTGGGCGTTGTCCGGTATGCCCACAGTACCTCTGGTAGTAATTCGGGCCAGAGCCCTTTGGCTTCTTCGAGTTTCTTCTTCAGTATGTTCAATATTGTTTTGTTGGAGGATTCTGCTTGGCCATTGGCGGCGGGGTGATATGGCGTGGAGAGTATCCGTTTGATGTGCCATTTGTCAAAGAACTCTGTTATCTTTTTGCCGATGAATTGGGGGCCGTTATCGCAGCTGATTTCTTTGGAGATGCCGAAGCGGCATATGATATTTTTTCATATGAAGGCGATGACTTCTTGTTCGCGTATTTGGGCGTACGCACCTGCTTCTACCCACTTGGAGAAATAGTCAGTCAAAACTAACAGAAATCGTACCTTTCCTCGTCCTGCTGGCAGGGGACCGATTATGTCCATTCCCCATTTGGTGAAGGGCCAAGGTGATGTTACTGAGTGTAGGGGCTCTCCCGGTTGATGTATCATGGGGGCGTACTTTTGGCACTGCTCGCACCTACGAACGTACTCCGCTGCCTCCTTTTTCATTGTGGGCCAGTAGTACCCGGCTCGGATGATGCAACGGACGAGAGCGCGATTGCCGGTATGTGCGCCACAGTGGCCCTCGTGTACCTCTTCGAGTACTTGCCTTGTTTGGTGTGGCCCCAAGCACTTAGCGAGGGGTCCGCCAAACGTTCTTTTGTACAGATCATGATTTATTAGGCAGTATCAGGCGGCTTGTACGCGAAGCTTTTTGGCTGTTTTTTTGTCGAGCGGGAGTGTCTCGTCCTGCAGATAGGAGATAAACTGGTTGCGCCAGTCCCAAGTTAGATTTAAAGAGAGTACCTCAGTGTGATCTATGGCTGAATGGAGAAGGGTGACTATATTTCCCTTGTTGATGTTTTTGGTGGCTGCAGCCAATTTGGCTAGGCCGTCTGCTTCGACGTTCTGCGCCCTCGGGATTTGTTCCAGGCGGCATTCATCGAACTCGGGCATCAACTTGTGAATTTCTGATTGATATTTCTGCAGTCTCTGTTCCTTGATCTGGTAAGTCCCGGTGACTTGGTTTACCACGAGTTGAGAATCGCAATGGAGGATGAGTCGTCGAGCTCCGTATTTGATGGCCAACTTCATACCTGCAATCACAGCCTCGTACTCGGCCTCATTGTTAGTCATCTCGGGGCATCGTATGGACTGACGAATTATTTCGCCCGTGGGGACCTCGAGTACGAGTCCCAGTCCCGATCCCAAGGCATTGGAAGCGCCGTCAGTGTAGAGGGTCCAGAGGTCGGTACTAGGAGTGGCACGAATGGCCTCTAGTTCCGCTTCTGGCAGAATCTCTGTACTGAAATCGGCGACAAAATCAGCATGTACCTGCAACTTGATGGCGTTTCTCGGGTGATAGGATATGTCGTGCTCGCTGAGCTCTATGGCCCATCTGGCGAGCCTTCCCGATAACTCGGGCTTGTGTAGGATGCTTCTCAGGGGGAAGGTCGTTATAACTTTTATAGGATGACACTGAAAGTAGGGTCTAAGCTTTCGTGAAGCTACGACCAGTGCCAGAGCCAGCTTCTCGAGGTGTGGATACCGTATTTCGGCGTCCACTAGGGTTTTGCTGATATATTAAATAGGAGACTGCGTGCCTTTGTTTTCACGGGCCAGGACTGCGCTGACGGCGACTTCATCCACTGCCAGGTATACTAGCAAGGGTTCGCCAAGGTTCGCTTTAATTAGCAATGTGGCGAAGACAGGTATTCTTTCAATTTTTTTAAAGCCTCGGCGCATTCCTTGTTCCATTGTAGTCCGTGATCTTTTCTCAATACGTTAAAAAATTTATGGCACCTGTCGGAGGATCACGAGATGAACCTAGATAGGGCTGCTATTCGCCCTGTCAGCTTTTGTACATGTTTTTTGCTGTGCAAGGTCTCAGGTATTGCGTCTATCGCCTTGATCTGGTCAGGATTGACTTCGATACCTCGTTATGATACGAGGAAACCCAAGAACTTCCCTGATGCTACGCCGAAGGCGCATTTTTCTGGGTTTAATTTCATCCCGTACTGTCGTAGTATCTCAAAGGCTACTTTCAGATGGTCGAGGTGGTCTTCTTTGTTTGCTGACTTTACCAGCATATCGTCGATGTAGACCTCCATGGTCTTGCCAAGCTGTTCCTTGAACATTCTGGTAACTAGCCTCTGATACGTCGCCCCTGCGTTTTTGAGTCCGAAGGGCATCACCTTACAGCAATACGTTCCCTGGTGGGTGATGAAAGTTGTCTTTTCTTGGTCCTCCTCGGCCATCATGATCTGGTTGTAGCCAGAGTAGGCATCTAGGAAGCTTAGCAGCTCATGTCCTGCTGTGGCGTCGATCAACTGGTCGATATGAGGTAACGGGAACGAGTCCTTCGGGCATGCCTTGTTAAGGTCTGTGAAATCTACGCACATCTTCCACTTCCCGTTTTTCTTTTTGACCATGACGACATTGGCGACCCATTGGGGATATTTTGATTCCCTTATGGATCCGTTGGCCAGTAGTTTATCTACCTCTTCGCTGACGGCCTCGTTGATTGCGGCGTTGAACTTTCTTCTAACTTGCCGCACGTGTGGATATAGTGGGTCGACATTCAGTTTGTGGGTGGCAATGTCTCTTGGTATCCCCGGCATATCTGAAGAAAAAGCATATAGATCTGCGTGGTTAGTTAAAAATTCATGGTACTTACTTGGGTCGCAGAGGCTGTGTCCGATGTAGGCCTTTTTTGAGTGATCGGTGCTGTCCAGTTGTACTGGGTTGAGATCCTCGACCGTTGCTTTGCAGGCTTCTACGATGTTCGGATCTTTGATAGCTTCCGTTGTTGGGTCGACCTTAGTCCCCGACACGGCTGATTGCTATGCTTTCGCACTTGCTCCTTTCAACTGCTTGGTGTGTGAGTAGTCTTGAGCGATTCGGTAGCACTCTTGCGCGGTGCGCAGCTCGCCCCGAATGCTAAATATTCCCCAAGGGGTCGGGAACTTGATCACTTGGTACAAGCTTGAGGGGACTGCTCGCATAGCGTGTATCCACGGGCGTCCTATGATGGCGTTGTAGGCTGTTTCTTGGTTCATGACGTGGAAAGTGGTTTCCAGCGTAACTCCTCCTGCTAAAATCGGAAATGATACCTCCCCGGAGATTTGTTCCACTGCATTGTTAAAACCTGTCAGTGTTATGCAACGCGGTATTATCCTATCTTTGAGCCTCATTTGCGCAAGGACCCTTGGATGGATAATACAAGCGCCGCTTCCGTCATCAACCATGATTCTCTTAACATCAGCGTCAGCAATACGTAAAGTTATGACCAAAGCATCATAATGAGGAAAAGACAAACCATCAGCATCTGACTTATCGAAGATGATACTCTCTTCGAAGTCATCATACTGTTCGTGGGCGATTGTTCGCTTCAGTTTGTGCGAAGTGGTGAACTTTACATGGTTGATTGCTGAATCGTCGCCTCCTCCGACGATCATGTTGATGGTGCGTGCTGGCGAAGGCGGCTTTGGCGGCATTTGAGGTTGATCCCGCCCTCGTGCGAAGTTGATCTTTCCCTTATCGCTGAGCAGCTCCCTCAAGTATCCTTGGTTCAGCATTCTGACCACCTCCTGCCATAGCCCTATGCAATCTTCGATTTTGTGCCCTCGTTCTTGGTGGAACTCGCACAGGACATTTGACTTCCTCATGGCGGGGTCTGATTTCATCTTCTGTGGCCATTGTACCTTGGTGCCCAGCTTCTCCAGTGCGTACACTATTTCTGAGGGAGACACGCAAAAGTTATAGGCGGATAATAAAGGGGGCATACCTCTTTCATTATGGAGTGGGGCGACTTGTCGCTGCAGTGCTTCTGTGTGTCTAGGCGGTGGTGGATGCGAGGATCTGACGTAAGGCTGTTGCCTTTCTTTGTTGAAGCGCGAGGATTGTTCCCGCTGGCCCTCGCTGCGTCGATCCCTCCTTGCTTCTGACTGTATTATTGTAAGCCGCTGGGTTGGTTCATTGAGGTCATCCTGGTCTGCTCGTACCTCGGCACAGTAGGCGTTGTGGATCTCCTCCCATGTGGTGGGAGGATACTTCATGAGTCGGCTTAGTAGCGTTTTTTGGTTGCTCTCGAACCATCTCTGCTCAGCCTGTTTTGGAAAGCTGCGACCGCCATGCCTTCCGATACGTTTGGTAGGCTCATCCTTACTCTGTTGAATCTGGCCAGGAAGTCCCTGAGTCCCTCACATGCGGTTTGTCGGACGGCGAAGATATCGTTGACCCTGGCCTCTGCTTTCTTAGCTCCTGCATGGGCAGTGGCAAACTTATCCGCCATTTATTTGAATGTTGATATCGTTCTGGCTGGCAGCTGTGAGTACCATGTTAGCGCCCCCCCCCCCCCCCCCGTCAACGTTTCTCCGAACTTTTTCAGCAGTACGGATGGTACTTGTTCCTTTGACAGATTGTTACCCTTCACAGCGGTCACATAGTGGATCAGGTGGTCTTCGGGGTCCGTCGTCCCGTCATATATCCTTAAGTAGGGTGGCATCTTGAAGGTTTTTAGGATCGGGTGAGGCGCAGCTTCTTCACTGTATATGGCTGTTCGACGAATCTTCCCACGTCGCGCTTTGGTAGTAACTTAGGAGCGCCGGGAATTTTGTCTACTCTTTCCTGATGCTCTTTCATCTGATCCCGAAGTGCCTTGTTTTCATTCTCCATTTCCTTCATTTTTTTAAGGATGGCTGCAAGTGTGCCATCGCTGGTCTGGCCATTGGTGTGGTTGTTGTTTGTACGTACAGTATCGTGTTCACTGGTGGTAGCGATGTCTGTCGTCAACGGGTTCTTAATGTTGCTTTGGGGCGATTTTTCGAGCAAGTTGCCTAGGGTGTTCGTCAGCCATTCTTCCAGTAGCTTCTTGACCACCGGGGGTGGTGTTTCTTTGACTACAGATGTGACAACCCAAAGGGTCATCACCTGTATTCCTACTCCCTCTGTACTTCTGAGGCCCTGGAAACCTCATTTGGGGTTGCCTCGAGTTTTGTGCGCAGTCCAGGCGCGTAGCCGGAAAAGCTTAAATATGAAATTGTGAGAAAAATTGTTAAATCTTGGTATTTAGTTGATTAAGTTTGACTTCGGTCAACGTTTTGGGCAAACGGACCCGGACCCGTGATTGACGATCCCGGAGGGTCTGTAGGAAAATATAGGACTTGGGTGTATGCCCGGAATCAAATTCCGAGGTCCCAAGACCAAGAAATGAATTTTTGTGTGAAATTGTTTTCTGGAAAATAATTAAGGAAATTGGAAATGAAATTTGATTAAAAGACTGTGGTATCGGGCTCGTATTTTGGTTCCGACGCCCGGTACAACTCTTATATACGGTTTGAGTACTTTCTGTAAAGTTTGGTTGAATTTGGACGTCGTTTGACGTGTTTTGGACAAAAAACTCTAAACTTGATGTTTTATGAGAATTGGAAGGAAATCCTGGGTCTAGAGGCCTAATTTGATGATTATGATATTGTTTGGGCGAGTTGATCGCACGGATGAGTCCGTAGGATGTTTTTGAGTTTATATGTGTGTGAGCACGTGATTTTTGCCTCGCATGAACTATTCCTACAAAATTCTTAGATTTAGGATTTTTCTTTTAATTATTTGATTTTTAGGATTTAATTGCATGATTTTCATGTTTATTTGCATTTCTGCGTAACATAATTCATAAAAATACAAAAATACGCACTGCATTTGCATGTAGGATTTAATTTTACATTTTTTAGATTAATTAGCAAATTAGTTTGTTTCACAAAAATGAAAAATTACAAAAAAAAAATGTTCGTGTGGCATTTTCACTCTTTAATTTTGAATTTTGTAGCTTTTCTTTTAAATTAGGAGTTAATTAATTTTTGTAAATACCATTTTTGATAGGATTTAATTTAGGTTTTATTTTAATTTAGAAAGGAAAAGGAAAGTTGAATTTGAAAGAAAAAAAGAAAAAAAGATTTTTTAAAAAATACGAGAAGGCTGGATTTTGGCCATTTTAATTCAATACCCCCCAGGCCCAAAGAAAACCCGGTCAGCAGGCCCAACAACTAGCCCAAAACCCACCTCTTACCTGGTCTAGCCTCCACACCCCACCAAACGACCCCGTTTCCTCGAATTTTAATCACAGCCCTTGATTTTCTCCATCCAACGGATGGGAACTGGGCGGGCCTTTAATATATATATGTTCGAACCAAGCCCCCCACCCCCTCATCTCTCTCCTCTCTTCAAACCCTAGAGACCGCCTGTCTCCGCCCTGAGCCGCCGTCTGCCGCGGCCGAAAATCGCCCACGGCGGCGGCGATTCTCCAATGACACCCAAAATCACACCAAAGCCCCTTTTTCCCTCCCTCGTCACGAATCCACCATAATCTTCCCTCAAATCCCACCGGAGCCCCTCGAAACTTCTAAACCCTAGCGCCGCCACAGTTTCTCCGGTGGCTGCGCCGCCTCCAAACCACCTCAAAACAACACCCCATAACCCCCATGCCTCCCTCATGCCTAATCTGTCATTGGTTTCCTTCGAATCTATCCAAAATTCTTCAAATCTTAAATCCGAGTTCGAGCCTCAACAGTTCAAAACTAGTTTCCGTTGAACCTGGTGACATGCATCGACCCAAACCTTTGTTCTTCGTGATTTAAAGTTTGATTCACTATAAATTGATGCTGTTCGTTCGTTCTTAATGGAGAATAAGTGATTAGCATCGGTTTCATGTGAATCAGAACATCAGGTGTAATTTCGAGTTTAGTCGGTGAGTTTCTATTCATCTTTATGTCCATTTTTGGTTTTAGTTCACCTTTTGTCCTTCTTCTTCTCTTCTCCTCTTTCTCTGGTTGAAAACTTGACCCAATTTCCGAGTTTAAATTGTTTTCTATCTTTTTTTTTTTTTGTGAAAGCATGTCCGATAAATGTTGATTATTAGCTTGTTTGAAGTTCTAATTTCATATCACGTTTAGTCACATAGTTAATTTAATAACTTAGTTAATTTCCTGCTTACTTGTGTTTAATAATCATTCAATTAGAGTAAGTTTGGTTTCGAAATCATTTAAGTATTTGTCCTTAGTTTGTAGCAGGTTTGATTTTGGCTCATTCTGTTGTTTGGGCTTCAGAGCCACTTCAGAACTCACCCTAAGGGGTTTGATTTAGGTCATTGGGTCAGAATCCAGCCCACATTTGGTTTAACTATGGGGTCAATTTGACCCATGACCCAAGTCTGTTTGGTAGACTAGGGGTAAATACAGGGATAATGAAGGGTAGTATAGGCAACACACTTAGGGAATCTTAGTGTAACTGACTTAGAAGCTTCTAGTAGGGGCTTTTAGCCAATTTCAGACTTCTTGTTAGTGTAACTTGGGTGGCAAGTCAGGAATTGAAGGACTAAATAGCTAAAAAGAGAAGTTAAAAGGACTAAAAGGGTAAAAAAATAAAAGCTGGAGTTTGCCCTAGTAACTTGCTTATAAAGGCATTGTTACTTGGGGTTCAATTCAGATTTTAGAAGCGCTGAAAAAGACCTTGAAATTCCAGACGGCAGAAATTTCCAAAGGAACACTGTTCCATTAAATTTTTTTTGGAAATCTTTAAGATTTTTCTTTGAAAAAACGATCCCTGAGTGGTTCAGAGATTTAAAATGAGTTAAACTTGATCTTGGTACTCAAGTTTTTGGGGGTCAGCTTCGTTGGATTTCGATAACTAGGGTTCCATTGATATATTGTTGATTCGAGTTTGGTTTTAAGTGGGTCTTCCTCAAGTATTTCTGGGTTGATTTTTCTTGCTGAACGTTATCCCTGTCATTGCTGTTGCTAAGCCTGTTGTCTCATCTCTTCCTTGTTTCTTTCTTCTTCCAGGTACAAATTTCAGATTCCTCCATAATGTGAAACCCAGTTTGAGAATGAAATGAAGCAGTCCTTTATTACATCTTACTATTAGTTTTCTTTGTGCCAAAATGTTCATTTCTTTCATAATTATGTATTTTGTTCATCAGTGATGTAATTTTATGTGACTGTTCTCTTGGAATAGTTGAAATCTCAGTTTATAACTAATTATGGACTGTTAAGACTATGACATATTTAGATCTTGTTTGTTTGATTAGCTTTAGTAGTGTAGATTAGCTTTGCAATTCATGTTAGCTTGAATGTAGAAGTGATTTGAGAACTAGTGGATTCTACTATTGTCCAGTGTATGTAAAATTTTAAGTGTCTTCAAGGTGTGCTATCATGTTTAAATGTTAATCTTGAAAGAATCATCGAGGGTTTGGTTTATAATAGTACTGATTCCTTTCAAGTGTCTTCAAGGTTTGCTATCGTGTTCTAGTGTTAGTTTAAAATCAAAATTTGGAATATTGAGTGGGCCTGAAAGTAACTGCAGGATTAATATGTGTGTTTGTATCAATGTGATTTTTGTCACTAATAGATGTTTAAAATGGTTTTGACTTGAATTGCGATTCATGTTTCAGTATAGGATTTTATAGTCTCAGTTTGTGGTCACTCGATTCACAATCTGAAATCTGGGATTTAATCATTTCATGCATTTTCTTTAGTTTGAGCATGTTACTCACTGTAACTTGTCCGTTTATTTGCAATTAAAAAATGAAACTAGAAGAACTGGGCCCAACGTTGACCCAGCTGCATAGCAAGCATACCTAAATATTATGGATACTTGTGTTGGCCCACAGAATTATTTAATTTCGCAGGCCCTGGGCCCACAGAAATTCAATACTGAGTCCTCTGTTCAAGCCTCGAAGTTGGATTCATTTTTAAGCCCAAAATTGGGCAAGCTTCGATATAAGCTGTATTGTTCTCCTTCCTGGGCCAATCTTTCCAGACCTAAAACCGTTGGAAGTTAAATCCATTAAATTACATTAGGAACATGGGAATTAAGTTGCAAATATAAAATTTAGGTTCTCGAGTTAAGTGGCAAACTCAAATTAAGAGGGTTCTACCTTTTGTTTGAATTCGGACTTGAATTCGAGGCCCGAATTTATAATTGTAAATTAATTAGGCCCTTTTAGAGACAAAATAAATAGAAAATCTTAGTTTGCTTTAGGATGGCCTTTAAATAAAAATGAGACGAGCCTCGCCAAATAAAAATGCACAAATTGCGGGGCCCTCATTAAATACTATATTAAAATATTTTAGAGATTCGGGATATGCCATTTAGCAAATCTTCATGGCTTCCCGCAAAGTTAATAAGACGCTAGCCACTTTAGGCGCGCTTTTAATAATATTACTTTCCTAAACTCGGGTGTGCATTTCATGTGACCCAAATCCAAATCCCAAAACGTTGAATAAGAGGTGTCGCGGATCCGGGTGCATTTCATGTGACGTGATCCGAAAACACGCTCTTAAACGGCGTTCACTTTCGTAAAAATAATTAAAGCGGTGAATAATCTCAAAAATTGCATTATAGGCTGGAATGTGTATAAAAACCAGATGTTTAGCCATTTATAATAATTTAAGCGACCGTGCTAGAACCACGAGATCCGGGGGTGCCTAACACCTTCCCTCGGGTCAACAGAATTCCTTATTCAGAATTTCTGGTTCGCAGACTCCAATTGGGAAGTCGAAATTTTCCTCGATTTGGGATTTAAATTAAATCGGTGACTTGGGACACCAAAAGCCAATCCTTTCCCAAGTGGCGACTCTATAAAATAAATAAATAATCCAATTTCGAATAATATCACTTTAAATGGAAAAACTCCCTTATACATTTATCCTTCGGGGTAGGTGTGTAAAAAAAGAGGTGTGACAATGTATGTTCGGTTTGGAGCCCCGAGGGCTCGGGTGAGTTTTGAGTAGGTCCCGGGAGGTCTTAGGCTAGAAATATCAGATGGTTCCAGGTTCAGGTGTTGCAGGCCCCCAGTGCGGCCGCGGTCATTTCCGTGTGGTCCGCGCTGGAAGCCGCGTGGCCGCAGTGCATTTCTGCGCGGTCCGCGTGGCTAGGTTCAGAGGGCCAGTGAATTTCAGTTCGACCAGCGCGGCCGCGTGCCATATCAGCGCGGTCCGCGCTGGGAGATTCAGAGAGTGGGATTTGGGTTCATTCCTCCAGCGCGGTCGCGCTCCAGAACAGTGTGGTCCGCGCTGGGTAGGTTCAGAGAGTGGTTTCCCCACTCTTCCTCAGCGCGGCCGCGGGGCATTTTTGTGCGGTCCGCGCCGGGTCTTCAGTACAGTATATAAAGTCGAGATTTTCAGTCATTTTTTTCACTTTTTCAAAACCCAAAACATAAGAGGCGATTTTCCAAACGATTCTACTTCTTCAAAACGATTGGTAAGTGATTTCTAAGTGATTTTCTAAACTCCTTAACATCCTTAAACATAATTTCAACTTCAAAACAAAGATTTTAATGGGGAAATTGGGAATTTTGGGTAGAACCTAGGTTTTCTAAAATTGGGGGTTTTGGACCTCAATTCGAGGTCCGATTCCAAAATAACTATTTTTGACCTTTTGGGGTAAATTGATGAAAAAGCTATAATTAGTCATTGGGTTTGATTTGTTTAGCACACATTGATAACATGAAGTCCTTATTGCATAGATTTGGTTGAGTTGGAGCCGAATTTGAGAGGGAAAGCGATTGTGGAGGATTGTATTGGTTGTGGAAGTTGAGGTAAGTGTTTGGTTTAACCCTAGCTTGAGGGAATAGGAGTCGAGTCTTGTTTGCTAATTGCTAAATGATCGAGTACGATGTATAGGCATGGTGACGAGTTCCTATACATTGGGGTCTAGCATGACCGTGAGTCCTTATATGTGGATTGTTTGGATATTGTTATGCCTTCTATGCTTAATTGATGGCTTCTATGCGTTGTAAACACCTTGTGAAAGATATTGTGATCGTGGAACTTTGTGGAGCATTGGCTCGGTCTGAAACATAAATGGTGAGAGTATATGAGATGAGAAATGCCTTGGAGCTTGTCACGAGTGCTAATGAGAACTAGGATATGAAAATGAAAGAAAAAGAGAAATAACGATTTACTCTTGCATGGTCATTATTGGTTGTTTGTGTACCCTTGTTGGGATTTCCTTCCAAATACTTGTTCACTCCCTGCCCTTTATTTGTGACTGTTGCTTGGGCAAGGTTGAGAGGTAGACATTACGG
The DNA here is from genome assembly GCF_001879085.1 of Nicotiana attenuata. Taxonomy (NCBI): domain Eukaryota; kingdom Viridiplantae; phylum Streptophyta; class Magnoliopsida; order Solanales; family Solanaceae; genus Nicotiana; species Nicotiana attenuata. The sequence continues at coordinate 93,179,774 of NC_031995.1, read as the reverse complement.
ATCGGGTTGCACGCCGCAACAGTGATAATTGTGGATCGGGTTGCACGCCGCAACAGTGTTGAAATATATTAGGGTCGGGTTGCGCGCCGCAACAGTTAGTGATACAAATGTGTTTGGTGTTGGTATTAGTTTCTTGATCATCGGAAATTATAAATTGCACCTAGATTGATTACTTTGGATTTACTGTTAATATTGTTATCCCCCACAGCATGTTTCCCCTCCCATACTGTTAGTTGCCTTGTACTTTGATTTCTGCTGTATATTTATAATTGCACAGGTTTATGTGGGGTCCAGTCTAGCCTCGTCACTACTTCCCCGGGGTTAGGCTAGGCACTTACCAGCACATGGGGTCGGTTGTGCTGATGCTACACTCTGTGCATTTTTCAGGTCCAGGTATTGAGCAGCAGCAGCCTTAGCACGGGGGCGAACCTTCAGTCCAGAGAAACCCGAGGTGGCTTGCAGACATCCGCAGGCCCGGCGTCTCCCTTCTATCTTTACATTTGGCTGCCATCTCATTGTGCCCGAGATAAACAGATTATGTTTCTTTCAGACTTTGTATGTAGTACTCCTTAGATGTTCGTGAGTATGTGACTCCAGTCTCGGGGTAGAGATATATGTGTTGGAACTTCTGTATTATCGACCATCTATCTACATTTAAGTCTTCCGCTAATGATTTTAATTCCGTCACCTTTATTTAATACCATTAATTGTTAAAAAGGAACATGTGTTTAATGAATTTATTAATTAAGTTGGCTTGCCTAGCTCCTATTAGTAGGCGCCATCACGACCCTCGAGGGTGGAAAATCCGGGCCGTGACAAGTTGGTATCAGAGCTCTAGGTTACATAGGTCTCACAACTCACGGACAAGCTTTGTAGAGTCTGAGGGATCGGTACGGAGACGTCTGTACTTATTCCCAAAGGCTGTCAAGTTAGGAAAAATCTCTCCTTTGTTCTTTCTTGTCGTGCGGTTTGGTTTCTCAATGCTAATTGAACTTCTACTCTGTTTCCTCGGAGAATGGCGAGAACAAGCGCTTCCTCATCTTCAGACCAGCAGTCCGAGCCCCACGCAGCTCCCGCTAGGGGCAGAGGACGAGGCCGTGCTAGAGGCCGAGGTAGGGGCAGAGCTCAGCCCTGAGCAGCAGCACCAGCGGTGGAGCCTCAGGTCAGTTTTGACGAGGAGGTTCCGGCCCCAGTCCCAGCAGCGCCAGTAGGCCCAGCTCAGGTCCCAGAGGGGTTTATAGCCACCCCAGTTCTTCAGGACGCTTTGATCAGATTGGTAGGCTTTGTGGAGAGCGTCACTAGAGTGGGTTTGCTTCCAGTAGCACCAGCCACTTCCCAGGCTGGAGGAAGAGTTCAAACTCCTGCTGCACGTACTCCGGAGCAGGTAGCTCCCCAGGCTCAGGTTCCAGTGGTTCAGCCAGTTGTGGCAGCTCAGTCGGGTATTATGACTCAGACCGGCGATGGAGCGGCTATGTCTGCAGATGCTTCGTGGAGACTGGATAGGTTCACCAAGCTCTTCACCACCACTTTCAGCTGTGCTTCTTCAGAGGACCCCCAGGATTTCTTATATAGCTGCCACGAGGTTCTTCGGAACATGGGCATTGTGGAGTCCAATGGAGTTGATTTTGCCGCGTTCCGTTTATTTGGGTCCGCCAAGACTTGGTGGAGGGATTTCTGTTTAGCCAGACCAGCGGGGTCGCTGCCTTTGACTTGGGATCAGTTTTCAGAGTTGTTTCTGGAGAAGTTTCTTCCCGTTACTCAGAGGGAGGCTTATCGGAGGCATTTTGAGGGCCTCCAGCAAGGGTCTATGACGGTCACTCAATATGAGACCTGGTTTATCGATCTAGCTCGCCATGCTCTTGTCATACTCCCCATTGAGAGGGAGAGGGAGAGGAATTTATTGATGGTTTGATTCAGCCGATTCGTCTCCAGATGGCTAGGGAGACTGGTAGTGAGATCAGCTTTCAGGAGGCGGCCAATGTGGCCCGTCGAGTTTAGATGGTTCTGGCACAGGGGGGTAGCCATGGAGCAGACAAGAGACCCCGTCACTCAGGTCGTTTCAGTGGTGCCTCATCTGGAGGCAGGGATTCTTATGATAGGGGTCAGCCCTCCAGGCCTTTCCAGTCAGCCCTCCAGGTTTCTCAGGGTGCCCCAAGTGATCGTGGTTACCGTGGGCATTATTCTGATCAGTAGTCCCTCAGTGTACCGTCAGCTCCCATTAGCGCACCGCCACTTCAGAGTTTCCGTGGAGGTCATTCAGGTCGCCAGGGCCAGCCACAGCGTTCAGAGGGGTGTTATGAGTGTGGTGAGTATGGTCACATCAGGAGAGCTTGCCCGAGATTGAGGGGTACTCAGTCGCAGCAGCAGGGTCCCCGTCCTATGATTCAGGCATCGGATGCTCCACAGCCAGCTAGAGGTGGAGGTAGAGGCCATAGAGGTGGAGGTAAAGGCTATAGAGATGGGGTCAGACCGCTAGGGGCGGAGGTCAGCTAGCAGCAGATCGACCTAGGGATACAGTTCTGGGTAGTAGGGCTCAGCCCCGTTGCTAGGCACTCCAGGCTAGGCCCGAGGCAGAGGCCTCAGATGCGGTGATCACAGGTACAGTTCTGGTTTGTGATCGAGATGCTTCAGTACTATTTGATCCAGGATCTACGTATTCATATGTTTCATCTTATTTCGCACCATGCTTGGTCATGCCTAGTGATGCTTTGGGTATTCCTGTATATGTGTCTACACCGGTGGGTGACTCTATCGTGGTCGACCGAGTCCATCGTTCGTGTGTTGTAGTGATTGGGGGTCTTGAGACCCGTGTAGACTTGTTGCTCTTAGATATTGTTGACTTTGATATCATCCTGGGTACGGATTGGTTATCACCCTATCACGCTATCTTGGACTGCCATGCCAAGACCGTGACTTTAGCCTTACCGGGTATGCCTCGCTTAGAGTGGAGGGGGACTCCAGGTCATTCTACCCGTAGTGTTATATCGTACGTGAAGGCTCGACGTATGGTCGAGAAGGGGTGTCTGGCCTATTTGGCCTATGTTCGTGATTCCAGTGCTGAGGTCCCTCCCATAGATTTTGTGCCTATTGTCCGGGAGTTTCCCGATATTTTTCCTTCGGACCTGCCGGGTATGCCACCCGATAGAGATATCAATTTCTGTATTGATTTGGCTCTAGGCACCCAGCCCATTTCTATTCCGCCATATCGTATGGCCCCGCCGGAGCTGAAGGAGTTAAAAGACCAATTGCAGGATCTGTTAGATAAGGGTTTCATTAGACCCAACGTTTCGCCTTGGGGCGCGCCAGTGTTAGTCGTCAAGAAGAAGGATGGGTCGATGTGGATGTGTATAGATTACCGGCAATTGAATAAGGTAACAATTAAGAATAAGTATCCACTGCCGAAGATTGATGATTTGTTCGACCAGCTTCAGGGTGCCAGGGTATTTTCCAAGATTGACTTGAGATCTGGCTACCACCAGTTGAGGATTAGGGCATCCGATGTCCCTAAGACAGCTTTCCGTACTCGGTACGGGCATTACGAGTTCTTGGTCATGTCGTTTGGGTTGACCAATGCCCCAGCAGCATTCATGGAGTTGATGAACCGAGTGTTCAGGCCATATTTGGACATGTTCGTGATAGTCTTTATTGATGATATTTTGGTGTACTCCCGCAGCCAGGAGGAGCACGAGCAGCACCTTAGAGTGGTTCTTCAAACTCTGAGGGACAGTCAGTTATATGCCAAGTTCTCCAAGTGTGAGTTCTGGCTGAGTTCAGTAGCATTTCTGGGTCACGTTGTATCAGCTGAGGGTATTCAGGTGGACCCAAAGAAGATAGGGGCAGTCAAGAACTGGCCTAGACCAGCATCAGCTACGGAGATTCGGAGTTTCTTGGGGTTAGCAGGCTACTACCGTCGGTTTGTGGAGGGGTTTTCATCTATTGCAGCCCCGATGACCAGGTTGACCCAGAAGGGTGCCCAGTTCAGATGGTCGGAGGAGTGTGAGGCGAGCTTTTAGAAGCTCAAGACAGCCCTGACTACGGCACCGGTGTTGGTCTTGCCCATAGGATCTGGGCCTTATACCGTCTATTATGATGCTTACCGAATTGGACTTGGTGCAGTATTGATGCAGGATGGCAAGGTCATAGCCTATGCTTCGAGGCAGTTGAAGATTCATGAGAAAAACTATCCAGTGCATGATTTAGAGTTGGCAGCTTGTCCACGCCTTGAAGATTTGGAGGCACTATTTGTATGGCGTGGCATGTGAGGTGTTCACCGACCACAAGAGTCTTCAGTACTTGTTCAAGCAGAAGGAGTTGAATTTGAGGCAGAGGAGGTGGTTGGATTTGTTGAAGGATTATGATGTCACTATTTTATATCATCCGGGGAAGGCCAATGTGGTGGCCGACGCTTTGAGTAGGAAGTCAGCCAGTATGGGCAGTCTTGCTTATATTCCAGTCAGTCAGAGGCCGCTTTCTTTGGATGTTCAGGCTTTAGCCAATCAGTTCGTGAGACTGGATGTTTCTGAGCCCAGTCGTGTGTTAGCTTGCACGGTTGCTCATTCTTCGTTATTGGAGCGTATCCGTGATCGGCAGTTTGATGATCCCCATTTATGTGTCCTTAGAGAGACGGTGCAGCGAGGAGGTGCCAAGCAGGTTACCTTAGATGCGGATGGAGTTTTAAGATTGCAGGGGCGAGTTTGTGTGCCCAATGTGGATGGGCTTCGAGAGTTGATTTTAGAGGAGGCCCATAGCTCCAGGTACTCTATTCACCCGGGCGCCGTGAAGATGTATCAGGACTTGCGGCAGCATTATTGGTGGCGTAGGATGAAGAAGGATATCGTAGCATATGTGGCTTGTTGTTTGAATTGTCAGCAGGTTAAGTACGAGCATCAGAGGCTTGGTGGTTTACATCCGAGGATTGAGCTTCCCGAGTGGAAATGGGAGCGGACTACTATGGACTTTGTTACTGGACTTCCGTTTACCCAGAAGAAGTTTGATGCGATATGGGTTATTGTTGATAGGCTGACCAAGTCAGCGCATTTTATTCCTGTGGCAGTCTCCTATTCTTCTGAGAGGTTCGCTGAGATCTATGTTCAGGAGATTGTTCGCCTTCATGGTGTGCCCGTGTCTATCATTTCGGATCGGGGTACGCAGTTTACCTCACGCTTCTGGAGAGCAGTTCAGCGAGAGTTGGGCACACGGGTAGATTTGAGCACCGCATTTCATCCCCAGACGGATGGTCAGTCCGAGCGGACTATTCAGATTTTGGAGGATATGCTCCGAGCTTGTGTTATTGATTTTGGAGGTTCGTGGGATCAGTTCTTGCCTTTGGCGGTGTTTGCTTACAACAACAGCTACCAGTCGAGCATCCAGATGGCTCCTTATGAGGCTTTATATGGTAGGCGATGTCGGTCTCCGGTTGGATGGTTTGAGTGGGAGAGGCTCGGTTGATAGGTACGGATTTGGTTCAAGAGGCCTTGGACAAGGTCAAGATCATTCAGGAGAGGCTTCGTTCAGCTCAGTCTAGGCAGAAGAGTTATGCAGACCGTAAGGTTCGAGATGTAGCTTTCATGGTTGGCGAGCGGGTATTGCTCCGAGTGTCGCCTATGAAGGGCGTGATGAGATTTGGGAAGAAGGGCAAGCTTAGCCCTAGGTACATTGGCCCATTTGATATTCTTGATCGAGTGGGAGAGGTGGCTTATAGACTTGCGTTGCCGCCCAGCTTATCAGCCGTGCATCCAGTTTTCCATGTATCCATGCTTCGGAGTATCACGGCGATCCTACCCACGTGTTAGATTTCAGTACTGTCCAGTTGGACAAGGACGTATCCTACGAGGAGGAGCCGGTAGCTATTCTGGACCGGCAGGTTCGTCAGTTGAGATCCAAGAGTTTTCCTTATGTCCGTGTTCAGTGGAGAGGTCAGCCTCCTGAGGCATCGACCTGGGAGTCCGAGTCTGATATGCGGAGCCGTTATCCCCATCTTTTCCCCGACTCAGGTACTCCTTTCTTTTGTCCGTTCGAGGACGAATGGTTGTTTTAGAGGTGGAGAATGTGACGACCCAAAGGGTCATCACCTGTATTCCTACTCCCTCTGTACTTCTGAGGCCCTGGAAACCTCATTTGGGGTTGCCTCGAGTTGTGTGCGCAGTTCGGGCGCATAGCCGGAAAAGTTTAAATATGAAATTGTGAGAAAAATTGTTAAATCTTGGTATTTAGTTGATTAAGTTTGACTTCGGTCAACGTTTTGGGAAAACGGACCCGGACCCGTGATTGACGGTCCCGGAGGGTCCGTAGGAAAATATGGGACTTGGGTGTATGCCCGGAATCAAATTCCGAGGTCCCAATCCCGAGAAATGAATTTTTGTGTGAAATTGTTTTCTGAAAATAATTAAGGAAATTGGAAATGAAATTTGATTAAAAGACTGTGGTATCGGGCTCGTATTTTGGTTCCGACGCCCGGTACAAGTCTTATATACGGTTTGAGTACTTTCTGTAAAGTTTGGTTGAATTTGGACGTCGTTTGACGTGTTTTGGACTAAAAATTCTAAACTTGATGTTCTATGAGAATTGGAAGGAAATCCTGGGTCTAGAGGCCTAATTTGATGATTATGATATTGTTTGGGCGATTTGATCGCACGGATGAGTCCGTAGGATGTTTTTGAGTTTATATGTATGTTCGGTTTGGAGCCTAGAGGACTCGGGTGAGTTTTCAGTAGGTCCCGGGAGGTCTTAGGCTAGAAATAACAGATGGTTGCAGGTTCAGGTGTTGCAGGCCCCCAGCGCGGCCGCGGTCCGCGCTGGAAGCGCGCGGCCGCGGTGCATTTCTACGCGGTCCGCGTGGCTAGGTTCAGACGGCCAGTGAATTCCAGTTCGACCAGCGCGGTCCGCGCTGGGAGATTCAGAGAGTGGGATTTGGGTTCATTCCTCCAGCGCGGTCGCGCTCCAAAACAGTGCGGTCCGCGCTGGGTAGGTTCAGAGAGTGGTTTCCCCACTCTTCCTTGGCGCGGCCGCGGGGCATTTTTGTGCGGTCCGCGCCGGGTCTTCAGTACAGTATATAAAGTCGGGATTTTCAGTCATTTTTTTCACTTTTTCAAAACCCAAAATATAAGAGGCGATTTTTCAAACGATTCTACTTCTTCAAAACGATTGGTAAGTGATTTCTAACTGATTTTCTAAACTCCTTAGCATCCTTAAACATAATTTCAACTTCAAAACAAAGATTTTAATGGGGAAATTGGGAATTTAGGGTAGAACCTAGGTTTTCTAAAATTGGGGGTTTTGGACCTCAATTTGAGGTCCGATTCCAAAATAACTTACATATTTGAGTTCATGGGGGAATGGGTAATCGGGTTTTGGTTCGAACCTCGGGTTTTGACCATGTGGGCCCGGGGGCATTTTTGACCTTTTGGGGTAATGGGTTTGATTTGTTTAGCACACATTGATAATATGAAGTCCTTATTGCATAGATTTGGTTGAGTTGGAGCCGAATTCGAGAGGGAAAGCGATTGTGGAGGATTGTATTGGCCGTGGAAGTTGAGGTAAGTGTTTGGTTTAACCCTAGCTTGAGGGAATAGGAGTCGAGTCTTGTTTGCTAATTGCTAAATGATCGAGTACGATGTATAGGCATGGTGACGAGTTCCTATACATTGGGGTCTAGCATGACCTTGATTCCTTATATGTGGATTGTTTGGATATTGTTATGCCTTCCATGCTTAATTGATGGCTTCTATGCGTTGTAAACACCTTGTGAAAGATATTGTGATCGTGGAACTTCGTGGAGCATTGGCTCGGTCTGAAACATAAATGGTGAGAGTATATGAGATGAGAAATGCCTTGGAGCTTGTCACGAGTGCTAATGAGAACTAGGATATGAAAATGAAAGAAAAAGAGAAATAACGATTTACTCTTGCATGGTCATTATTGGTTGTTTGTGTACCCTTGTTGGGATTTCCTTCTATATACTTGTTCACTCCCTGCCCTTTATTTGTGACTGTTGCTTGGGCAAGGTTGAGAGGTAGACATTACGGATCGGTTTACACGCCGCAACAGTGATAATTGTGGATCGGGTTTCACACCGCAACAGTGATAATTGTGGATCGGGTTGCACGCCGCAACAGTGATAATTGTGGATCGGGTTGCACACCGCAACAGTGATAATTGTGGATCGGGTTGCACGCCGCAACAGTGACAATTGTGGATCGGGTTGCACGCCGCAACAGTGATAATTGTGGATCGGGTTGCACGCCGCAACAGTGTTGAAATATATTAGGGTCGGGTTGCGCGCCGCAACAGTTAGTGATACAAATGTGTTTGGTGTTGGTATTAGTTTCTTGATCGTCGGAAATTATAAATTGCACCTAGATTGATTACTTTGGATTTACTGTTAATATTGTTATCCCCCACAGCATGTTTCCCCTCCCATACTGTTAGTTGCCTTGTACTTCGATTTCTGCTGTATATTTATAATTGCACAGGTTTATGTGGGGTCCAGTCTAGCCTCGTCACTACTTCGCCGGGGTTAGGCTAGGCACTTACCAGCACATGGGGTCGGTTGTGCTGATGCTACACTCTGTGCATTTTTGCACAGGTCCAGGTATTGAGCAGCAGCTGCAGCAGCAGCTTAGCACGGGGGCGAACCTTCAGTCCAGAGAGACCCAAGGTAGCTTGCAGGAGTCCGCAGGCCCGACGTCTCCCTTCTATCTTTACATTTGGCTGTCATCTCATTGTGCTCGAGATAAACAGATTATGTTTCTTTCAGACTTTGTATGTAGTACTCCTTAGATGTTCGTGAGTATGTGACTCCAGTCCCGGGGTAGAGATATATGTGTTGGAACTTCTGTATTATCGACCATCTATCTACATTTAAGTCTTCCGCTAATGATTTTAATTCCGTCACCTTTATTTAATACCGTTAATTGTTAAAAAGGAACATGTGTTTAATGAATTTATTAATTAAGTTGGCTTGCCTAGCTCCTATTAGTAGGTGCCATCACGACCCTCGAGGGTGGGAAATCCGGGTCGTGACAACAGACGTGGAAGCCCCCTTTTCTTGCATGATCGTCAGATCTTCAGATGGGGAGGGTGAGATTTCTCCCTCTTGAGTGCTACCAGGTGTTGTGCTCAAGATGTTTTCTCTGCCGGCCTCGTTGAGGGGGCCTATGAGGTTGGTTGTGACGCCTGCTATTGCTTTCAATCTTGCGTCATTTTCCGCTATTTTTCGATTTCAGTAGGGTGTGAAGGAAGGTGGTTTATTTTTGATGTTCTAGGTGCAAACTATGATTTCGATTGCCGAAATTCCCACAGACGGCGCCAAATTGTTTGGCTCAAAAGATACTAATTACTTTGTAAGCGAAAACATTCAAAATGAATCAAAGGTAAATCGTAATCGAATATAATTAGACCTAGAAATATGTATTATGCTTGTGATTGTTTCAACAACTTGGATATTCGAGAGAGAGTCAGAGAAAGCTTGCTGAGAGAGAGAGAGAAATAGAAAGAAAAAATAGCTTATTATTGAAAAGATCTTCACCTTTACAACATTGGGATTCTCCTTTATATAACAAGAGAACCCCCTCGAAAATAATAAAATAATACAGGGATAGGTCACGTGCTTTAGAGGAGACGACGAGACCTAAGGACACGCTTTCGCTCTGACATTCTTAGGCCGTCCCCTCTACTTCAACTATTGCTTAGTCGTGGGTCGTTGCTACCATAGTGGGCAGAATTCGACCCCATACAATAAGGTTTTTAAAGTAAGCTATTGAATCGAACCATTTACATTGACACTCCTAACCTTATGAATTGAATTTTATGTAAGAGGCTTAACTTGCGTGCATACCAATCAAAGAGGCTTCCCTACATTTTACTTGGCTTATGGCATGCCCTAATGTCTCCTCCTTGGCAACAAGCACTTGCTCTTTTTTATGTGAAACTTTATATTTTTCTTTAGGCCGTTGCAAAAGAGTACAAATATGGCTTGTATATTACCAATTTACTTTTGGCACACCTATTAAGGAAGTACTAAAATCTAGACAAAACTAGATAGTATGATTAAATTACCCTTAATTAAATGATGCAGCATAATTTAATGTGAGGAGTAAAAGACTTTTTAGGGATACGTACATAAGATTAATTTTGGAAAAACATATTAAATTTTTCTTAATTATATAAATGGACATTTCTTTTACACCAAAATAAAAAGTAAATTCGAGAATTCAATGACAATATTTAGCTGAAGTTGAAAATTCCAAACGCCTAAGAATAGAATTTTGGCTCCACTATCCAAACCGAGCGCAACAGACAGAGTCGCAGTCCTTCTTTACTCCTCCGTTCTGCGTAAATTTGAATTTTGAGGAAATGGTAGAACCAGAAACTTCAGATTTCATCTCCTATTTACCTTCGGTAATTTTCTGTCTAAGTTGAGCTTTTCTTGCTGAAGTATAGCTCCATTTTTTTCTTGCATATTTCCATGAATCTAACTCAGAAATCAATCAAATACACATGTTCGAGTGGAAATTTATTAATTGATTTCAAGAATTTGCAGTCAAGATTGAATTTTACATCATTGTCATCGTCAAATTTTCTCCAAACTCTAACAGTCAATAATGGGTCCAGACCCATTTCAAATCCCCTTAACAACTTTCTACCTGAAACCCAAAACCCTCAAAACATTGTTAGTCTGATATGCTCAGCACTAAAGAACAAAAACAATGGCCATTTGGTCCTTCTTCAGAAAACCATCGAAGATCATGGGCTTATTAGTTATCTCAGTAACACTGAAATCTCAAGGGTTCTGTTGAGATGCCAGTCTGATTCATCTACTGCTCTTAGCTTCTTCAACTGGGTCAAGACTGATTTAGGTGTCAAACCTAACACTCAAAACTACTGTCTTGTTATTCATATATTGACTTGGTCAAAAAACTTTTCACAAGCAATGAAGATTTTGTCTGAATTGGTTGATTTGAAGAGAGATGGACTGGTCAGTGTAGATGTGTTTGAGAGTTTGCTTTCAGCTAGTGGTGTATGCAATTGGGACCCTGTTGTGTTTGATATGCTAATTAAGGCTTTTCTCAAGGTGAATATGGTGAAAGATGGTTTTAGAGCTTTTAGAAAGACGGTGAAGCATGGAATGTACCCGAGTGTTATTACCATAAACTGTCTTTTAAATGGACTTTCAAAGTTGAATTATAGCAAAAAATGTTGGGAAGTGTATGCTGAAATGGAAAGAATAGGAGTGCACCCAAATTCGTGTACCTTCAATATATTAACTCTTGTCTTGTGCAAGGATGAAGATGCGAACAAGGTCAATGATTTCTTGGAGAAAATGGAAGAAGAAGGGTTTCAACCTGATATAGTTACATATAATACATTAGTTAGTAGCTATTGTAGGAAAGAAAGATTGAAAGATGCAGTCTACTTGTATCAAATTATGTACATTAGAGGCGTATTACCAGATTTGTTCACATACACTAGTTTGATTAATGGCTTTTGTAGGAAAGGAAATGTGAGAGATGCTCATCACTTGTTCCTGAGAATGGCTGACAGAGGGTTAAAACCAGATCTTATTTTGTATAACACTCTTATTTGTGGTTATTGCAAAGAGGGGATGATGCAAGAAGCACGGTTTCTTTTGCATGACATGATTGGAGAAGGGATGTACCCTGATAAGTTCACTTGTTCGGTTCTTGTACAAGGATATCAAAAGCAGGATAATCTAGTTTCCGCTGTGAATTTAGTCACAGAGCTTCAAAGGTTTAGATTTGTAGTATCTCATGATATATACAACTATCTAATTGCTGCTCTTTGTATGGAGAATCGACCATTTGCGGCCAAGGCTCTATTGGATCGAGTATCTGACAATGGATATGAGCCTGACAATATGGTCTATAGGGAATTGATTGAATCTTTCTGCAGATGGAATTACCTTGATGAGGCCTTGTGTTTGAAAGCTGAGATGGTGTCAAAAGATTTGAAGCCCGATATAGGTACATATAGAGCTATAATTAAGAGTTTGTGTAAAGTAAGCCGAAGCATGGAGGCCAATTCCTTGATGAGAGAAATGACTGATTTTGATGTGCCGCCTGATATTGAAGTTTGTAGAGCTTTAGTAAATGGGCATTGCAGAGAAAACAATTTCTGTGAGGCGCAATCGCTGTTAAGCTTCTTTGCTCAAGAATTTGGAATATTTGACACAGTTTGTTACAATGCAATTGTCAAGCTTCTAAGCGCTGAATGTGATATTGCCAAATTGTTGAAATTTCAAGATAGAATGAGGAAAGTGGGTTTTGCGCCAAATCAGCTGACATGCAAGTACGTAATTGATGGATTACAGAAAGCTGTGAGAGTCCAAAAAATCAACACCCCAGTGCAGTAATGAGGTATACATTTTACATTGGATGCTCCCTTTCTGGTGAGTCATTCTTAAATCTAGTTATCTTTTTGTTTGTTGTTGCACTGTATAATGTGGTGTGAAAGTTAAATGGTCAAATGAATGACCCCCGTAGTTGTATGGAAAAGTAACCTGAGGCTACAACACTGACTCTCTAATTTATGCCTTCTTCTAGTCATTTAATTCTTGCCATTGTCAAACCCAAGAGAGTGAATTAAGATCAGGGTCCATTGTCAAGGGGGTCTATCTCTCCCAAATTGTTGATTATTGCTGATGAAGCTATAACTTGATCCCTTTTCCTTTTTCTTTCTCTCTTTGGCTAGGCCTCCTTTTCTTTTTGGTCTCTGATTGGCCTCGTTTGTGGAAACATACACATCTTCTCTATGGATCTAGGAAGCTTTCTAGAAAGATAGTTTGGGATGCAGTGGGTGATGTTAGACCCGGTGAAGGAGGCACTCTCTAGCTGGAAATTCAGAAGAAAGGAAGAGAAGTTGAAGAGCCTAGGATGTTGCTTCATTAGTACTCGTTTGGGTCCTGCAGAAGGGAAGAAATAGGAGAGCTTTTGATGGGATTGAGAACGACAATGTACATTTGAGGAATAACTTCTCTTTTCTAGTTTCTTTTTGGTGCACCCATGAAATTCTGGTGTATGTAGAAGATCGGGCATTGTTTGTAGAGAATATATTATGTTGTAAATTCTCTACCTTTTGGTATACTGCTTCCATACAGCAATTTTCTGCACTATTAATAAAGTTTTTTTACCTTATAAATGAAAAAAATCTAATAATCAGTATCTTCTGAGAGAACAGAGACCCTGTTTTTCTGTGCCGATCCCTTTACTTGTTTGAGAGTTGTTGGATCTCCGAAAATGGTGTTTATGTATAGAAGTTACATCTGATATGTTAACTCCTATATCATTCTTCCAATTGTTACAATCATTTTTTCCAATCGATACAATCCTTGCAACCTGAGAGGACAAAAGGTTGTTTCAATTTTGCGGCTTAACTTTGCTTGTGTGAATGCTCAGCGACAAATGTTCAGTGAGCCTAGCGGGTTTCTAATGGACTGGATAATCGGTTTATGTGCAAGAGTTGTAGATGACCAAGTCTTTCAGCAAATGGTGAAGAGAGGTAATGCTGAGCGTAGTAGTTGGATATTCTGAACGCCATCCATCCTTTTGCTTGTTGTTTTGAGGCTGCAAACAACAATTGGCTACGCATGACTCGATCAGAGTTTGTCTCTGGCACAGCTATGGGTATAAGTCAGGAGTTTGGTCCAAATAGCTTCACAACTTATACTATATGTTTTTGTTGCTCTGATGAGGAATAGATTGAGTGATGGTGGCAGTCTGTTTTTCATGATTTCCTGTTATCATAATGTTCATTACTCTTGAAAATCTGGAAGAAATAGAGGAACTAATTATAATTTCTAACTTGCTTGAGAGTTGTTGGCACTCAACAGATAGTATAACATCTTATATTACAAGAGTTAAAACTAGTGGTTATGTTCGTATTACTCCCAGTGCTACATTAGCTCTTTCTATTTCTGTAACTATACATGTCTTATGCACATTAATTGTTGGTATGATTTCCACATGTTAATAGTTGATATATTTTCAATAGATACAGCACCCATCAGGGAGGACCAAAGGGTTTTCATTTTGCGGCATAACTTTACTTGATAACCTCAAGGTAAGTAAACATTTGATGGGTACATTGTATCATTGGTTTGTGTGCAACTCTGTAGATGACCAAAAGTCTTTCAAAAATGGGGATGGAAAGAAAGGTAATACGTACTGAACATTAAAGTTGGATATTTTGCCAACCATTCCCCCCCTGCGGCCGAGGAAAGGAAGAAAAGAAAAATCACGCCGAAAAGAAAGAAATTCATTCATCTTGGCAAATATCTTGTTAATGATGGCTATCTATAAGCTTCATATGCATTGGAAATGATCTTGAAAAATGAAGTTCAGAACTTTTTCCCTGATATTGCTTTATATTCAGCATGCTTCAATTGGCCTCACTTTTGCCTTTCGTCTTTGTAGGATTTTAATATTGGATTATAAATGGGATATACGAGGTACAATATAATGTATGTTTAATTTAACAGTAGATAAATTTATTTATTTTGTGTAGCTATTCCCTTGTATGCATTAGCGAGAATTGCGTGTGGCATTTTTAGTCTTCAAGCCTGAATGAAGAGAGAATGTTCAAATTCTACGTTGTCCTCACATGCTCGTTGAAGAATAAGATCTATACACAGCGTCAAGCAACAACCAATGTAGTTGGGGGTGTTTTCATGGGCAAATGTTTAGAGAAAGTCTTATTCGTTCAGTTGTGAGCTTGCACAAATCAGAGGACAGATATTTCATGTATGCATTTTTAGCTCTCTACGCATCAATAATGGGATGGGAGTCTTATAGGCCTATCGTGTTAGTTGATGGTAGCTTCCTTAAAGCCATCTACAAGGGGACCTAACTTGTAGCTAGCACAATGAATACAACTTGTGAGTTTGTAAAAAAGGCATATATAACTGTGTATTTTTATTGTATAACTATATATGTTATTTATACTTCTATGCAACTTGTATATCTGTTGGTTAATTGTATGGTAGTACAACTAGTACAATGTATGCAGCAGGTGATGTCATATAAGTAAAACATTTACTACCATACAAATTTACAAAATTTAATATACAATGTATATTAATTATATGTCATACGTTGTTGACTAAGAGAATGACGTCTCATGGACAGAGGCATATCTAGGATTTCTAGTAAATGGGTGCACTACAAATAAAAAAAGAGAAAAAAAATATATCAAGTGGGAATTAATCCATATACCTCTTGATCAATAACTCAACATTCAACCAAGTGCACCATTTAACCTTCTTGGAGCATGGATGTCAACCGTTAATATTATACCAATTTTAGAAAATATGTACATAAAGTATCTAATTTTACGGAGAGATCATGGGTTTACGTGCCCGATAATTACACCTATAAATTCGCCCCATAATTACACCTATAAATCCGCCTCTGGTCATTGGAGGTGGTGAAAGCGCAAATATGTATCTTGTATAGGATAGGCTACAAGTATTATGAAGGCGACGTCATTAGTGTATAACGGTGTGCCTCACTGTGTATGTATGTGTCATCTATGGAACAACATTAGGTCTAAATACTAGCGGAGTCATCACAGGATAAGGGGTTTAGACTTTGTCATGGCTAGAGCATACACTTTAGAAGAGTTTAATCAACATGGTAAAGGTTGAATAGATAGATAAAAGGGTGACAGACAACTTGTTCAACCTTGGGTACTATAGGTAGATCTCTGGCACATTCAACAGTGAATAAAACTTGGACAATGACTTCAAATATCGTACAGAGTTAGTGTACGCAACAATAAGGATGCCAAAGAGCTGCCAGTATTGCCACTACTAGAGTTCATGAGGCAACTTGTTGAACGCTGTAATAATACTAGCATCATGAATGCAAAGGCGACGTTCATATTTCTTAGAAAATAAATAAAACAACTTGCTGAATTATAACATACTTTTATCATAGCGGATGATGGTAAGATTGTATTCTACCATATGTAGTTTGATAAACAGAAATAAGGAAGAACTGGATGTTCAGTTTGGATGTATGTGTAGTAAAATGACAACGGGGAAATCACAATAACCTGCAATAATATTCTTTGTAAGTAGATACACGAATTAGCTTGAGTCGTGCTGGGCAATGTCCTAAGAAACTATTTCAGCAGTGTGAAATGTTTCCGTAGGATTAAACAAGCTTACCTCTATTTTATTTAGAGGATACAAGAATCAGCAAAATATTTATATTACAATAATCCAACAAGATTGAAAAGAGAATAAGGACAAAGAAAATTTATAAATTAAATTGGAAATAAGAGAAGCTAGGTGAGAAAGAGAAGAAAGCTAAGTAGAAAGAGCTTTTTGTTTCTGATGATGGAGAATTGTGTAACCAATGGTGGCTATTTATAGTTGTAATTGCATGGAACTTTATTGTGCATGGCAAGAAAGTGGCGGATGGAATTTGCCACTTTTTACACTTCTTTTGCCACTTAACATAGCCTTCTAGAAGGGCTAAGACATTTGTCCAAGGGCTTTAAAATATTGCCACAGTCCCCCCGCTATTTTAAAGACCTTCAAAAATAAACTTGTTGGATTTGTGTGGTCCAAATGCAATAGGTTTGGTGTCTTTTGGACTATGAACCAAATTTAGATCGATAAAATTTAACTCACAGAATTACTGGTGAAATATAATTTCTATGAACCAATAATTCTTATTGTAAGTTAGAGATTTTGGTCAATCACATTTCGGCCCTCACAATTTTGTTGTTCAACGCGATTTTGCGCCATTAGCCCATGCACATGCCTAGTAATTAATGAGCTCTAGAGACTAGGCCAAAATCTCATAGGAGCAGCCTCACTCCACTCTCATATAGGTGAATTTGTCAAGTGTATACTGCTTTTAAATACACCATCCATAAGGAATATGAATTCATTACGAGTTATAACGCAGGCTCTCAATTTGTAGCAGTCAAGCACTCTCTTTTAGTGCTTCAGTGTCAATATTGACTTGTTATTACCCATATGAACCTACTTCATGGGATCTCCAATCACATAGGTTGGGTTACCATCTCTATTGACAACATGTTGGCGTTAACCCCATCTCTTTTGAGGTTTGAAGAATCAATTTTCTTCCCACAGGTTTAGTCAGAGGATCGACCAAATTTATCTCTGACTTCACATAGTCAATTGAAATTATTCCATCTCTCAACAGTTGTTTTATGACATCATGTCTCAGTTTCATGTGTCTACTTTTACAATTATAAGATTTATTCTTATCTATAGCTATTGCTGCTTGGCAATCACAGTATATAGACACAGGAGGCAATACGTCCTTTATTAAAGGGATATTAGCTAAGAAGTTTCTTAGCCACTCAGCCTCAGAACCAGCTAACTCCAGAGCTACAAACTCTGATTCCATAGTCGATCTAGCAATGATCGTCTGTTTAGCTGATTTCCACGATTTTGCACCACCACCAAGGGTGAATATATAACCACTAGTGGATTTTATCTCATCCGAATCAGAGATCCAGTTTGCATCATTGTACCCTTCTAACGTAGAAGGAAATCCACTATATAGGATACCATAATTCATGGTTCCTCTCAAATATTTCATTAGTCTAGCTAATGCAGACCAATGCTCTCTGTTGGGATTATTAGTATATCTACTCAGTTTACACACACCATGGGCTATATCAGGCCTTGTAAAATTCATTAAATGCATCAGACTCCCAATAATCTGAGCATATTTAGACTGAGCAACTGTTCACCATTATTCTTTTTCAACTGAGAGTTAGCATCAAAAGGAGTGCTCACAGATGTGATATTAAAATATTCAAACTTCTTAAGAAGTCTCTTGATAGGTTACATGTACTTCAACTATAAGTACTCTACTTTATGTTTTGATGATCTAACAAACTTACTATCTAGAACCAGATAAGGAACCTGTTACACATTCACAAGACTTCAAGTTCACAAGATTCCAGGTTGGGACTCACCGTAGAATATGATTCAACTCCTCAGAATGGAAGGAACAGATAAGGGACCAGGTCCCTACCAGTTCCCGAGGAGACTGTACGAAGTCAACTCTGCAGTTGGAAAGTTGCTGCTTGTACACGTTACTGTGTAGAACAGTGTTGCAGTCAACTTTCCAGAGAAGACTTCTTACCTACCTTGATTGCATCATTCTTAATGAGGTCACACATGTATATATGCACTCAAGGGAGGTAAAGTAACTACTTGAACACTTAGAAATCTTACACAAGCTCACACACGTGACCATTCAACGAGCAAGTTTCAAGTGCCTCAAGAACAAAGAACAAAGAAACTACGGACCAGTTCCCATATCGAGTTATTGTGTGTCCTTAGTTGAGTTGTAACTTTGTAATAGCTCTTCAAATTGTAATTCCTATCCAGCTTATTTAGAAGTACTTTATAGGAACATCTTTGTAAACCTTAAACCTGCGTGTTTAAGTCTTGGCTAGAGTTAGTCAAGTTTTAAAGTCTTTGTAATAGAGTTATTGAAAAGTGGCTTGTAATAGGTGTATTACAAGTTAGTGAGGGATTAAGAGTTTAATTCCTAGGTTGCATAGGTTGTAATCTGAAATTTGCTCGGTAGTAAAGTTGAAATCCTACAAGGGTAGGTCGTGGTTTTTAATCCCGTTGAGCTGGGAATTTTCCACGTAAAATTCCTCTTGTCATTTAACATTTGTTCTCTATATGTGTGTAACTGTCGAACCTGATAGAGAACCTGGTTCTCTATAGAAGTTGGTGGAGCCATATATTCTATCAATTCGTATCAGAGCAGGTTCTTTCTATCAGGTTAACACCTAGAAAGGATCCTCATGGCTGCTCCTCCTAACTTCGAAGAAGGCCAGTCCACGTACAGACCTCCTAGGTTCAATGGTCAATACTATGGGTAGTGGAAAACTAGGATGCATGACTTCATCATGGCTGAAGACTCTGAGTTATGGGATGTAATATGTGACGGACCTTTTGTCCCTACAAAGAACCTTGGTGATCCAGTTGTAGCCATTCCCAAGACAAGGAAAGAATTCAATGACGCTAATTGAAAGGCCATAGAAAAGAATTTTTGAGCAAAGAAAATTCTTGTGTGTGGTATTGGTCCTAATGAATATAACAGGATATCAGCTTGTCAATCAGCAAAAGAGATCTGGGAGGCTCTTCAGACAGCTCACGAAGGAACAACTCAGGTGAATCAATCCAAGATTGATATGCTCACAACAAAATATGAGCTCTTCAAAATGAAAGATGATGAATCCATCCAAGATATGCATACTCGATTCACCTCCATCATCAATGAGCTTCACTCTCTTGGTGAAAGTATTCCAAGAAACAAGCTTGTCAAAAAAATCCTTAGTGTACTGCCTAGTTCTTGGGAAAGCAAAGTTAACGCCATTACAGAGGCTAAGGATTTGCAAACACTAACCAGGGATGAACTTATTGGAAACTTGAAAACCTATGAAATGGAGAAGAAGAAGAAGGACAATGAAAGAAGAGAGCCCAAGAGAGAGAAGAACCTGGTCCTCAAGACGGACAACAATGACTCAAGTGGTAAAGACGGGGACATGTCTTACTTAACAAAAAGGTTCCAGAAGATGGTTCGCAGTAATGGAGGCATTCCAGAAAAGGGTAGCTCTAGCAAGCCCAGAAATTATGACCTCTGTCATAAATGTGGCAAGCCAGGACACTTCATCAAGGATTGCCCTCTCCTAAATCAAGATCAGTATAATAACAACTTTGACAAAGTAGCAAAGAGGAACCAGGTTCCTGACAAACGCTTCAAGAGGAAGAATGATGCTGACAACGTTGTAAAGCAAGCTCTTGCTACATGGGGAGACTCCTCCAGCAAATCTGAAGAAGAAGACGACCATGGTGGCAGTTCAATGATGGCAATGGAAAATGAAACAACAGAGTATGATTCAATCTTTGCTCTAATGGCTCAATCTGATGACGATGAAGAGCGATGAGGTAAACTTTCTGGATGTTCAGAGAAATCTGAAATCTTACTCTTCTAAAAAGCTCATGTCATTAGCGAATGTGCTAATTGATGCTTACCATAGTCTTATCAATGATAAAAATGCTTTAACTATGGAACGAGGGGAAGTTGAACAAACCAGAGATGACTTAGTAGTTGTTGTAGTTGATTTGAAAGAAATAATAAAGAACCTGAAAAGAGAAAAGAATGCCTTAGAAGAAAAAATTGCTAGTATAGAACATGAACGAGATGATTTAATGGTGGTTGTGGTATACTTAGAAGAAACCATTGAGTGTGTAAGTAAAGAGAAGGAAACCTTGACTGAGAGAGTTGCTATAATTGAGCAAGAAAGAGATGACTTAGTAGTGGTGGTAGTAGACTTGAAAGAAATAATTGAGGATTTTAAAACTGCAAATAGGCCTGGAAACTCTGAAAAGGGAAAGGAAGTTGCAAGTGAAGCACACATTAAGCTTGAAAATGAGTTAAACTTGGTAAAGACTAGTTTGTGTGCTGAACTTGAGAAAAACAAACAGCTTCAGGAAGAACTAGGGAAAGTAAAGAGTGATCTTACGAAATCTCTTACGTGGACCTGGTCCACGGATGCTATCACTGCCATGTACACCAACTCTGGGGGGAAACAGGAAGGGGATTGGGTTTAAAGGGAAAAGATTCCCTACAACCCTCATATCAAGTATGTTATTGTATCTGACAATTGGCTATGTACCCACTGTGGCAACAATGGGCACCTCAAGGAAAATTGCATGATCAGGGTTCAGTCTCATCAGAGAAATAAAGTCTTTGTTGAGAGAGCAACTACTGCAAGAGGACCTGGTCCGTCAAACAGGAAACCATCAAATAGGAAATGCATTTTGCCTGCTTGGACTAAGAAAGCACTCATTCATCCTTTTTCTCATAACAAGGGACCCAAACTTGTTTGGGTTCCTAAATCTAACCCTTGATTTCCGTGTGCAGGGAGCAGTGAAGGAAAGCAGCCAATAATATGAACAGTGGCTGCTCAAAATCAATCTTCCTTCACTGCAAGGAGAGAGTGTACTTTTTTTTTAAAAAATGGTTAAAATAGGGGGTACGCTCTAGGAGTTGGAAAATTTGTGTCGAAAGAAATAAGGTGAAATGTTTGTCCAAAATATTCACAATCTCAAATCCTGTGACTAGTGAGGTGTTGCTGCAGCCAACGGTCACAAGAGTACGTATGTGGCTGCCATTGAGCTTCTGCAGAGTGGAGACATAAGTTTGTTGGAAGATGTTGAAAACAATACTGAATCATGGGACAAAAGTTTGGAGCATGACACGTTGTCTATCTCTAAACAAACTGGATCTGAAGAACCTGGTTCATGGTCTGATCAAGTTGAGTAACAAGTATCATGAAGTGTGCAATACCTGTGCAAAAGAAAAGCATTTCAGATCTTCATTCAAGCCCAAAAAGGGGCAGACATCACTTCAGAACCAAGGATGAGATCTTTCAAGAAACTGTGTTTGTGTCAAGAAGATCCAGGTACCAATAGAGACAAACATGGCTTGCATTAGACTAAATCATGGAACAGGTTTGGATAATGCCATAAGTGGATGAATGCTATGTTGAAAGAAGAACTACTCAGCTACTTAGCTCAAAGTACACCACCTCAGATAGAGTTGTTGAAAAGAAACAAAGGACTCTTGAAAATTTGGGCACGGTCAACATTAATTGATGAAGGGCTTGCAAATCTTGAACAAAGTTGCTGACTCTAGTGAGGATATTTGGGTATAACTGTCATGTTCTCAACAATGGGAAAGGCCAGCCCTGAAAATCTGATGATAGAATAGATGGAGGAATCCTCCTAACATACTCGTCTCAAAAGAAAACAGAAACACTAATCAAGGTAGAGAACGCTCATTGATTCCAACAAGGAACCAGGTCCCACGTCTACAACAACAGAAGCTAAAAAACAAGATGTTGGAAAGATGGTTGTTGCATAGAGACATCACTGAATCACTCTTGTATCTCACTGCAAGTAGACTAGACATCGTGGTCAGAGTTGAGTTTTGTGCAAGGTCTCAGTCAAATCCAAAGTATTTTCACCTAAAAGAGGGTGTAAGTATCTTGAGGTATTCTAGAAGAACACAGAACCTGGTTCTCTACTGTCCTCCAAGTAAATGGATATCAAAAGCTCTCCTGAATTGGAACAGTCTCTGAGTTCCTATCTTGTCTCATAAGGCTCAAGAAAGTAGAATCAAATGGCACTCTCAACAGCTGAAGCGGAATATGTATAATCAGCATCCCGATGTGGTCAAGTACTATGGACTAAGCAACAAAGTGCTATGAACCAAGCAACAAATTGGAAGAACTTGATTCCAACTCAAGAGGGCCAAATACATTGATTTCTAAAGATCAAGTTGCAGACATCTTCATCAAAAGCCCTGGGAAGAAAGCATTTTGAGAAAGATCGCCTTGCATTGAGGGATGATGAAACACAACTGAGAACCTGGTTCTTCATTATTGGTTATGAAAGTCATAGTCAGGTAAAATCTAGCTAAAGTGTTTTCTGGCTAAGTCTAACTCACCTCTATACCATTATAGGTAGACACACATGATGACTACAGAAGCAGATGCTGCAGTGCATGATGAATAAGGGGATAAAACTCACTTGCAAGACCTATCAGGGAACCTATTTCTCTAACGCAGGTTAGTGGTTTCTTTGTTCTCTCATACACAATTTAAAATGAACAAAAAATAATGCCACATCATCATTAGCGTGATAGTCTCTATAAAGTCGTGTCTTTTCATCCAATACGTCACAGCCCAAACGTCACTCCTTTCTCTAATCGATACATCTTCCAAGCAAAAAGGTGTCGCCGTTTCAGAACGGGTCCCTCATCATAATTAAACCAACAACACAACCCTTTCTCTTCCAAACTCAAAAATTCCCTGTTTGTCTTCTCTCTTCTCAAATCCACAGTCCCTCGAGAATACTCTCATTATGTTTGAAAATCAAGCAGCCGTTAGTATGCCTGATAACACTGTCATTAAGTCCTCACCAGTGAGAAGTTCAGCGGTGAACCTCTCTCCAAACCCTAAATAAGATTCTCCTCCACACTCCACTCCCATTCCTACCCTCTCCGAGTCCACTCCTCCTCTAAGCAAGTCTGAAAATGTTTGTCCTCCTCCAGTCTCACCAGACAAACAGAGTCATCAGGGTGAACAAGGGAACCTCGTTCAGGAACCTTCCACTCCATCAATGGCTGAGCACTTGAGTGAAGAACTGGTGACTAATAATGAAGAGTCTGAGATCTCCTAGACAAGTGATGACTCTGAAGGCATCACTCCTTCGTCTATTGAAATCGCCATGGAACCACAAGAAAAGGAGGAAATAGAGAATACGTTGTCCATTGCGTTAGAAGGGGTTATTATAGAAAAATGTGCAGGAGGGTCTGAGCCACAGGGGGAAGGAACAGAAGAAGAGGGAGCAATTGTGCCATTTGAACAGCCGGCACAAGATGATACTACTGGGGCCCCAAATAATGAACCTGATCCCTCCATGGAGAATCCAGGTCAGGTGTCATCTGACCAGGTCAGTGTTGATCTTGCTCCCTCTCCCCACTTTGATGCTGAGCCCTTGAATATGGTGGTGCTTGAGACAAATCCTGACAGTGAAGAAGACGCAAATGATCTGGTGTATGCTAGTTTCATCAGGGCTAGGACTAAGCCAGTGGTAACTTCAGAGCCACCTCCTAAGCAACCCGCTACTAGGTTGAAGCAAAAAGAGGCTCTAAAGTTTGCCCTCAAGAAGAGTAAAAGGAGTAAAAGAAGGAGAAGGTTGGTCAAAGATGGAAAAGTGGTAAAAGCAGAGGATGTTCCTGTAGTGAATGTGGATGAGGAAACCAAAGAGGAACCTAGTTCCCTGTCCCGAAAGTCTTTAAGGAAGAAGCACTTTCTTTCCGAAAAGCACACCTCTAAGGGTGCTGAGAGTTCTTCCAAGAGTGATGTTGCTGGTTCCAGTAAAAAGTTGGCAAAAAGTTCTGGTGACAAGATAGTGAGGAAGCGTGGTGACAAGTCTGATGAGGAAGAAGTGGATAAATCTAGTGAACATAGACAGAGCAAGTCAGTGGAGAAGCAAAAGTCTGTTGGGAAGTCAGTGAAAAGGAAGAGGGATGATGATGATGATGATAAGGAACCTGGTTCCGTCAAGAAAGGAAAAGTGAGTGAAACTCTAAGGTCTGAGAAAAGGAAGTTGGGGAATCAGAAAGTGTTATTGACCGCACATTTGCCTCCGACATTCTAGAGGGTGCTAGAATGAGACAATTAGTGGATATTTATGATGCTCAACAGTAGACCAATTTGTTTACAAGTGAGGCTCCTATAGTGTATGAGGACGAGGTGCGAAGTTTCTACACCAGCCTCTTCACAGTAGATGGTGACCAAGTCTTTGTGTTGGTAAATGGGGTGGACATAGTAATTGACTCTACCTTATTGGGGTCAATTATGGGTGTTCCTACCGAAGGAGTGTCATCTGTTGAGGATGCTTGCATACCAAACTTCAGAAATGCCATTGTTAAGGACAAGGCAGTACAGCTTGGGGAACAGGTGCATAAGAAGGCACTCCTTCCAGTTTATCAGTTGCTCTTTGAGATGGTCAACAAAGTATTGCTTCCCCGCGCTGAAAGAAGATCTGTTGCATCCAAGGTGACCTATTCCTTATGGAGACTTTGGACAACTTCTCCTCCATCAATTTGCCTGCCATAATAATTGAGCATATGCAGAAGGTAGAGAATCTCAAAGACGGGAATCCTGGACTGCCTTATGCTTTCCTTCTCACAAAGGTCTTTGAGTTTTTCAAAGTATCTCTAGGTCAGGCCAAAGTAGGCACTAAAAAGCAACCTTTTTCGGAAACCACTCTGGAGGAGTGTCAGTGTATTGACAAAGTCGGAGGAGTTGGAAGCACTTCCACAATCTCTCAACTGATAAATGCTTAGAATAGTGCCACAGAGGAGATCCGGAAGTTAAAGGCTAGGAACACGATTCTTGAGAATCAGCTCAGTCAGTTGCAAGAGGTACCTGGTTCCAGAGGTTCTCACAGCGCAGAGGTTGCACTCCTAACAAAGGAGAATGTCGAACTAAGGAAATAGGTGGAGGACCTGAAAGAAAGACTGCTCAATGAGCAACTGTCCGCGAATGCTCGCATGGATCTTGTCCTCCAAACTCTTGCTTCCTCTTCCAAGCCCCCTTCCTCTGGTGTCCCTTAAGAAGTCTTGACAAATTACAACGGAGTGTGAGTGTATTGACAAAGAATATTCAAACTTCTTTGTAGTAAAATGTTATTACAATAACACTGCAATAATACTCTTTGTAAGTAGATACACGAATTAGCTTGAGTCGTGTTGGGCACTGTCCTAATAAACTATTTTAGTAGTGTGAAATATTTTCTCAGGATTAAACAAGCTTACCTCTATTTTATTTAGAGGATACAGGAATCAGCAAAATATTATGTTGCAATAATCCAACAAGATTGATAAGAGAATAAGGACAAAGAAAATTTATAAGTAAAATTGGAAATAAGAGAAGCTAGGTGAGAAAGAGAAGAAAGCTAAGTAGAAAGAGCTTTTTGTTTCTGATGATGGAGAATTGTGTAACCAATGATGGCTATTTATAGTTGTAATTGCATGGAACTTTATTGTGCATGGAAAGAAAGTGGCTGATGGAATTTGCCACTTTTTACATTTCTTTTGCCACTTAACATAGCGTTCTAGAAGGGTTAAGACATTTGTCCAAAGGGCTTTAAAATATTACCACAGTATGTTTAGTGTATATCTTTTGTATCTTTATATATTTTCAGTTTATTTTTTTGAATATCCAAGTATGCTTGCTGTAATATTTTTAGTATTTCTGATTGATCTTTAATGTTGCTATATCCTATACTGATATATGTAACTGTATTTGTTTTTATATATAACTAATTAGAACTTGAGAGTTAAAACAGAATACATACATACGGTCACAGACGGTAGTGAACGCTTCATGGTATGCCTACACGAGACAAGATGCAGTTGTATATGGTTTTAGTTGGATGAACTACCATGTGGACATGCTTTGGCTGTTTTGAGTACAAGCACCTATATGAAAATGACTACATCTCTGTCTACTACACCATATAAACTTTGTTATGACACAAAAAATCTCATGAACCCTCTCCATATGAAAGTAAATAGGATATTTCATTGTATGTCTCAGAAGAAGTGGTGTTGCTGTTGGTGGGGAGAAGAGCTGCAGGAAGGCCAAAGATTTAGATACAGACTATTGTATGAAATGAAAGCTAAGAGGTCGAAAGGTTCACGCAGCATTGTGGGCGAGAGGGACACAACAGGAAAACTTGTAGCAATCTTCTTAAGAGAAATAAAAAAATTAATTCTACAATTAGTGTACTTTTTTTCATACATTGCAAATATGTTCCTTAGCTAAGTTGTGTTTGAAACAAATATGTTGCTTATAAGTTTAATGAATGAAACATTGGATGATATCTCCATATAACTAAGTATTTGTAGCTCAGTTATATATAATGTGTATTATGTGTATAGTTGTTGTGTCACACATTATTTGAGTGTATGTACAAGTATAATTAGACATGATATAATAAAAAAAAATGTAATGCATACAAAACTTAATTATGTCAGGTGTATAACATGTGTATGGTATATGTATTTTCTTTTGTATGCTAGTTATATAGAACGATATGATGTGTGCATATTTTTTGTATTTAGATGTATGTGTATTGTGTTGCAACAGCACCCCGATGCACAAAGTATTCTGTATTCATGTAGGGTCCAGGAAGTGTTGCACCCCTATGATGTAGGTAGCCTACTCTGATGCAAGTATGAGTGGCCGATTCCACAGCTGGAACCCGTAACCTATAACTACAAGTCATATAGAGACAACTTGACCGTTGATCCAAGGCTCTCCTTCAGTAATAACTGTGGTACACTGCAAATAAATGAATAAAAATGGCAACCAATAGTGATACATAAATTATGGTATGAAGTAAAGGTAAAAACAATGACAGTAATAACACTAGTGTATTTTACAAGTGGGGTCTGGGGATGGGAGTATGCACGCATACCTTACCCCTACCTTGTGAAGGTAGAGAGGCTGTTTCCAACAAAACCTCGGCTCAAGGAAAGAAAAATTCCGACAATAGTGAAAAGAAAATACAGTAGCGAAGAAGCCATGGAAAGAGAAATAATACCAACAAGTTAATAGGAAAACCGCAGCAAAGGAAACAACAAGCAGTAATAGAAATCTAAGACAAGAAATACAAGACTACTAAAGGGTAGCCCGATGCACTAAGCTCCCGCGCGCTATGCGCGGGGTACGGGAAAAGGCCGGACCAAAGGTCTATTGTACGCAGTCTTACCCTGCATTTTTGCAAGAGGCTGTGTTGGCCCAAGAACAGGTGAAGTTTTGAAGAATGACAAATGAACTCAGTTATGGACCAGGTCCATCTTGTGAAGCACAGTCATGATCAACCTACACATGTGAGATGCACGTGAAGGAGATAAGTCCTACTGATCAAGCAGCAATATCTCCTGATCTAATCGAAAAGGTTGCATATTGGATAAGGGGAGAAAGTCTCCTTATATGGAGCGAACACAATCCAGGATAAAGATAGTGTTGGAGTTTGAGATCTTCAAGGACTCAACTACGATAGAAGATCAGCAATTGAGTCCCAATCAAACTCTGATTACTAACCTATTAAAAGACAGTGATTGTTCTCTTTTACAGGTATTGCACAAACGCAGAAGTTAAACTAAATTGAGAGCAAAAGAGCAAGGCGATTTTGCAAGCAATTTATGTGAGATTTGAGTGTGCACTCCTGAAGCTACTTGAACGAGATAGAAGAACCAATTCCATTATGTCTTTCTTTTATTCTAGTTCAATTGTAGTAGGTGGTCTAAAGTTGTACCTTTCAGCTTTCTTAGAAGCATTTGTATTAGGTACTTAGAGTGTTCAAGTTATAAGCTAACTTGAAGATGTCGCAACAGTTGAGGCTGTGTGCCACAACGGGATTAGAGTTAATCCTTAGGTTTACAAAGAGCTTTGTAAATGCTGTTTTGGCTCAGTGATTTTAGTGGAAGTTTGGGAAAATCCTACTGAGTAGTAGTTCGTGGTTTTTCACCTTTTGAGCCAGGTGTTTTCCACGTAAAAATCTTTTTTATTTTTTATTTTATGTACTTATTATTCCGCAAACAGTAGTAGTTAGTACACCTAGAAGAACCAGGTTCTTCTAGAGCGAAAATTGGGTACCACACATATCACCCTCCCCCCTCTTGTGTGGTATTGACGTTTAGAACATCAGTTGGTATCAGAGAGGGTTATCCTTGAAGAGGCTAACAACTTAGGAAAAGATCAACAAGAGTGCACCACCTGGGAACTGGGAAGGGCAATCCACTGCTAGGCCTCCACTCTTCAATGGTCAGTACTATTCCTGGTGGAAGAACAGGATGACAGATCATATCATAGGAGAGGACTATTAACTCTGGGACATAGTCACTGATGGTCCTTTGGCAACTACAAAGAAGAATGAGGAAGGAGTGGATGTGCCAAAGACAAGAGCTGACTGCACTGCTGAAGACCTGAAGAAGTGGGAAAAGAATGCCAAGGCCAAGAAATGGCTTGTGTGTGGACTAGGTCCAGATGAGTACAGTAGAATTCAAAGTTGTACCACTGTTAAGGAAATCTGGGACACTTTGCAAGTGGCTCATGAAGGAACATCTCAAGTGAAGAGGTCCAGAGGAACACTACAGTATTCTCAATATGAGAATTTCACCATGAAGGAATGAGAAACCATCCAAGAGATGTATACAAAGTTCACCACACTGACAAATGAACTTAAGTCTCTTGGAAGGATTATCCTTGAAGAAGACAAAGTTGAGAAGATTTTAACAAGGGTTCTGCCAGTCTCTTGGGAAAGCAAAATCACTGCTATTCAGGAATCAAAGAATAATGCTACCCTTAAGCTAGATGAACTAATTGGAAACCTTACTGCCTATGAACTGAGAAGGCAAACCATGAAAATGGATGCACCCAAGAAGGAAAGAAGTCTGGCTCTTAGAATTGCTAAAGGTTCAGATCTGGAGGATGAAGAAATGGCTATGATCACAAGAGATTTCAAAAAGTACCTGATGAGAGGAAAGGGGTTCTTCAAGAGGTACAACCTTCAACAAACCAAGGGCTCCGGAGAAACAGACCAATGAGGGTTGCTACAAATGTGGTAAGACTGATCACATGATCAAGAATTATCCTCAATGGGAAATTGAGTGGAAGAAGGAAAGGGCTGAACGAAGGAACAGGTTCAACCAAAAAGAAACAAAGGATCAACAAAGGCTATGGTTGCTGCCTGGGGAGAAACATCATATGAGGACTCAGAATATGAAGCTGAAGATGAACAAGCACTTATGGCCATTGGAGAATCAGATGATGAACAAGAGGTCCAAGTGAAGGGAAGTAGCCAAATATGGTACATGGATAGTGGCTGCTCAAAACATATGACTGGAAGCAAGAACCAGTTCCTTTCACTTGAGGACCTAAAGGGAGGTAATGTCTCCTTTGGAAATGGGAAGAATGGTGAGATTATTGGGGTTGGAAAGGTAGGTAAGACAGACTCTCACTCCATTGAGATGTCTACTTGATAGATGGCTTGAAATATAGCCTGATCAGTGTGTCACAACTGTGTGACAGAGGTAACCTTGTAGCATTAACCTCTACAAAATGATTTGTGATTAACCTTACCACTAACAAGATTATTTTGCAGGGAAAAAGAGTTAACAATATTTACATTGTAGATTTGTCTACTCTCTCAAAAAATAAACCAACCTGCCTAAGTGTGCTGGATAATGATCCCCTCTTGTGGCAAATAAGACTTGGTCATGCCAGTCTGAATCAGCTCTAAGGACTTGGTGATAGGGTTACCTAACATCAAGTTCAAGGAAGACAAAGTTTGTGAGGCCTGTGCAAGGGGGAAGCAGGTAAGATCATCCTTCAAAAGCAAGAAAATGGTAAGCACAACCAAGTCATTGGAACTGGTCCATATGGATCTCTGTGGTCCAATAAGAACCATGAGCAGAGGTGGAAAGAAATATGTAATGGTACTTGTTGATGATTATTCTAGATTTGCCTGGGTACTATTTCTAACATCTAAAGATGAAGCATTTGACATGTTTACTACCTTTGTTAGAAAAGCTCAGAAACAATTAGAAAATCAACTTGCATCCATTAGGTCTGATCATGGAACTGAATTTGAAAATGCTAAGTTTGCTGAATTCTGTGATGAAAATGGTATAGATCATAACTTCTCTGCCCCTAGGACTCTTCAACAAAATAGAGTAGTTGAAAGAAAGAACAGTACTCTTGAAGACATGGGTAGGACTATGCTTCTTTCTAGTAAGCTGCCCTATAGCTTCTGGGCAGAGGTTGTAAACACTGCATGTTACATTATCAATAGATGCATGACTAGACCTCTTGCAGAGAAGACTCCCTATGAGTTACTTAAAGGGAGAAAACCAAATATATCCCATCTTAGGGCATTTGGTTGTAAGTGCTTTGTGCACAATAATGGAAAGGATTCCCTAGGTAAGTTTGATCCCAGAAGTGATGAGGGAGTATTCTTGGTATATTCTTCACATAGCAAAGCATATAAAGTGTTCAATAAAAGAACTTTGTGTGTAGAAGAAAGTGTACATGTAGTATTAGATGAAACTAACATTCTTTCTGAGAGACAGGAACATGAAGATGAAGCCATTGGATTAGTAAGGATTTGACTGAAGCCTCAGCACAAGTCAAAGTGGCACCAAAAGAAGGAACAGGTGATGGAACAGGTTCTTCCATTCAGGGCAACCTGACAGGGGGAACTAATCAAAGAGGAATTGAAGTAAACCCCCTAAAAGAACCTGTTCATGACCCTGTTCCTCAGCAACAGAACATGGGAGAAGCATCTAGTAGAAATCAATTGGTTGTGAAACCTCACAAGTATCAAAGTTCTCACCGTATTGAGAACATTATCACTGATCCAACATCTGGAGTCAAAACTAGATCACAATTAAAGAATCTGTGTGCCTTTAATGCTTTTTTATCTCTTACTGAATCTAAAAATGTTGTTGAGGCTTTACAGGATGCAGAATGGATCAATGCAATGCAAGATGAACTCAATCAGTTTAAGAGAAGTCAAGTTTCGCATCTAGTTCCAAGACCCAAGGATAGATCAGTTATTGGTACAAAATGGGGTTTTAGAAACAAACTTGATGAAGATGGAACAGTTACAAGAAACAAGGCAAGACTGGTGGTCCAAGGTTACAGCCAAGAGGAGGGCATAGATTATGATGAGACTTTTGCTCCAGTTGCAAGGCTAGAGGCAATAAGACTCCTCATAGCCTTTGCAGCACACATGGAATTCACTCTTCATCAAATGGATGTCAAAAGTGTCTTCCTAAATGGCTACCTAAAAGAAGAAGTGTTTGTGAAACAACCTCCAGGGTTTGAAAGCAAGGAATGTCCTGAGCACGTGTACAAATTAGACAAGGCTCTCTATGGACTCAAGTAGGCTCCCAGAGCATGGTATGAACGATTGTCCAAGTTCCTGCTTGAACATGGCTACAAAAGAGGTAAAATTGACAGTACCTTATTCTTATGGGAAAAAGGTAAGGATCTTTTTAGTGGTACAAATATATGTTGATGACATAATCTTTGGGGCCACCACTGATAAGCTAAGTAAAGACTTTGCAAAACTAATGGGGAGTGAGTTTGAAATGAGTATGATGGATGAGCTTAACTTCTTCTTAGGCTTACAGATCAAACAAAGTCCTAATGGAACAATGATCCATCAGCAGAAGTATGCAAAAGAGCTTATCAAAAGTTTAAAATGGAAGAATCAAAAGAAATAGACACACCCATTGCAACTGCCACTAAATTAGACATTGATGAACCTGGTTCATCAGTTGATCATAAGTTGTACAGGGGGTATGATTGGTTCACTCTTGTATCTTACTGCCAGTAGACCTGACATTATTTTCTGTGTAGGGCTTTGTGCTCGTTTTCAGGCCAATCCAAAAGAGTCTCACTTGACTGCTGTCAAGTGGATACTAAGATATTTGAAAGGCACCACTGATCTGTGTCTTTGGTACCCCAAAGGTAGTAATTTCAATCTAGTAGGATATGTTGATGCTGATTATGCAGGTTTCCTAGTGGATAGGAAGAGCACCTCAGGTATGGCTCACTTCCTTGGTTCATGTCTTGTGTCATGGGCTACTAAAAAGCAAAATTCAGTGGCCTTATCTACTGCTGAAGCTGAGTATGTTGCTGTTGCTTCTTGTTGTGCTCAATTGTTATGGATCAAACAGCAGCTGGTAGATTTTGGCATTGAAGTTGGTTGCATCCCTATATTCTGTGATAACACTAGTGCTATAAGTATGACAAAGAACCCTGTTCATCATAAGAGGACTAAGCACATAGATGTTAGGCACCACTTCTTAAGAGATAACTATGAGAAAGGATTGATCTCCACAGAATTCTGTTCTACTGATAAACAAATTGCTGACATCTTCACTAAAGCACTGAGTAGAGAAAACTTTGAGAGGAATAGGTTGGAATTAGGGAATTAAGATCACCTAATAGGTCCAGTTCAGAATGCACAATGAAAAAAATTGAAAAATGAAAAAAAAATTTGGCTAGGAATTCTGAACTTGTGTAAATATCTAGATTAATTCTTACTCAGCTTCATACTTTAATTAGTATACTCCTGTGACATGTGTTTATATGACTCACTGATCTCTTACAAAATTTTCTCTATTATGGCATATGAGGCATGTTCAAGAGAGTTCTAAATGAAGAAACTGGTTCATCAGTGTGGGCTCATATGAAAGCTCAGGTATGTTTTCTATACTCTGCACAATTAGAAAGATTAACGTTTCAATCATGAGCAGAAGTCCTATACTTGTCAAATTCCTAGAAAATTCTATCCGTTGGCATTGAACCAGTTCCGTCCATCTAGAACTCTAAACCGTAATTTTTGCCAAATATCTAGGGAAGCCAAATCGATCATTTAAATTTTGGAATTTCAGTTTGATTAGACTCCTATTTGACCCCTGCAAAAAGTTGTCGTTACTGATTAAATGTCTAATTCTCTTTAAATACACACCATATTTCCAGTCTTCGTCATAATTTCAAAACCGTCAAAAACTCTTCTTCACTTTCAATTGCCCTCTTCTCCAAAACTCCCAAATTCTCTCAAGAAACCAACAATCATGTCTAATCCACAAGACCATCCTGGATCTCCTCCACCACCAACTCCCTCAAATTCATCCTCATCTACTCCACCCAGTGTATCTCCAAAACCTATACTACGAAGGTAGAAAATGCTTGCTCGAAAGACTGTAGCATCTGGGACTTTGAGAAAGGTTTTAAACGAAAGGTTGAAAGCAAGCCAAATGAAACAAAGCAAAACTCCAAATTCAGACTCCAGCTCTGAGTCAGAATCATATTAATCAGCGACTGAGGGGGAAGGACATGGGTCTTCTAACTCTGAGAAGACTCAAGAATCCCCTACTAAGGTAAGTTCATCTGTGAATGAAAACTTAGAGACTAGGTTTGTTCTGGTTGGACCAATTAGGGATGTTGAATTGCCTGAGAAACGTAGGAGTGGAGGTAAAAAGAATCTTGAAAAAAGAAAAAAAAAGAGAGGGTGCATGTGGTAAAGAGAGGGGAAATGGGAAGGGAGCAGTTCTTGCTATATGTGGGGTTGCACAAGAGAGGTTAGAAGAGAGTGGCATGAAGTCAGGGGGAAGTGGTTCTGGGGAAGCTGCTGAGGGGTTGGTTCATCTGAGCAAGCAAAGAGATGAACTTGTTTCATCTACTGAAGAAACCTTGGCTCATCTACTGAAAAAGGTTGGGGAAAGCTATGACCCAAAGAAACGCAGAGCTCCCACAACAAAAGTCCCAACTGTTCCCAAGCCTTCCAAGAAAAGAAAAGCTTTATCCCCAACACCTACTGCCTCTTCAGTGCCTAGGGGTAGAGCCACAAGAAGCAGGGTAAAACAGAGTGAAGCTGATCTACAAAAGGCCTTAGAAGAAAGCAAGAAAAAGAAAATGGATAAGGGAAAGGGAAAGATTGCAGAATCCTCAGAGGCTGTTGAGAAAGAGGAGATGGAACTGGTCCATCAAGAAAGGGGTACAACAGTGGAGGTTCCTGCACCCAAGCCTAAAAAGCCCAAGACTTCCTCCAAGAAGTCTTCTTCTGCGCCTGTGGATGCTGAACCCACACTAGCCAAGAGGACAAGATCTGCAGTGAAAGCTAAACAAACAAAAGTTTCTAATAATGATGACTGGAGTGGAGAAGAAGAAGAAGAAGAAAATGATTATGAGAAGGAACAGGACAAGCTTGCCGTTTTTGGCAGAAGAAAGATTTTAAAAGGTAGATTGTTGAAGGATCTAGTGGAACCAGGGATGATGAGATTGGTAGACTCTTTAGCTGCTCAGGGATAGAAGGACATGGTTCTTCATATGGATGGTAGGCTAGCCAGAAATGAGCTGATTGAATTTATGGCAAATGCTGCTGTTAAGGATGGAGTTGTTAGTAGCCTGGTGAAGGGAGTTCAAGTGCAGTTTGATGCAGTGAAACTGGGAGAGATTCTGGACATACCCTCTGAAGGGTTTGATGACTATACTAGGCAGAGGTGGCCATGCCTGGACTCCCTCCCTACTGCCCTTGAAATCACCAAGAGGTTTTGTGATTTAGAGGAAGTGAATGAAGCCAGGGTTGTGCAGAAAAGTGAGATGAGGCCTGAGCACAAGGTTGTGTTTGAGTTTGTCAACAAGTGCTTATTGCCCAAACAGGAGAGAAGGCACACTGCTAACTACATGGACCTGGTTCTTATGGAGTGCCTGGAGAGAGGAAAGCAAATCAACTGGCCTGCCCTCATTGTCAAATTGCTAGACAGGGTCATAAATGGCTCCAAGGCTCATGCTACTCCATATGGCTTCATACTGACTACAGTTCTAGACAGGCTAAATGTGCCTCTGAAGAAATGGGAAATGGCCTCGAGCAAGGAACACTTTGGCATCAAAACTCTTCTTGCCTGTGACTATCCAGTCAATGCCATCCCAGTTGAACCTGTTTCATCTCTGAAGACACCCATCAACAGCAAAGTTAGGACTTTGGTTCAGGAATGTGCAGCTAAGGATGTTGAAATTGCTAGGCTCAAGGCTCGTGTGGTTGAAGTGGAAACTGAGAGGGATGGTCTCAGAATTGAGCTTGCCAAAGAAAAGGAGAAGAATGATAGAATTCTTCAGAACATGTTGAATCTTCTCCAAACTCAACCCTCCAGTTCCTCCAAGCCTTAGGACTCCTAGCCTTTGTCTCCTGAACTTGTCTAGTACCCCCAGTAACCCAGATTAGGGATTTTTCTGTTTTTGCTCATGGTTTGAATGTTTTTCTTTCTTTTTGTGGATTGTTAATGGCAAAATATCTCTATCAATGACAACTGTTGTTTTCTCTTGTTCAATGATTATTCTGACCTTGATAGTTTAAATATATTCGTTTGATTACTGATGATTGAACCATGATTGCATTTGCAGTTACCCCAGTGGCCATGAGTACTTATTAAAATCTGGGATTCACATTGTGTATGCAACTTTTCGATGATGCCAAAAGGGGGAAGAGATATTGTGCTTTACACATTATTCTGAAATAAGTGATATTTATAACCTAATTAACCTGGTCCTTGATGATAAGTGAATTTTCTAAGTTTAGTGTTGATGGTTAAGCTGAGTTCTTACAGGTCCCTTGATCAGTAAAAAGCACAGAGTTTGTCATCATCAAAAAGGGGGGATTTGTTGGCCCAAGAACAGGTGAAGTTTTGAAGAATGACAAATGAACTCAGTTATGGACCAGGTCCATCTTGTGAAGCACAGTCATGATCAACCTACACATGTGAGATGCACGTGAAGGAGATAAGTCCTACTGATCAAGCAGCAATATCTCCTGATCTAATCGAAAAGGTTGCATATTGGATAAGGGGAGAAAGTCTCCTTATATGAAGAGAACACAATCCAGGATAAAGATAGTGTTGGAGTTGAGATCTTCAAGGACTCAACTACGATAGAAGATCAGCAATTGAGTCCCAATCAAACTCTGATCACTAACCTATTAAAAGACAGTGATTGTTCTCTTTTACAGGTATTGCACAAACGCAGAAGTTAAACTAAATTGAGAGCAAAAGAGCAAGGCGATTTTGCAAGCAATTTATGTAAGATTTGAGTGTGCACTCCTGAAGCTACTTGAACGAGATAGAAGAACCAATTCCATTATGTCTTTCTTTTATTCTAGTTCAATTGTAGTAGGTGGTTTAAAGTTGTACCTTTCAGCTTTCTTAGAAGCATTTGTATTAGGTACTTAGAGTATTCAAGTTAGAAGCTAACTTGAAGTTGTCGCAACAGTTGAGGCTGTGTGCCACAACGGGATTAGAGTTAATCCTTAGGTCTACAAAGAGTTTTGTAAATGCTGTTTTGGCTCAGTGATTTTAGTGGAAGTTTGGGAAAATCCTACTGAGTAGTAGGTCGTGGTTTTTCACCTTTTGAGCTAGGTGTTTTCCACGTAAAAATCTCTGTGTTCTTTATTTTATGTACTTATTATTCCGCAAACAGTAGTAGTTAGTACACCTAGAAGAACCAGGTTCTTCTAGAGCGAAAATTGGGTACCACACAAATCAACCCTCGGTCAAACCTATCAATCTTCCAAACCTTCAACTTTCCAACTTTCGCCAAAAAGTACCAAATCAACCTACGGACCTCCGAATCAACATCCGGACATATTCCTAAGTCCAAAATTACCATACAAAGCTATTGGGACCATCGAAATTCCATTCTGGAGTCGTCTACACACAAGTCAGACTCCGATCAACTCATTCAACTTAAGTTTCCAACCTTGGGACTAAGTGTCCTAATTCACTTCGAAACTTTCTCGAAACCAATCTAACAACCCCGGCAAGTCACATAACCATAATTGAACATAGAAGAGTCAATAAATAGGGTAACAGTGCTATACAAAACAGTCGATCGGGTCGTTACATTCTCCCCCTCTTAAAACAAATGTTCGTCCTCAAACGAGTATAGAAACTTACTTGAAGTGCTGAAAATGTGAGGATATCGACTCTGCATGTCATACTCGGTCTTCCAAATCGCCTCCTCGACCGGTTGGCCTCTCCATTTGACCTTCACTGAAGCAATGTTCTTTGACCTCAACTTTCGGACCTGCCTGTCCAATATAGCCACCGACTCCTCAACATAAGTAAGATCCTTGTCCATCTGGACTGAGCTGAAATCTAATACATGAGACAGATCACCATAATACTTCTGGACCATGGAAATATACAACATCGGGTGAACTGCCGATAAGCTAGGTGGCAATGCAAGTCTGTAGGCAACCTTACCAACTCTCTCAAGGATCTCAAAAGGACCAATATAGGACTCAGCTTTCCCTTCTTCCCGAATCACATCATGCCCTTCATGGGCGAAACTCTGAGCAAAACCTCTCTCCCTCCATAAATGATACATCACAACCCCTTCGAAAAGCATAACTCTTCTACCTAGACTGTGTTGTACGAAGCCAATCCTGAATTAACTTGACTTTCTCCAAGGCATCCCGAACCAAACAATGCCCAACAACCTAACCTCCCCCGGTTCAAACCAACCAACTGGAGAACGACATTGCCTCTTATCTAAGGCCTCATAAGGAGCCATCCGAATACTCGATTGGTAGCTGTTATTGTAGGAAAACTCTGCAAGCGGTAAGAACTAATCCCATGAACCCCCAAAATGCATAACACAGACACATAGCATATCCTCCAAGATCAGAATTGTGCGCTCGGATTGCCCGTCTGTCGGGGGTGAAATGTCGTGCTCAGCTCGACCTGTGTGCCTAACTCAAGCTACACAGCTCTCCAGAAATGCAATGTGAATTGCGTGCCTCGATTAGAGATAATAGACACCAGCATACCATGAAGACAGACAATCTCACAAATATATATATATATATGCGCCAGCTGCTCTGAAGAGTAGGTAGTTAACTCCGGAATGAAATATGCAGACTTGGTCAGTCTATCCACAATAACCCACATTGCGTAAAATTTCTTCAAGGTCCGTGGGAGTCCAACAACAAAATCCATGGTGATACACTCCCACTTCCACTCTGGAATCTCATGTCTCTGAAGTAGACCGCCTGAGCTCTAATAATCATACTTCACCTACTCATAGTTCAAACACCGAACCACATACTCCACTATATATTTCTTCATTCTCCTCCACCAGTAGTGCTGCCTCAAATCTTGATACATTTTAGCGGCGCCGGAATACCACAAATTGTGGTCCTCCACAAGAATCAACTCACACAACCCATCCACATTGGGCACACAAATTTGATCCTGCATCCGTAACACCCCATCATCTCCAATAGAAACCTCCTTGGCATTACCGTGCTACACCGTGTCCTTAAGGACAAGAAAATAGGGATCATCATGCCGACGCGCATTGATGCGCTCATACAAAGAAAATCGAGAAGCCATGCAACCAAAAACCCGGCTAGGCTCCGAAACATCCAACCTCATGAACCAATTGGCCAAAGCCCGAACACATCCAATTCTAACGGTCTCTCCCCAACTAGAATATAGCAAGGCAACCCATATTCTCCGCCTTCCTACTCAAGGTATCGGCCACCATATTGGCCTTCCCGGGATGATATAGAATGGTGATATCATAGTCTTTCAACAGCTCTAACCACCTCTGCAGTCTCAAGCTCAGTTCTTTTTGCTTAAATAAGTATTGTAGACTCTGATGATCAATGAATACCTCACAAGACACGCCGTATAAATAGTGCCTCCAAATCTTCAATGCGTGAACAATGGTTGCTAACTCTAAATCATGTACTGGGTAGTTCTCCTCGTGGGGATTCAATAATGTGAAGCATAAGCAATCACCCTACTATCCTGCATCAATACACATCCGATGCCAATCCGCGAAGCATCACAATACACTATATAAGAACCCGATGCTAAAGGCAAAACTAGAATTGGAGTTGTGGTCAAGGCAATCTTGAGCTTCTAAAAGCTCTGGTCACACTCATCAGACCACATAAATGGGGCACCCTTCTAATTCAATCTGGTCAAAGAGATTCAATGGATGAGAAACCCTCCATGAAACGGCGATAATAATCAGCCAAGCCTAGAAAAATCCAGATCTCTATAGCAGAAGACGATCTGGGCAAACTTTGAATTGCCTCCACCTTCTTTAGATCCGCCTTAATCCCCTCACTAGACACCACATGACCCAAAAACACCACTAAATCAAGCCAAAACTCACACTTGGAGAATTTTGCATATAACTTCTTCTCCCTCAAGGTCTGGAGCACGATCCTAAGTACTGCTCATAATCCTCCCGGCTGGGAGAACACACCAATATATCGTCAATGAACACGATGATGAAAGAATCAAGATACGGCTGAAATACATTGTTCATCAAGTACATAAAGGTTGTTGGGGCATTGGTCAACCCAAATGACATCACCAAAAACTCATAGTGACTATACCAAGTCCTGAAAGCAGTCTTCGGAATATCTGAATCCCGAATCTTCAACTGATGGTACCCTAACCTTATATCAATCTTCGAGAATACTCGAGCACCCTGAAGCTGTTCGAACAGATCATCAATACGTTGTAGTAGGTACTTGTTCTTGACTGTAACTTTGTTCATCTGTCTATAATCAATGCATATCCTTATATATCCATCTTTCTTCTTCACAAATAAAATTGGATTACTCCGAGGCGAGACACTCGATTAGATAAACCCTTATCAAGAAACTCCTGAAGCTATTCTTTTAATTCCTTCAACTCCACTGGTGCCAAACGATATGGTGGAATAGAAATAGGCTGAGTGCCAACATCAAGTCAATACCAAAATTGATATCCCTATCGAGCGGGATGCTTGGAAGGTCTACTGGGAACACATCTAGGAAATATCTTGCTACCGGAACTGACTCAACGGTAGGAGTATCATCACTAACATACCTCACAAAGGCTAGATATGCTTCACACCCCTTCTCAACCATCTGTACACCACTTTGGTAGGAATATAATCCAATATACCCCTCCACTCCAACCGCGTCAACCCTAGCATAGCCAATGTCACAGTCTTGCGTGACAGTTCAGAATGGCATGATAGGGCGACAACCAATCCATGCCCAATATCACATTAAAGTCCACCATACTGAGTAGCAATAGATAAACTCTGGTCTCATAACCACCAATAGTAACTGGACACGATCGATAAACATGGTCTACAATAATAGAATCTCCCACGGGCATGGACACATATACAAAAGCACTCAAAGAATCACGAGATATATCCAAATACGAAGCAAAGTAAGATGACACATATGAATAAGTGGAACCCAGATCAAATAAGACTTATGCATCCCTATGATAGACCAGAACAATACTTGTGATGACAGCGTCCGATGCAACAACCTTTGTCTTACCCAAAAAAGCATATAAATGAGCCTGGCCTCCCTCTCTAGGGTGACCTCTACCCGCCTGACCTCCACCCCTAGCAGGCGATGCAAGTGGAGTGGCAACTGGAGTAGCAACCATAGTATGTGAACCCTATGGACCCTGCGGAGCCTGTGTAGTCTGTGGAGGTACACACCTCCTAAGTCTTGTATAGTCACTCACCATATGACTTGTATCACCACACTCGAAACAAGCTCTTTGTGGGCATTGCTGCTGAAACTAACTCTGGCCTAGTCGGTTAGACTGACCGCTGAAGGCACCCTGTGTAGGAGATGAACTGGAAAGGGGTTGTGCATAATGGGCAATCTGAGACCTCGGAATAGCTGGAGCGTTGCGAGAAGCTGGGAGTGTTGAATGAACTGGTCGACTTACATAACCTCTGCCATGATGAGCTGCAACTAGAGCGCGGGCATCACTAAATCCTCCAGAATCTCTAGGCCTCTTGTCCTCCTAGTCCTCCATTTCCCGGCCCCATATACCCTCCATCCTCCTCCAACTCTTGAGTCATGCTGAATCTACGACCATAACAGAGTCATTTGATAAATCTACAGACTGTAAAAACCACGATAAGTGCATGTTAGGACAGCTCAATGAGTCTGATGGCATACTTTAACACTGTAAAAGTCCCCTAACGTAACTGCTCAAACTCTGTGCGTCATGCATCTCGAAGAGTCTAGGGAATAAACTCTCTCAAAAACATATCTGAAAAATGAGCTACCACATGTATGTTTCTCCTGATAACTGAAATGTAGTAAGGCAACTCTGCTCACCTCCACAATACCCATGGGGTGGAGAATATGGTGAACTTATATAGAAACCCTTGAGAATCCTCAGTAACTGCGCCGTAGAAAGTAAGAGGGTCATACTTCTTGAACATCTCAAGTCTTCTCTGCTCCTCCTCAGATGCCTTGCCCTGACCTCAGGTTGAACGAGAATAACGGGTTGTGCTAGAAAACCACCCAAAACCTGATCAACATGGACCCGTTGCTCTAGAGTACGGGCTGAGATAGTCTGAGCTCCTCCTCAACCTGAGATGTAGCTGGTGCGACTGGAATCAATCTCGCCTGAGCTAAAGTGCTGAACATACTTAGGAAGTGTTCTAGGGTCTCCTAAAGTCCATGGGTAACAACAAGTACCTCGAATGTGTGTCCCTCAACCGAAGCTACTTGTGGCTCCTCAATCGTTGCTCGGGTAGGTGCTCTAGCGGCAGGACATGCTCCTCCTCGGCCTCTACCCCTACTCCGGCCCCAGCCCTGGCCTCTTGCGGCTCTACTAAGGGCGTGGGTGTCTGATCATCTGATTCAACATTGTGTGTTCTCGCCATCTATGGGAGAATAGAAAGACAAAGGCTCAGATTTCGAAATCAACAAATCGGCACGATAAGGAATCAAAGAAGTGAAAGTTTCTAATGGTTATGTAGCCTATCGAAGATAAGTACAGATTTCTCCATACCGATCTGCGAGACTCTAGTAAACTTGCTTAGGACTCGTAGCACCTATGAACCTATAGCTTTGATACCAACTTGTCACGGCCTCAAATTCCCACCCTAAGATGTCCTGATGGCACCTAGTCTCTAAGACTAGGTAAGCCTAATATACATTGAGAATTTAGTAGAACTAACTGAGTCATAAGCTTTATTGAAATATACTAAGAATCTTTAATACAACATTGTTTGATAAGAACATCAAGCATGCGAGCATCAAGCATGTATACTTTGAAGTCTTTCGAATATCTGGGTCAAATCACTAGCATCCGGCACGAGCAGAAGTACCTGAATCTGTACAAAAATATGCAGAAGCGTAGCATGAGTACACCACGACAGTACCTAGTAAGTATCAAGCCTAACCTCGATAGAGTAGTGACGAGGTCAGGTCAAGACACCTACTAGACATAGAAAGCCTGTGCAAAATATTAATAAAATCTAAAAATAGGGAAATAAAGGAAATAAATGACGAATAAGCAATTTATCGAACCAGGCTAATAACAAAAATTAAGGCAATAAAGGACGACAAAGAGGGAACATTTGATAAAAGCAACAATGATCAAATACAGTCAAAATATGAGCGACATGAATTTAAGGAGAACAATGGAATAACCGTTCAAATCAACGAACCTTTCCAATTTAGAATGTACGATAAAAATCACACCGAGGTACGACACCTCATGTTCCTATTTCACAAATCACAATCACAATCACAATCTTCCTTATATCACCGCGTAAGCCTTGCATTTATTTTAAAAATATTTTTCCCAAAATAGCTAGCGGTTTAGCCCCCTTATCTTGCCGCGTGGCTTCAAGTAATTCTCTTACTAGCGACACACGTATAAATCCCACCTTATAATAGCGTGTAACAACAACTACTAATAAATGCATATAACAGCAACCTCGATAATGGAAACTAGAACATGTAATGACAACTTCTATTAAGGCATGTAATAAGTTTGAAAACAAAAGATAGAACAAATGATAACAACTTCAATTAAATGCTTATGATTAACCTAAGAATCTAAACCGGTCAATTTTTACATAAAAGCCCGTGTAAACACTCGTCACCCTATGTACAAATCTTCCACATAATTCAAATAGTACAATTAAACACAATCCTAAGGGGTAGTTTCCCCCACATAAAGTTAAGCAAGATACTTACCTCAAACAAGCTAAATGAATCTACTAATAAGCCCTTCCCGCGCAAATCCAACTCTGAACGGCTTGAATTTATCCAAAATAACTTAATATGACAAATAAAAGCTATAGTAAGCAATTCCGGATAATAAATATTCGATCTTTAATGAAAATCAAAATGTCAATTTTGGGCCCGCACCTTGGAACCTGACCAAACTCACAAATTCCAAACACTCATTTCAATACGAGTCCAACCAAACCAAAATCATCAAATTCTAACCTCAAATCGATCTTCAGATCCTCATTTTATATTTTAGGAAAGTTTTTACAAAAATCTCCAATTCAAATTACTAATTAAGTGATAAAAACAAAGATGGAATCATGAATAATGGACAAACCCGAGTCAAAAACACTTACCCCAATCTAAATCATGAAAATCCCCTTAAAAATCGCCCAAAACCGAGCTCTTTAACTCAAAATGTGATAAGTAAAATAAAACCCTCGTCCAAGCTTAAATCTTCCCAATCATTCCACATTTGCGAACCAATAGTCGCACCTACGACTCCGTATCTGCGAAAAAATCATCGAGAATCGGCTTCACCCAAGACCTAGCAAATTTTGCTTCAGCGGGCAAAAGGGCGCACCTACGCTCCCGCTTCTACAAAATATTTTTGCCTCTAAGGTTGCGCACCTGCGCGTCCATGTACACACCTGCGGACTAAGCTACACCTAGCCATGCGGTCCAATGTCGCAGGTGCAAAAGCACCAGACTTTAGCAGTCTTCAGCAATTCTTCTAAGCCACCAATTGGTCTGAACTCAACTCGAAACACACTAGGGCCCCCGGGGGCCCCTCCGAACATATCATCAAGTCCTATATCATAACAAGAACCTACTCGAGGCCTTAAATCACACCAGACAACATCAAAACTACGAATCGCACCAGAATTCAAGCCTAATGAATTAATGAACATTTTCAAATTCAAAACTTACGCGTAACAAGCCTAACGAACTCCGAATGACCTCAAATTTTGCGTGCAAGTAGAAAATGATACAACAGTCATATAAAAACTCACAAAGTCACAATCCAAGCCCGATGCCGATAAATTCAACGCTTGGTCAAACCTATCAACCTTCCAAATCTTCAACTTTCCAACTTTCGCCTAAAAGTACCAAATCAACCTACGGACCTCCGAATCAACATTCGGACATAATCATAAGTCTAAAATTACCATACAAAGCTATTGGGACCATCAAAACTCCATTCTGGAGTCGTCTACACACAAGTCAAACTCCGGTCAACTCTTTCAATTTAAGCTTCCAACCTTGAGACTAAGTGTCCCAATTTATTCCGACACTTTTCTGAAACCAATCCAACCACCCCGGAATGTCACATAACCATAAATAAATATAAAAGAGGCAATAAATAGGGGAACTAGGCTACAATATACAAAATGACCTATAGAGGCGTTACAATGATGTTTGTATCGGGTTGCACACCGCAGTGGTGAGATGTTGTGTACGATAGCTTATACTATTCTGAGTATTTTGTTTCTCATCCTTGAGATAGGTCCGTAGAATTTGTTTGGTTGCTTTATTCGTTACATGGGCTAGATAGTTCTATACTTGGACCCACTTTTCCTTATTGGGCGAGTTGTGCCTTGTTGATACATTGGTGATGTCGTATGAGAATTTAGACAGTGCTTGATGTGGCTTATTTCACGAGCATATTGTATTGGGT
This sequence comes from Nicotiana attenuata, assembly GCF_001879085.1. Lineage (NCBI taxonomy): Eukaryota > Viridiplantae > Streptophyta > Magnoliopsida > Solanales > Solanaceae > Nicotiana > Nicotiana attenuata. The sequence goes on along the minus strand of NC_031995.1, from coordinate 93,134,844 downwards.
GAGACGAGGATGTTAGGCCTGGAATCAGCGTAGTCGAATTGGCATAATGTGTGTTGGAGGGAGAATGTTCTTGTCGAGCAGAACGACCCCATGAGTTATTGATTTGATGGGTGGTCACAATTTTTTATGCATCTCTTTCTTCGTTTTAGTATTGCAAGAGTTGGAATAGGGCTTGCATGTGTCATAAGGTATGCTACGGGCATCGGGTTCGTAAATTTGCAGCTATTATGGTTAGAGGATGTTACTATGAGAAAATGAAGTATGCAGTGCATTGTGTTATTACAAAATGGGTGTATGGTTGTGTTTTGGTACAACTTTTGGGGATTGATACAGTGTACATAGGCTATAATCGGACCTTGTAGAGAATTCTGGATGTAGAAATTTGGTTCTAAGGCTTGTGAGCTAAGGTACCAGGGAGGATCTTCATTCTGGGTGTGGCTAATATGCTCATATGGATTGTGATGGCATAGGCGGGTGGGCGAGGTGTTATACAATGATTTTTGGCAACTTAGAAGCAATTCTTGGCACGTTCGAGGACGAATATATGTTTAAATGGGGGAGAATGTAATGACCCAACCGGTCATTTTGAGCTCTAGCACGTCGTTCGGCAGTTTGAGACATTGAGTAGCTTCATTTCATGCATTATGACTTGCACGTGTAGTTGGTTTTGATTTTCGAGAAGTTCGGAGTTGATTTGGAAGAATAATTCTCAATTCGGAAGCATTAAGTTGGAGCAGTTAACCAAGGTGTGACTTTTGAGTAAACGACCTCGAAATAGAGATTTCAAGGTTCCAATAGGTTCGTACGATGATTTTGGACTTGGGCGTATGTTCGGATCGAGTTTCGGGTTGACCGGGAGTGTTTCAGCGCTTATTGTAAAAATTTGGCATTTTGAAGGTTTTAGAGCTTCCTAAGTTTGATATGAAGTGGAATTTGGTATTATCGATGTTCGTTTGGGATTTCGAGCCTTGGGATAGGTTTGTAATTTATGACTTGTACGTAAAATTTGGTGTTATTCTGGAATGTTTAAGTATGATTCGGACGCGTTCGGCGAAGTTTGAATGTTTGAAAGTTAAGAGAAGGATTTTTATCATCGATTCATGGTTTTGATGTTATTCATGGCGTTTCAATATTTTGGATAAGTGTGGATAAGGTATTGGGACTTGTAGGTGTGATTGGACGGGGTCCCGGGGGCCTTGCGTGTGTTTTAGACCATTTATCCTTGTTTTGCAGCTGTTGATGCTGGTTATGGTGTTGTCCTTCGCGAACGCGGTTGGGACCACGTGTTCACGAAGAAGGATTTTGAGTTGGAGGAAATTTGTTCTTCGCGTTCGCGACTGTTCCATTGCGCTCGCAACAAGGGCGTCGCATTTGCGTAGGTATGGATGGGTATGGAGAAAGGCCTTCACGTTCGCGAAGGAGAGGTCGTGTTCGCGATGGTCAAGTCTGGTAAGGCATCGCGTTCATGATCCTGCTGTAGCGTTCTCAAAGAAGGACTAGAACTAGAGCTGACTTTGTGCTTCGCGAACACGAGGCACATGCCGTGTTCGCAAAGAAAGACGCTTGGGCACATTATATGTTAGCCAAGTCGGGGTTTTCTCATTTTAACTAATTTCTCTCTTGCTTGGGTGATTATTGGGCTATTTGGAGGATCCATTTTCATTATCTATCATGAGGTAAGTTATTCCCACTTGTTGCAAGTTAAATACATGGACTATATATAAATATAAACATGGAATTTTGTAAAAATTGTGGGATTTTGGAAGAAAACCTAAAATTGATATTTTTGGATTTTGGCCAAGAAATTCGACATGGAATTAGGAATAAATTATATATTTGAGTTCGTGGTGTTATTGGTAGTATTTATCTTCAAGAATTTTCGAAATCCGAGCGCATAGTCCTAGGGGTTGGCTTTGTTGACTTTTCGAGTACAATTGAGAATTGTTATAAATTGTTAAATTAAGAGTCTTTGGGTATATTTTGATTGGTTTGCACATTGTTTGACTAGTTTCGGATCGTTTGGCCTTGGTTTGAGGAGTTAGAGTGGAGTTGGAGTCGGTTATCGGATTTGGGAGCGAGGTAAGTTTCCTGTCTAACTTTGTGATTTACCTCGTATGTGTTATATTGATATGTGCTACATGTTGTGGGAGCTACGCACCTATGAGGTGACAAGTATCTGTGCGTATGCTAGAATTCCTAAATATCTCCCGGTAGACTTAGACTTGTCGACGCCCCCTTTTTCTCGCGAAATCGGGTCTACAACATTTGGGAAGACAACTCTATTCCCGTTTAGGATTTGGGTTTTTGGATTTGAAGAGTCGCCACCTAATGATTAAGTGCATTAGGACACTAAGGGTTTTTGAGTTGGAAAACCAGAGTTCGGGTCTCGAGGGGAAGGTGTTAGGCACCCCTCAAGATCCACTAGTGTGGTTCTCGGCCATGTCATATTGTGACTTTATATGCAAACAACAAGTAGGCAAACAAATACAAAGGGGTTTTCACATAATAGTTGCAAGAGATTAAGGAAGTTAAAGAAACGGAATTTGATAGAGGAAGCAGAAGAAATTTTCATATAGTTGTAGCAAGTTAAAAGCAGTTTTAAAAAAAGCTGAAGTTTGGGGGAAAAAAAGTTGGAATTCTGAAAATAAAACGTATAAATAAGGGAAGGGTTCCTAGGTTTATGCATAATATGGATCACTCCACACAACACCCGGTAACCGTTTATACACGTGGCGTTATCGCGTGATCATCATATCCATATCTACCCGTTCCCACCCCGTTAAGGTATTAAACGCGGAATGGTCTCGTTTTACCTATTGCATGTTATTACCCGCCCCCATCTTATCAGTCCCGGAGGCACTTAGGACCACTAATCCTAAAGGGTAGGATATTAGGCTGATTGGTTTCAAAGGATAAAAATCTAAGGCGACATACAAAACATATACTGCATGTTTGGGGAAGCATGTAGACATATAAAGGCTCATATATACCTCCTCAAACAAAACACATAAATAGCATGACTTAAACACAATTAAGGTCTCAAAAGATAGGAGCAGTTAAAACTTGGTTTTGAAAAAGAAGTAGTAGCAATAATAGCACGATTTTGGGCAGAGATGAGTAACCTAGTAAATAAAATCAGAAGCTCAATGAAAGTAAGTAGGTGCATCATTTCAAAATCGTTTTCAGTAGAGTTTTGTTTAAGAAAAAGCTGAGTGAACTTCAGAAAATCAAAACAAGAATAGGAATGGCAGAGTCAAAACATAAAGAAGTTGGTTGGTTTTAGGCTAATAGAAACACAATTGACCAGTTCTTATCGGACCTGAAGTTTGCCTAGGCGTCGTTACTCATTGTCTGGTTATTAATAAAGGAATGGACACACCTATTTGATTCTGATTTATAAAGGTACGCGCGATAAGACATTTGCAGAAAATGTTTCAAACCACTTAGCCATATTTTAACACGGTTATTGGACTAACATGAGTTAACCACTGCAACTCGAACAAGTGAGAAGTCCTATGGGCAGGATATCTAATGCACATAAGAGTTCCTAAGAACATGATTTCTAATATGCCAATGCAGTAATGACAAGTTATTTGGCTTGTTGTTAATTATTGGCTAGTTATTAACTGATCGTGATTATAAGAGAGCATAATGACAGGCTGAAAGTAAAGAACCTAAAGAAGGATCTCTAATGAATGAGATGCATGGCCTATACATGTTATCTATTGCGCAGATAAGTAAATAAAATCCTACAAAGCATGTTTTCTACCCATTATTCATACTAAGCATGCATAACCCTCCCCCATATTCACTATTCAACCCCTGTCGTTTGTTTACAAATTATTACAAACCAGTAGCATCTGAATTACAATACTAAAGAACAGAAAAATAAGAAGCTATGCAATAGGGAGCCTTCAATCAGGCCCAGTCTTCCAACCTCAACCCCTTCGAGTTCACAGCCTTTGCCATGGTCTAGGTGCGGCAAAGCTCCCTAGGGCCCCATTAGGTCCCTGGCCAATACCAGCACCTGACATTTAAAAGAAAATGCGGGACATGTGCAGTGTGGAATACCAACCTTGTGTGTCAAAGTTCAGTGAGCACTCAGAGGTACTCAAAGCAATGCTCACACGAAGGGGGCAGAACCTATTTTCTAAGAATAGTGTGAAGTGCAGGAAGAAGTATTTAAAAGAAGAGTTGTAAGAAAACAAGGGGTTTGTTTAGAAAGAAACAACAGAAATAGTAGCATAAGATTTCATACAATGATCATGGAGAAAGGGAGCAAATAGATCACACAATGCTAAAAGGGATGCAGGTTTAATGAACAAGACTACACAGAATCAGGGGATTCAGGGAACTGGGAAGCAGCAAAGTTAGGCATGCTAATGTGTGACAACAGGACATAGGCATAGCAAATAAAATTAGGAGTAAACAAAGTTAGACTTAACATGTAAATCAGAAGACATGGTGAAGTGTTAAAGCAAAGAGTCAATCACACATTGAGCAAGAGAAGCATAAGTAGAAGAAACTTACAAAGCTAATGAACTGAAACAAAAATAAACACATTGGTGTGAGACTTGAAAAATTAATCAGGACATACCAGTAAAAGAGCAAAAGCAGGATGCAAAGATAAAGGAGTAGCACTATATTAGCCTTGGCTTTCAGCCGGCTAATAATAAACAGGAGCAAAGAATAGTAATAGAGCAAGAGAGCAAGAGACAATGCAGATTTGAAAGTATTCAGTGGTGTGTAAGTCAGAAGACTGTCGTGTGTTTGTGTAAAAGACTTAGGGTATTTATAGTTGAAAGTAGGGGGGTAAAATAAGGTAAAAATCACAGAAATATGTTAATTGAAGAACTCGGAATCAATTAATCAAAGAATCAAGGAAGTACTCCCATTAATTAAGGGAATCAAAATCAAACAAAAATATTCAGCACCATATAAGGCAAGTAGGAAAATCAGTGTATGAATAAATAAAGGAAAAATCGAGATTCAGTATTGCACATAGTAGCCAATTAAGACCAAATTCAGGAAAATCCTAATTAAGGAAAGGCTTAAAAGAACAGAGTACTATAACAAACAAGGTAACAAAAATCAATTAATTCAAATGGGCGAGTAGAATGCTAGGGTTTTAAAAGAAAGTTTTTGAATTACCAATCAATCAAGGAAAATAAGAATCAGTCATGTGAAGTCATGATTCTGCATTTTTAACATATAAATAGAGGTGAATGAACAAAAGTAGCGAGCAAAATTAGCTATATAGACAGAAAGGTAACAAGAGATGAACAAACACAATCACTCAGAGCTAGTGAAAACAAGTTAAGATTCAGCAGGACATATTCGAAGCATGGTGAACATGAAACATTAACAAAGATCAAGGGACATCAGGCTAACACACACAATCAAACGAAGGAGCATGCTAAACACATAGAATCAGAGTAAAGAGAATCGTGCTAACACGCATAATCACATAGAGACAAGGCCAGGAAAATTAGTCTAACACACATAGTCAAGGCAAAGAGACATGCCAACACCCATAATCAAACGAGTAAACATTTTTAGTAATTAGGGTTTTTAGCAGAGTCAAATTAAAACAGTAAGAGCATAGAAATAGGTCAGAATAAACAAAGAAAAGATTTACTCATAAAGAAAATCAGTTGAGAGCATGCGTAAAAGAAATCCAAGAAACCCTAATTTTTAAAGAAAGTAAAAAAAAATGATTCAAAGTAGAAGCTCTTTCAGAATAAACTCGAGAATAAGCAGAACACAGAAGAAAACATGAGAATGACATGAGAATAGCACTGTTTTGAGAGATTCAGGAGAGAGTTAGGGTTTCAAAAGGGGAAACCCTAATAAAAGTTGAGAGAACCTGTCGAAACTTCATAGATCGTGACACATAGGGTGTGATTTCGCCTGAAACCACACCGGAGAACCTACGAGTAGCAGGGCCAGGAACCCTAGGTCTCAAATCACCATGGTCCATAAACCTTGAAGGTCCTAGAGGTGTTGAACAGGACGATGTGAGGCCCATCGGAGCCTTGGTGAAAGGGAGGTGGCCGGAGATGGCCGGAAAACAAACCAGGCGGGACTTTTAGGGACTGATTCACATGGTGGGGGTTTTGGGGTCTCAAAAATAGAGAGAACCAGTGATCTAGGGTTTCATGGCGGTTGATGGTCGAATGGGGTGAGATTGGAGGCGGCCGGAGAGGCGGTGGAGTTCATCGGAGAAGAGAGAACCAGAAGGTTCTAGAGAGAAGGGAGAGGGAGAGACGATATATAGAGAGAGAGACGGTCTCAAAGAAATGAGGGGTTTGGGGGGGGGGTAATTGATTTTAATTATGGGAATTAAATCTGGGCCACTGATCTCATTTGATCAACGACTCAGATTAAAAAAAAGATTGGACCGGGTTATTTGGGGATTGGGCTGGGTTGGTTTAAATAGGGTATTGGGCCATTTAAAAATCTGATAGGGATGTGGCCAATTTGGCTATAATTGAAATAATAAGGGTTGTTTGTTAAATAGCCAATTTCCCCTTTTGTTATTTTATAAAAATAGTAAAAAATGATTTGAAAATAAATTAAAGGTACTGGGCTAATTAATAACATATAAATATTAATGTAAAAATACTAAAAGCGATTTTATAATTATAAAATGCTGTTAATTGTAAAGTAGGCTATAATTGCAATTATATGCAATTTAGCTTTAAAAATACCAAATGAATTTGTAAAAATACATAAAAATTACCTTAACTATATTTAGTATAAATATGAGAATAAAAATAAATTTTTCATCAAAAATGATAATTTTGGGAATAACTATTGATTTTATACTGTTAAAAATGGACAATAAATTGATTTTTGAAAAACTTTAAAAATTAGGAAAAATGCCAAAAAGCTTAGCTATGCTTATATATGCATATACATGCTATTTTGAAAGTAAAATATGCAGGAAAAAATTGGGTATCAACAAGACTCACGCCATGCTTTAACTGTACTATTTGAGTATTCTTGCATGTTTAAATGCTTTAATTTACATTATAGCGTGAGACTAGACTCGCGTAGAGAAATGGACTTGCTATTTTAAATACTTGACGAGCTACTTGATTAGCCGTGAAAATTGTACTTCCCTTACAGATTTTCTCCCGCATTGTGCGTATTCATCGAAAGTTTTCTTGAATTTCATAACTCACACATATATTCGTGAAAGGGCTCAAGGACCCGTTAAAGTTTTATATTCTAATGGATCAGGGTGAATGCCCCAGCGGTACTCTTTTATGGGATGGGGTCGTTCGCCTCTGCAAGATATTATAACACACTCTTATGGGATCGGGTTGTTTGCCTCAGCAAGATTATATATTACATTCTTATGGGATCGGGTTGTTCGCCATGGCAGAGTAATATATTCTTATGGGGTCGGGTTGTTCGCCTCAGTAGTTCTATGAACCACTCTTATAGGATTGGATCGATCGCCTTGGTAGTTCTAAGAAACACTCTTATGGGATTGGGTCGTTCGCCTCGGCGGAGTCGTGCCTAATATTTTATAAGAAGTCAGTGTACCCTTGAGTTTTCCTGACTTGAGATGTGACATTTTATCTGGTGTTGACCATTATGTGTTCCATTCGAGGTAGTATTTGGTTATTGAGGATCTCGTGTTTATTTTTCTTTTGAGGATTGTATCATGCACTTATATTTGTTTCGTTGTTTTACCTCTATGCCTCATATCTATTTACTTTCATCATACCTGATTTATTGGACCACTAGTAAGTGCCAATGTCGACCCCTCGTCACTACTTCTCTGGGGTTAGGCTAGATACTTACTGGGTACGCATTGATTTACGTATTCATGCTACACTTCTGCACTAATTATGCAGGTACTGAGACATGTTTATTTGGTGGTTATCCTGGCATTTAGATGCAGCTGCTGAGGGGACATTATGGTGAGCTGCATTCCATTCTATGATCCGCAGCACACGGAGTCTCCATCATATTCATTTATTTTATCTTGTCTATTTTTATATTCCAGACAGTTGTTGTAGTAGGAGTATATATTCCAGTAGATGCTCACGCACTTGTGACACCGGGTTTTGGGGGTTTCTAATGGATGTTCATAGTTGTATTTATTATTATTATTATCATCATTTCACTTGGTGATTTATTTATACTCGAAAATTTGGTAAAGAAAAGCACATGTTTTATGAGTGCTAGATTTAATTCTATTTATTTAATGAAATTTCTGATTTTTAATAAGTAAAATAGATAATTAAGTGGAGATTCACGGGTTGGCTTGCCTAGTATCATCGTAGGGCGCCATCACGACATATTATGGGATTTGGGTCGTAACAGTTTAGAACCTATATTTCTGTTTATGTATATTCCAAATAGCTAATGTATTTTCTTCACAACAACGTTGTAATTCTTGATTTTTGTAGCTCATGGCTTGTACTACAAGTTCTTGGAATAGTTTATATTAATCTTTGCGCACATATTTTATTATTAATTTGATGGTCTTTAGTTAAGCTCTGTTTTATGTTGATTGTCTTGCTTACCGGGTTGGGTTAAGCACCATCACGATCCCGATGGGATTTGGGATGCGACATAAACCAAGCATCTTGGCCAGTCCTAAACACCGTACAAATTTGTCGGAAACTTCAAATTATAAACCAAAGCACAACTACTCATATCAAGACTTAAAGTCAACTTATGGAAATCCTTAACTTCACTAGTTACATACAATAGGTGTTGAACTCATCCCAAACCTCTCAGTATTCATACCAAACATGGACACAAGTCCAAAAATATAATACGGAGTAGTAGAGAGCTTCAAATAAACAACGCGAGATAAATGCTCAAAAAGAGAGGTTAGGTTATTACATTCTTCCTCAATTAAACTAACTTTCATCCTCGAACGAGCCTAGAAGCGTACTTGTGGTCTTAAAAGTTGCGGGTGTCTGTCCTCGATACCTTGCTATACCTCCCAAGTGATCTCCCTGTGTGGATGGTTCCTCCATAACACTTTGACCAAAGGGATCTTCGTCGACCTCAATTGCAAACCTCTATATCTATAATGGCTATTGGTGTGTCTTCAAAGGCCAAATTCTTATCAAGCTGAACCGTTGTGGTCAATAACATGTCAAATAGTTCAGGTCTTGAGGATACCTTCGAAGCATAAAAACACGAAAAACTAGATGGACGGCTGATAAAGCCAGTTCCTAGGCCAATCTATAAGCTACTACTCTAATCCTCTCAAGAATTTCAATTGGGCCAATATACCTCAGGCTCAACTTGCCGTTTTTCTTGAACCTCGTAACACCCTATAAGAGAGTTCAATAATACCATCTCTCCCTCCATGAACTGAAGATCTCTAACCCCTTTGCCCGAATAGGACTTTTGCTTGATCTGAGTTGTCCTAAGATACTCCAGAATCACTTTTACCTTGTCCAAGGCATGTCGTACCAAATTCGGTACCTAAAATCTTCTTCTCACCCAGTTCGAACCATCCAATAGAAGAATGACACGGTCTACCATATAAAGCTTCATACTGCGCGATATAAATACTGGACTGGCATATATTATTATAAGTAAACTCTAAAAGCAACTAATCATCTCAATAGCCTCCAAAGCCAATGACACGCGCTCTTAACATGTCCTCTATGATCTGAATGACCCGCTCGGATTGACCATTGATCTGATTGGGTGAAGCGTTATGTTGAATCTAGGTATCTAACTCCTTCTAAAAAGACTGTCAAAACTAATCTGTGAATTGTGAACCCTTGTTAGAAATGATAAAAACATACACCACATGAAACTGGACTACCTCACGAAGATTACAACCGTGTTAACTGCTCCACTATGAAGATAGTCTAAACTAGTAAGAAATGAGCTGACTTAGTAAGTTTGTCAACTATCACCTAGGCTGAGTCATGCTTCTTCAAAGTACGTGGCAAGCTTACCACGAAGTCCATAATGATGTTCTCTCACTTTCACTTAGGAATAATCAAATTCTGAGCTAATCCACCTAGTTTCTAATGCTCATACTTAATTTGCTGACAATTCAAATAAAGTGAGTCTTCTTCATTTTTCCCTTCCAAAAGTCTTTCTTCAAGTCTTGGTATATCTTCATAGAACCTGCTGAATAAATACCGCGATATACGTACTTCCTCAAGGATGAGGTAACTCAAATCACCCACATTGGGCACACAAAGGCATCTACCAAGTCTCATAACCCCATCATCCTCTATGACAACCTTCTTGGCATCTCCCTGAAGTACTTTTCCCTTCAAAGTGATCAAGTCTGGGTCCTCGTATTGATGAGCCTTAATATGCTCCAACAACATAGATTAGCAACAATGGAAGAAAATACTCCACCATACCTAAAGCATCCAATCTAATACCTCTAATGACTGAGAATTGGAAGTCTCTAGCCGTAGGACGTCTCTTTAGTAGAATGAAAGACAGAGTACCCATAGACTTTCTACTCAAAGCATCTACCACGACATTGACTTTTTCTAGGTAGTACAAGATGTATCAAAATCTTTAAGCAACTCAATCCACCTTCGTTGCCTCAAATTTAGATCCTTTTTCTTGAAGATGCCCTATAAACTCTTATGAATAGAAAACCTAACATGGCTCGCCATACAAGTAATGATGCCATAGCTTAAGTGCAAACACAATTGCAGCAATCTCCAAATCATGAGTTTGGTAGTTCTTTTCATGATTCTTCAACTGCCTAGAGGTGTAGGCAATCACACTACTCTCTTGCATCAAGACACAACCCAAATAACCTCGAGAAATGTTGTAATATATATCGTATAACTACCTTTACCCTTAGGTATGGTCAATACTAAAGATGTGTTAACACGATCTTGAGCTTTTGAAAGCATGACTTATACTCTTCTAACCAAGTGAACTTGACCTTCTTCTAAGTCAATTGTGTCCAAGGTGTTGCTATAGTAGAGAACCCCGCAACAAAGTATCTGTAATAGCCCGCTAAACCTAGAAAACTCCGAATCACTATGGGCATAGTAGGTCTAGGATCACTACCTATCTGCCTTGATCTTCTTAGGATCAAGCTTGATACTATCTCTAGAAACCACATCACCTAAGAATGCTATAATATCAAGTCAAAACTCACATTTTGGAGAACGTGACATACAACTCATTCTCCTTAAGTTTCTTAAGCATGCTCTTAAAGGGTTTCACGTGATTCTCCTCACTATGAGAGTAGACCAATATGTTATCTATCGACATAATGACAAAAGTATCAAAGAATGGCTCCCGATTCATAAGATCCATTAAAGCTACTGGGCCATTGGCCAGCCCAAAAGACATGACTAGGAACTCAAAATGCTCATATCTAGTCCGGAAACTATCTCGGAGATGTCCTCCGTCTTGATCTTTAACTGATGATAACCCGACCTTAAGTCAATGTTAGAGAAGTGGGTTGCACCTTGAAACTGGTCGAATAAGTCATCTATACGAGGCAAGGGTACTTGTTCTTGATTAGAACCTTGTTCAACTGCTTGTACTTAATACCATATGCATAAAACCATCTTTATTCCTTATGAACAACACATAGACACCCCATGGTGATGCACTAGTCTTGATGAACCCTTTATCAAGTAAATCAAGTATTTGTTATTTTAACTTTCTCAACTCTATTGGATCCATACGATATGGGATAATAGAGATAGGTTGAGTCAGCAGTAGCAAATATATGCAAAACTTAATCTCTCGAATGGGTGGTAACCTTGGTAAGTTCTCCGGGAATACCTCGGGATATTCACAAACAATAAGAATACTATCAATAATAACATTCTTAGTTTTGGTGTCCTGTACTATAGCTATGAAGCCCAAACAACCCCGACTAATCAACCTTTGTGCCTTAACATAATAGATGATCCTCTTCTCATGCATGGCTATAGTACCTTTCCACTCCAACCTCGGTTCACCTGGCATCTCAAATCTCAAGTTCTTGTTATGGCAATCAAGTGTAGCATAATAGAAGATAAATAATCCATGCACACAATGACATCAAAGTCAACTATATAAAGTACTATAAGGTTTACCAAAGTACCTCAACCCTAAATTGATACCTTATATCTCTGGTATAAGTACTCTACAAGTATAGAATCCCCCACTAGGGTCAATACCAAAAAAGTCTCAGCTAACATCTCAAGTGGTCTCTGCAAACAAATAACAAAATAAGGAGACATATATGAATAAGTAGAGACATGATCTATCAACACAAATACTACATGCGAACACATTATGAGTATACCTATAACTACTACATTACATGCATTTTCATCCTGTTTGGCCATGGAAAAGAAACAGGGAGGTCCTCATGCTACCTACGCTCCTTGAACCTCCTAAGCTCCCTGCCTAGCACCTCTCTAACCACCATGTGGAACAACTTTAGCTCATTAGGTTGCTATTGGAGCGTTGTTATGGCACCATGTTGTTGTTGTACTGGCTGACTGTGCTACCATGTCTAAGGCAAGAACTAACATAGTTTTCCTATTTCTCACACGTAAAACACCCTATAGTATCTTTCCTACATGGGCCAGAGTACCACTTGCCACACTCCACACAATGAGGCAGTGAAGAACTAAAATGTCTTTGCTATTGTTGTTAACCTTAATAGCCTGATTGTGGACTAGATGAGAACTAAGACTAATGTTGTGAGGCTGATTGATGTGAAACTAACTGAGTGATCTAGACGACCCTTTAACTTTGCTCTCGGATAGAGCTCACTGAATACACTAATTATACGGGACTTCTTGATCTCCCTCTCAACTTAGTCCTATAAGTAGCAGGACTCTCTACGAGTGACCATGTCCATCACCTCACAATACGTAGATCTCCCCACCTCTTAAGCTAAAGTTGTATGGTGATGTGAGTCAAGTCCATTAACAAACCTCCTAACTGTCTCCTCCTCTTTTAGAAGCAAATCAATAGCATAACATGATAGTCTAGTAAAATTTGCATCACAATGTGCCGCGGACTTATCACCCTGCCTGAGCTGCTCAAAGGTACAACGTCTAGCATCAGACTTACTAGGAGGAAGAAACTTGTTTAAGAACAAAGTCACAAATTAATCCCAAGTGAATAGTGGGCCCCCGCCCTCCTATTGTGAGTGAAACTCTTTCACCAATTCTCAGCGAACCTAGAAAAGTGAATGATGCGAACTCAACACCATAAGTCTTAAGAATACCTCGTGTAACCAAGATCACCTCACAACCATCTGTGAAAGCTTGTGGTGCCTCTGTTGTAGGTACACTGTCAAAAGTAGGAGTTTGGAACTTTAGAAACCCCTTAAGCTCTTTTGTTTGTCCAGATCGAGATCCTGAAGCTATGTGACCATCATCTTGCTCAACTATAGCAGGTGGTGCTAATGCTGATGGACATGGAGTCACACTAGGTGTACGTGGTGTCTGAAATGCTGGATCAATATGATGCTTCGGTGTAACTATAACTGGGGTCTCAATACCCTTGCACCATGTGTCTAAGACGTAGCTGAGGCATAAGTATCCCATCAAGACTTAGAACAAGAGACTCTTATACTGATAACATCCTCACTAATAACTCTGGTGGAATTGAAATTGAAATGCATGAACTAGGGTTGTTAGTGGTATCTCCTGGTGTGGTATCTACCACAGTTTTCTACTCGGGTAGTGCTTCTTTGGCGGCTTAACTTTCCCTTGGTGTGATAGCTCTCTTAGACATTGTATCAAAAAATCCTAAAAAAGCAACTGATTACAAATCTAGCAACCAAAAATTTAACAATCTAAATGGGGACTGTGTAAGGGAGCAAAGACCTATGGGAGGACAGTGGAGGGGTCTCGGACTATTTTCTGGTCGTGAGGGGGTTGCATCAGGGATCGGTACTCATCCCTTTTTTGTTTGCCATGGCGATGGACTTACTAACTCGCCACATCCAAGGGGAGGTGCTGTAGTGCATGTTATTTGTAGACGATATTGTTTTAATTGACGAGACGCGAGACAGTGTTAACGCGAGGTTAAAGGTATGGAGATAGACCCTGGAGTCTAAAGGTTTCAAGCTGAGCAGAACCAAGACAGAATACTTAGAGTGTAAGTTTAGTGGTGTTACTCAGGGAGTGGAAGGGGAGGTGAAGCTGGATTCACAAGCCATCCCTAGGAAGGGGAGTTTTAAGTACCTTGAGTCTATTATACAGGGGAATGGGGAGATTGATGAAGATGTCATACATCGTATTAGGGCGGGACGAATAAAATGGAGACTCGCTTCCGGTGTTTTGTGTGACAAGAAGGTACTACCAAAACTTAAAGGTATGTTTTGTAGAGCAGTGGTCAGACCGGCTATGTTGTATAGGGTGAGTGTTAGCCAGTTAAGAGCTCTCACGTCCAGAAGATGAAGGTAGCAGAGATGAGGATGTTGAGGTGGATGTGCGGGCATACCAGACTAGATAGGATTCAAAATGAAGTTATTCGGGACAAGGTGGGTGTGGCCCTTATTGATGACATGATGCAGGAAGCACGGCTAGATGGTTTGGTCACGTGAGAAGGAGTAGCACAGACGCTCCGTTAAGGAGGTGTGAGAGGTTGACATTGGAGTGCCTTAGGAGAGGTAGAGGTAGGCTGAAGAAGAGGTGGGGGAGGTGATTAGGCATGACATGGCGCAGCTACAGCTGACTGAGGACATGACCTGTGATAGGAAGGTGTGGAGGTCAAAGATTAGGATAGTAGGTTAGGTAGTCTAGATTGTTCATACCGGTAGTGTTGGTACGTACTCTCGCATTTGGTTAGTAGTAGGCTTATTTGAATACCTGCATTTTATTTTATTTTACATTTCGATCATCTTACTATCTTGTTTATATGCTGCTTTTACATGGTTTTTCGATGTTGTCCCATCTTGTTTCTTGTTATTATTGTGGTACATATGCTTGCATGAGCCGAGGGTCTATTGGAAACAACCTCTCTACCTTCACAAAGTAGGGGTAAGGTATCTGTACACACTACCCTCCTCAAACTCACTATGTAGGATTATACTGGGTATGTTATTGTTTAAAATGGGGACTGTGCAACAAAAATGTGAAAATGATCGGAAGAAAAATACACTGTCAATAGCGGGTTAGTGAGATAAAATAAAAATTGGCACACAAAAGCTAAAGGAAATGGAGAGTTTGATGATTTTAGAGAGAGAATAAGGTTTTTGAAAAAGAATAGAAAGGAAAAATAACATGAGCAAAAACGTGGGGTTACCTATCCTATTTTGGGTAGGTGGTTTTACCAATTTAAGAGCCTAGAATTAAGGGATCCTCTTTTTCTCTTAAACTAGTGCTAAAACATTACAGAATATTAATCTTATTGAATTATGATGTAATATATCATATTATTTTAATAAATATGTAGTTGTTATTTTGTTATTTAATATAGTTTATTCCTTATTTAATCTTTATTAAACTAGCAAGTAATTTACTATACATGTACTAATGTGATTTTTTATTAACTTGTCAATTGGCTTAATATTTTCATACGAATTCTCTTTTAATATAACATAGATATATAATTTCAAATTCTTTTAAACCTTAGGTTATACCGTTCAAAATTCTTCTATTGTATGGATTAACCAATAATTTTTTTGAGTGTTATTTATTTATCTTTTATTTTTTAATTACTACATAAGAAGTTAAATTATATGTTTATATATTTTTTTTATTTCTTAAAATTATTATTTATTTTTTTGTCTTTAGTTTTATCTTATCCCTGTAGCATATAGCATAATCATATGAATTATATTCAAAAAAAATCTCATATCAAAAAAACAAATTAGTCTTATCATTTTATATATCTCTATATTGAAGTTATATATTTATACTTTTTTCTTTTTAATAATAGGTTTCTTAAAAATATATAGATATTTAATTATTTTAAATTTAAATTAAAAAATAGTAACCAATTATTAACTAATCTAACTAATTTTGTCTTGAAATTTGACACTTGTTGAATTTTTATCATGACACTTGGCATCATCACATTGATTTGCTTCTCATATTCTATATAGATAGATCCATGTAGCATATAGCATGACCATATGAATTATTATTCAAAAAAAATCTCATCTCAAAAAATAAACTAGTCTTGTCATTTCATATATCTCTATTTTGAAGTTATATATTTATACATTTGTTTCTTTTTTTTTATAATAGTTTCCTCAAAAAATATATAGATGTTTAATTATTTTATATTCAAATTCCAAAAAAGTAACTAGTTATTAACTAACCTAGCTAATTCTGTCCTAAAATTTGACACTTGTTGAATTTTTGTTGTGACACTTGACATCATCACATTGATTTACTTCTCCTATTCTATATGGATTTCTATAACGGTAAAATATTATTATGTTAGGGAATTAGGTGAAAAAAATTTGAATTCACAACTTTATTTCTAATAAATTTTGTAAAATATAAGAATTTCTATCTTCCATAAACCTAATCCTCATAAAATAATAGTTTTTTATTCCAAAATTTGAAAGAACTTTTTAACCAAAAGAAAAATACATTTTAATTTTTTCTTAAAAATAGTATCGTAATTAAATTTTATTTAATTCCATAAAATAGTGCGGACTATAATAAATTCAAAATATATTAGTCCAAATAAATATTACGTGCTAATATAATTGGATTAATTATGAAAGTCCAATAAATTATAGATTTGATTAAAAGTCCAAATTCATTGGACTAGCCTATATAATTGACTACAAATGATGAGCCCATATTGTTAAGTCTAAGATGTCATATCCTAGAGGCCTAAATTGGTGTCATGTGACGGGTGACGTGACAAGCAAAGTCAAATAAAAAAAGCCAATAGAATGGTTTCACATGCCAAAATAACATGATATGCTTAGTTATCGAAAGTCAACGAAGACGAACCACATATGCAAATAACATGTTTTTTCCTATATAATGCGATCTTGTCACTTCTTCAATTGATTGGTCAAGAAAAATTTATTTTCATTAGAATTCTTCCCTCTAAAAATATAAATCGGGGTCTTCATAACTCAAGAGACCAGAATTCAAACAAAAGGCAGAATTTCTCTGCCTTCTCTCTAACACCTAGAAAGAGAAAGGGACGCCGTCGTTCACCCTCAATTATACCACCGCCCACGAGATCCAATTACGCTACACCACAATGAATGAAGCAAAGGAAATGGAACACTGATCAAGAAATTGATCAACTCAATCGCAGCACAGACAAACCAAAAGATGCAATACCACACCCCACTAATCATTCCAGTACAAAGGTAAGTTTTCGTGATACTTTATCCCCCCTTCATCCGTAAAAGTTAACCAACTAGAAACAAAATTCCTCCAAAAACTAACCTTAGAAGCTGAAAACTCCAATACATCCCATCATCCATTTTCATACCTATCTTCTCTGATGAAAAACACTGGCTCTATCGTCCTTGGAACCAAACCATCATCATTAAGCTTATGGGGGGAAAATGTCCTATACAAACCTCAAAATCAAACTAAACGCACTTTGGCAACTCAACGAAGCCATCAATTTAATATATCTAGAATATGACTACTACATAATCAAATTTCAACAACCAGACAATTTTAATAAAATTCTACAACATGGACCTTGATTCATTGGCTCGCAATAC
Source organism: Nicotiana attenuata (assembly GCF_001879085.1). Classification (NCBI taxonomy): domain Eukaryota; kingdom Viridiplantae; phylum Streptophyta; class Magnoliopsida; order Solanales; family Solanaceae; genus Nicotiana; species Nicotiana attenuata. The sequence goes on along the minus strand of NC_031995.1, from coordinate 93,117,200 downwards.
GTTACTATATGCCAATGGGAACCTAAATTTAATCCCGCTTTAGCTCATACGAACTACATTATTGTGTGGATCCAACTACAAGAATTTTCTACCGAATACTATGATTTACTAATCCTTCAGAAAATAGCGGCGTTCATTGGCACCCTAATTAAAATTGACACATGCACAGTGCACGCTTCTAGAGGCCGCTACGCGAGACTTTGCATATTAACACCATTAAGGAAAACCTTACCTACTGAAATTCTACTTGGTACACATACTCAACTCATTTATTATGAAGATTCCTCAATGATTTGCACAAAATGTGATTGTTTAGGTCATAATGTTCATTACTGCCCAACCGTCACCACTGCTTCTACCTCAACATAAGCCCAAAATATTCCAACCCAATCCACAAGTGATCTAAATGAGCCCGGCCCATGGAAAACAGTCTGTTACCCCAAAAATAAAAAATTTAATTATGATAAAAATGCCATGCCTACTAATCAATATTCTAGCCTTACACCACATACACACTCAAACACTCTAAATACCACCGTTTCAAAACCTAAAGTCTCCAATGCCTCCCACAACGCCGTCACTCCTAATACTACCATTCCTCTGCATAACAAATTCACATTCTCTGTAAATGAACCTATGTAGGACCCACAACCCATCATCACAAACCCCTTACATGCCAACCCTACATCTGACTTGCATGCCACCCCTACTAACCCTACTATCCACTCCATTAACCCTAATTTCACCATTCCCCATCAGTTATCATCACCTTCCACCACCCAAACACCCACACACACTATTGCACACCATGAGCCCCATGACATGTCTCATGGCAACCGCCCTCCTCCCATACATCCATTAATCTGTAAAACACTACATAGACGACTACCACAAAAGTTGCCAATCATGACACTACCCCATCAAATCTTCCTAGTACCACAGCTACTCTAAATATAGTTGCTGCACCTTGCAAACCTCCTATCACTCAACACCAAATCAGCACCACGCCTACACAGTCACAACTAACAATTGATCTGCACCTTCCACCACGCAAATCTACCAGCCTTTCCACAAATCCTAAAACAGCTACTCCGATAACATCAGCCTCTATTCCTAACATTTTTACTCCATCAGCGTCATTCCACAGTAGCCATGTAACCACTTCTTCTTCTGATCCACTCTTGGTTATCCCAGTAGCACAGCACGACACTCAACCTAATAATAATGAACATCGAAATATTACCACCAATATGTCTCCTGCCGCCCACACGCAAGCCATTCCTTCAAATACAACTCCATTACCCCAGTTTCTCCACACCCACACTACTACTGCACCTTTTCCTCAAAATACCAACAACATAAAAAATGTATCATCCACTCCCTCCACGATACCACCACCACCACCACAGATAACGCCACTACATCAACAATGTCCACATCAACCATTACCATCACCAACCTCTACCACAGCTCCTCGTTCAACACCCACCACCTCAATTTCAACAGTGGCCAGTATTGCCACTTGTTCAACACACCATGTAGCTACAACCAATTATTCCACTGCCACCACCCCATCCCATGCAACAACAGCCCTACATAGATCTTCAACTGTTGCAAAATGATGTCACTCTACTACTAGAAACCTCGGAGGAGATGGCTTTCTCTCTACAAGAGGGCATTCCAACACAAGCTCATCGAGACCAAGTGATGAAACTAATTCATCAACAAGATATCACCATCCTCCAGCTACGACACATCATCACTCAATATCAACAATGGCAGATGGAACTACTCCAACACCCAGCTTATTGGGGTACACACCCACAGACCAACTTTTGGCAATTGTTAGCACCACAACAACAAGTGTAGGTGCCTTCAAACTCCACTAACATGCCCCACACAATACCAAATGATCGACATGTCGCACAACAACTCACCACCTCATTCTCCACAACAGGAGCTCCCGCAGCAGGTAGAAGAAGAAAATGATCTACCGGAGACTTTCATGGAATCAATGGTGCTGAACGATTTTCTGACGATCTCCATGCCAGAAAACATTGGAAAAAATATCTCATCTTCATTCCTCACGCTCTTCAGAAAACCTCCTTGAATATACGCCTCGACCCCTACTCCTTGGACGAGAGATATGTGATACTTATGATCCCCACTCTTCACGACAATCTTCTACCAGTAGCACTCCACAATCCACCTCATCTGCTGATGCACTTGGAACTCTCACTCCCACATCAAGGGTAAAACCCACAGCTTGAAGGTCTAATGAAGATAATACTTTGAAACTACCGGGGAGCTCATAATCAAAAATTCCGCCGGAACCTGCAATTTCTCTTAACATGGAATAACTCGTACATTTTATGTCTTACAGAAATAAAAAAAGCAGATCACAATGATCTTCTCACTGAATACAACTACACTGACCTAATTCAAGTGGCAGCACAAGGGCAATCAGGTGGCATTATCCTGCTATGGCGTGCTAATGAACTGGCGGTGGATCCAGTTGCAGTTACTAGCCAGGAAATCCATGCCTCCGTCCAAGTAAATAAGGCACCTCCTTGGTTTTTTTTAATTAATTTACGCAAGTAATCTTTATTGCAATCGCCAACTCTTGTGGCAAAATCTACAAATTGTTCACGCTAACCATAATAATGCATGGCTAATATGTGGAGATTTCAACGAAGTATCTACTTCATCTGAAAAATTTGGAGGAGCTCCTATTAATGTTAAACGTTCTTCAACTTTTAATAACTGCATTGATAATCTTAAACTGCTTGACCTAGGTTTCGCAGGACCACGCTTTACGTGGACTAACAAACTTAAATACACTCATAATAACAATACGAATAATAAAATTATTATGGAATGTCTAGATAAATTCTTTGCCAATAATAAATGGATTGAATTATACCAAGATTCAACAGTCCAACGCTTACCTCGTACTCACTCTGCCCACTGCCCGCTTAGACTCAATTTAACAAAACATTACCCTAAAACCTCTTCTCTTTTTAAATTCGAAACCATGTGGTTACAGCATCCTCAATTTCATGAGATTGTAACTCAAACATGGCTTAACCAGACTAATTATCCAACAAGATCAAAATTTTACTGATCTAGCTACTGATTGGAATCAACAAAGCTTTAGTAATATTTTTTAGAAAAAAAAAGATTCTACTGGCACGACTAAAAGGCCTCCAACTAATGAATCCAACCACAAAAAATTCATTCCACTATAATTTAGAAAACCAACTCATGACAATTTTAATAATTTACTACGCAGTGAAGAAGTATTTTGAAAATTAAAATCACGAATCCAATGGTTAAATGAGGGCGATGCAAACACAATTTTTTTCCACTTTCCACAATCCATAGACGTCGATGTAATCGTATCCTAAGCCTCCGTGACATAGTAGGTAGCTGGACCTTTGACAAAAAAATAATCCACCAAACAATCCTCAATCATTTTCAGGACCTCTATACAACACAACTAACATATTGTCAAAATGAACATCCAACTGCTTATTTGAATTCCCTTACTCCACAAGATATCCACTCCCTAAATTGTCCTCTCTCAAATTGTGACGACCTGGCCGGTCGTCTTAAGAATTTACGCCCCGATCCCCTATTAATTGCTTCCCCTAAGTACATTTTGGTTATTTTGGTTTGTCGGGACGTTCGGTGTTAAGTTTCGGAGAGTTTTGGGACACTTAGTCCCTAAATAGAGCTTAAGTGTTGAAAAGTGGTCTGTAGTCGGAACAGTGTGAAGACGACCTCGGAACGGAAATTTGATGGTTCCGTTAGCTCCCTTAGGTGATTTCGGGGTTGGGAGCGTGTTCGGAATGTATTTTGGAAGTCCGTAGCTCATTTAGGCTTGAAATGCCGAAGGTTGAATTTTTGAAGTTTCCGGTTCGATAGTGAGTTTTTGATCCGAGGGTCGGATTGGAATTCCGGAAGTTGCAAGAGTTCCATTGTGTCATTTGGGATGTGTGTGTAAAATTTCAGGTCATTCGGATGTGTTTTGGTTAGGTTTTTGATCGAAAATGTATTTTTATGGAATTTGAAGTTCTTAGGCTCAAATCATTGATTAATTCGAGTTTTCGACATTGTTTGAGGTGTTTTAAGGATTGGTACAAGTTTGAATGAGGTATTAGGTGCTATTGGTACTTTTGGTTGGGGTCTCGGGGGCCTCGGGATGATTTCGGGTGGTTAACGGAGGAATTTTGAAGTTAATGCAGCAGCTGAATGTCCCTCTTCTAGTATTTTCGCATCTATGGCTTGGGAACCGCAGATGCGGCGCCACAGAAGCGGCTATGTGGCTGCAGCCGCAGAAGCGGCTTAGGCATCGCAGAAGCGGAGCCGCAGAAGCGGCCCAGCCATCGCAGATGCGGCCCTGTCCCCTTTAATGAAAACCGCAGAAGCGGTATATTGGTCCGCAGATGCGGTCCCTTGTCCGCAGAAGCGAAAACACCTGTTCAGAAAAGGGAATTTCGAGGGTTGAGTTTCTAAAGTTGGAAAAATCAATTGAGAGCTCGGGAGAGGGCGATTTTGAGTGGGTATTGAAGAGAAGATCATTGGTTAACGTTTCCTTAATCCCTTTTTGTTGTATTCCATTAATATATAGCTTAATCCATCATCTAATTTCGAAATTGGAATCAAAATGGGGGAAAACTTCTTAGAACAAACTATTGGGTTTTGAGTGAGCATTTGACCTCCGATTTGGGAGATTTTTATACGGTTAGACTCGTGAGAGTACGAGGGTTCTGAAAATTTGAAAATTATTCGATTGCGAGGCGTTGGCCTGAAGGGCATTTCGGTCATTTCACCTCAGTTTACGCCGTAACTTTGAATTAAATAGCAAAACCAGTTGTTTGCGATGTTATTTACAATGTGTAATTGAATTGAATAGATTTGGGCCATTTGGAGTCGGATACTCGTGGCAAGAGCGTGGTTTCTAGTTGATATTGAGCCGGTTCGAGGTAAGTGGCTTGTCTAACCTTGTGTGGGGGACCTCTTCCCCTTAGGACATGATATTTGATATCTGAAAGCCTCATACCTGAGGTGACGAGCGCGTACTTGAGCTAATTTTTGAAAATCCATTTTTACTTGAAGTATTTAAATTGAGTCTTCTTACTTACCTGCTTATTTGAATTGTAAGTTTATCCTATGCTAGTTTAGTTGAGCATGTTTAGTTGACCTACTTGCTTAAGTGCTTAAACTGTCTTGTTTGTGCTACGTGGAATATGTTAGGCTAGGATTTCTATTACTTGTTCTGAGTTTAGCATTTATCCTGATGTTTGGGCTCTTATTGTGTGTTTTAAATTGGGACTACGGGACGGCATCCCGGGAGATCCCCCTGTACTTGTTATGTTCTGGATTGAGGTGCGGGATACCAGGAGATCCCCGGCACATGTAAATGTAAGATTCGAGGATACCAAGAGATCCTCGGGATACCAGGAGATCCCTAGTGCATATGATGAGATACTAAGAGATCTTCGGGATACCAGGAGATCCTTAGTGCATATGATGAGGATACTAAGAGATCCTCGGGATACCAAGAGATCCCCGTCTATTACTTCCTGTTGTGAGCAGTATTCCTTATATCGTTTCATTTCTACTTCCTATTGTTGTTTCCCTTATTTATCCTGTTTAGATTCTCGATGTAGACTTTATCTATACTGTTTTCCTTATTTCATCATTTATTATGTTTATCTCAGTAGGGTCATGGCCTTCCTCATCACTACCCAACCGAGGTTAGGCTTGGCACTTACTGAGTACCGCTGTGGTGTACTCATGCCCTTCCTGCGCATGTTTTTTTCATGTGCAGATCATCCAGGTACCTCTACTCAGGCGCACTATCCTTGAGGCGAGGAGATACACGGAGACTTTGAGGTATATCTGCAGCGTTCGCAGACCGAAGAGTCTTCTTCCTTATTCTAGTTATAGTGCTTTTTTTTTTATTCCGATCATACTTTGATGTAGACATTCTGGAGACTAGAGTACTTATGGTAATTCTATAAGCCTGTGTTTCCCGTGAGTTTTCGGTTTTTGGGGTTGAGTTGTAGACTTCCGCATATCTTTAGAGTTGTATAGGCCGGGTGGCCTTATTTTCAGTTGATATTTTTTCCATATGTTCAGTTTAATTAACGATTCCGCAAGTTAAATTGTTATTCCCGCACTGTTAGGCTTACCTAGTTGTAGGAACTAGGTGCCATCACGACATGTTCATGAAGGGTGAACTGGGGTCGTGACAAGTTGGTATCAGAGCTCTAGGTTCATAGGAGTCACGGAACACAGGCCGGTTTATTAGAGTCTCGCTGATCGGTACAGAGACGTCTGTACTTATCTACGAGGGGCTATGTAACTGTTTAGGAAAAATCTTCATTTCAATTGAATTCCATCGTCGTGCGATATTTCTCGACATCAATTCTAAACTTCTGACTTCTATTCTCTCACAGATGGTGAGGACACGTGCTACTCGAGATGATCAGGCACCCGCACCCCCTACTGCAGCAGCCAGAGGCCGGGGCCGGGGCCGGGCGAGAGGTCGAGGACGCGCACGTGGTGCAGCCAGAGCACCTGCGCGAGCTGCCGCCGAGGTACCACCAGCAGATCCAGCCAGAGCCTAGGCACCTGGCACACCTACTACTGCCACTACTACTCCAACGCTCTAGGAGACTTTGGATCAGTTCATGAGCATGTACACCACCTTGGCTCAAGCAGGGTTGCTTCCCCTTGCTGCAGCCACATCCTAGGCCGAGGGAGGAGCACAGACTCCCGCCGTCCGCACTCCTGAGCAGCGAGTGCAGGTTGAGCAGGCTCCCGAGATTATTCCGGCACCGCCTGCAGCGCCAATTCAGCCCGAGGATGGTTCAGCTGCTTCAGAGGACGAGCAGCGGAGACTTGAGAGGTTCAAGAAGTATGATCCCCCAGTGTTCAGTGGATTAGCATCAGACGATGCCTTGGAATTTCTAGAGGAGTGTCATCGTATTCTTTGCACTATAGGCGTAGTGGAGTCCAGCTGGGTTTCTTTCACTGCTTTTCAGCTTCGGGGAGCTGCCTACAATTGGTGGCGCACTTATGAGATAGATAGTCCAGTCGAGGCAGCTACACTGACTTGGACCCAGTTCTCGGATATATTTTTGAGAGAGTTTGTCCCCCAGAGTCTCAGGGATGCATGGCGCGCAGAGTTTGAGCATTTGCGCCACAGTGCTATGACCGGTTCAGAGTATGCTATCCGTTATACCAGGTTGGCCAAGCATGCACCGGCTTTGGTTGCTACAGTTCGAGAGAGTGTTCACAGGTTCATTGAGGGCCTTATCCCACCCATCAGATCTAGCATGGCTCGAGAGTTGGAGATGGACATTCCTTATCAGCAGGTAGTGAGCATTGCTAGGAGGATTGAGGGTATGCTTGCCAGGGAGCAAGGGGAGAGGGAGGCCAAGAGGTCTCGAGAGTCGAGTCACTACTCTGGTGCCCGTACCCCATCAGCAGGTCGTTATGGCAGAGGTTATTCAGGTCGCCCTGTACATTCAGCTTTTCCAGCAGCCGACAGTTCTCCAACTCCACCTACACCTCAAGAGCCTTATTATGCACCTCCAGTTTCTAGCGCGCCTCCTGCGCGGGGTGCTTCCAGAGGTCAGTCCAGCAGACCTGGCCCTAGTCAGTCACAGGCACCGCGTCCTCCCAGAGCTTGTTTCGAGTGTGGTGATACACGTCACTTGGTGAGGGATTGTCCTAGACTTGGGAGGAGCGCGCCCCCACAGACTTCTCAGCCACAGCGTGCACCTCAGGGTTCTCAGGCCATGGTCATAGCTCCAGATGTTACCCCACCTGCCCAGCCGGCTAGGGGCAGAGGTCGGGGAGATAGAGGTCGCCTTCGGGAGAGGGGCCGAGCCAGATATTATTGTATTCCTGCTCGCACTAAGGCTGTTACCTCCGACTCCGTCATTACAGGTATTATACTGGTTTGTCACAGAGAGGCATCGGTTCTATTCGATCCAGGCTCTACTTATTCTTATGTGTCATCTTACCTTGCTCCGCATTTGGGTGTGCCTCGGGATTCTTTGAGTACCCCCGTTTATGTTTCTACTCCTGTGGGAGATTCTCTTGTTGTGGACCGCGTTTATCGGTCATGTTTGGTTACTATTCGTGGTTTTGAGACCAGAGCAGATTTATTGTTACTCGGTATGGTGGATTTCGACATTATTCTAGGCATGGACTGGTTGTCGCCCCATTTTGCTATTCTTGATTGTCACGCCAAGACCGTGACGCTGGCTATGCCAGGTATTCCACGTATTGAGTGGAGTGGTACTTTAGTCACACTCCCAGTAGAGTCATCTCTTTTCTTAAAGCTCAGCGCATGGTTGAGAAGGGGTGCGCCGCGTATTTGGCTTATGTGAGAGATGTTAGAGTTGATACCCCTTCTGTTGATTCTGTTCCAGTGGTACGGGATTATCCCGATGTATTTCCAGCTGATCTTCCGGGCATGCCGCCTGATAGAGACATTGATTTTGGCATTGATCTGTTGCCGGGCACTCAGCCCATTTCCATTCCTCCGTATCGTATGGCTCCTCCTGAGTTAAGGGAGTTGAAGGATCAGTTGCAGGAATTGCTTAGTAAGGGTTTTATCCGACCCAGTGTTTCACCGTGGGGTGCTCCTGTCTTGTTTGTGAAGAAGAAAGATGGTTTTATGCGCATGTGTATTGATTACCGTCAGTTGAACAAGGTTACAGTGAAGAACCGTTATCCTTTGCCTCGTATTGATGATCTGTTTGACCAGTTTCAGGGCGCACAGGTGTTTTTCTAAGATTGACTTGCGCTCAGGTTACCATCAGTTGAAGATTCGGGAGCCAGATATCCCGAAGACTGCCTTCAGGACTCGGTATGGTCATTACGAGTTCCTTGTTATGTCATTTGGGCTAACCAATGCCCCTGCAGCTTTCATGCATTTGATGCACAGTGTGTTCAAGCCATATCTTGACTAGTTCGTGATTGTTTTTATTGATGATATTCTAGTGTACTCCCGGAGTCGGGAAGATCATGAGCAGTACCTGAGGACCGTGCTATAGACCTTGAGGGAGAAGAAGTTATATGCAAAGTTCACAAAATGTGAGTTTTGGCTGAGTTCTGTGGCATTCTTAGGCCATGTGATTTCTAGTGAGGGTATTCGGGTGGATCCGGGGAAGGTAGAGGTCGTGCAGAGTTGGCCCAGGCCGTCCTCAGCTACAGAGATTCGCAGTTTCCTTGGCTTGGCGGGCTGCTACCGTCGTTTCATGGAGGGATTTTCATCGATTGCTGCCCCTATGACTAAATTGATCCAGAAGGGTGCCCCATTTCAGTGGACAGAGGAGTATGAGGCGAGCTTTCAGAAGCTCAAGACAGCTTTGACTACAGCCCCAATCTTGATGTTGCCTACCGGTTCGGGGTCTTATATTGTCTATTGTGACGCCTCGAGAGTTGGCCTTGGAGCAGTGTTAATGCAGAACGGTAGGGTGATTGCCTACGCACCCAGGCAGTTGAAGATACATGAAAAGAATTACCCTGTCCACGACCTTGAGTTAGCTGCCATTGTTCATGCCTTGAAGATCTGGTGTCATTATTTGTATGGTGTGCCTTGTGAGATCTATACTGATCATCTGAGTTTGCAGCACTTACTCAAGCAAAAGGATCTTAATATGCATCAGAGGAGGTGGTTAGAGCTGCTGAAGGATTACGACATCACCATCCTGTATCACCCGGGCAAGGCCAATGCGGTGGCGAATGCCTTGAGTCGTCCGGCGGAGAGTTTGGGGAGTTTGGCATACCTACCAGCTTCAGAGAGGCCTATGGCGATGGATGTTCAGGCCTTAGCCAGCCAGTTCGTGAGATTGGATCTTTCAGAGCCCAGTCGGGTTCTAGCTTGTGTGGTTCCCCGGTCTTCCTTATTTGATCGCATCAGGGAGCAGCAGTATGAGGACCCTCATTTACTTGTCCTTAAGGACAAGGTTCAGCGTGGAGATGCCAGGGATGTGACCATTGGAGATGATGGAGTATTGAGGATGCAGGGCCGGATTTGTGTGCCCAATGTTGATGGTCTTCGAGAGATGATTCTAGTAGAGGCCCATAGTTCGCGGTATTCCATCCATCCGGGTGCCGCGAAGATGTATCAGGACCTGAGGCAACACTACTGGTGGAGGCGGATGAAGAAAGATATAGTTGGCTATGTGTCTAGATGCCTCAACTGCCAGCAGGTGAAGTATGAGCACCAGCGCCCTGGTGGGTTGCTCCAGCAGATAGAGATTCCGGAGTGGAAATGGGAGCGCATCACCATGGATTTTGTATCTGGACTTCCACGGACCTTGAAGAAGTTTGATTCCATTTGGGTTATTGTGACCGGCTGACCAAGTCCGCTCATTGTAATTCT
>NC_031995.1:93048205-93106686 GCF_001879085.1 Nicotiana attenuata | reverse complement strand
ATATGTTCTAGGTGTTCCCCTACCCTTTCCCTTGGATGAAGTCTATGTGTTCTATGACTTGCTCTCTGATTTTTTATTTAAAAAAGATGTTCTTCATGTTTTCTCAAACTATTTCTACTCTAACTATGTTCTGACTTTCACAAAGTTCCTTCTAACTACTAAAACCTTCTTTCTATTGTTTACCAAACTCTTTCAAAGTCATCATACACTCTCACATTACTCCTAGAATATTAGGCTCTGCCCCTCTGGCATGTGTACTGCTTTGAGATCCTTGAGGTCTCTCTCAACTCTGGCATGTCAGAGCTGGCCTTTCCACACTGCACCTAAATCAGTTATTGTTTGAGAAAAAGTCTAGGTGTGAGCACTGCCCAGGATCCTTGAGGTCCTTAGGGAACTCTGACACGCCTAGACAAGATACTATATATGGACTTTCGCATTTGAGGTTATTGGAGACTTGGGGCCTGCTTCTGCAACGACCCAGCCGGTCATTTTTAGAATTTACACCCCGATCACCTATTAACTGCTTTCCCCGCATTTATTTCTGCTATTTTGAATTTGTCGGGATGTTCGGATTTGAGTTTCGGAGAGTTTTGGGACACTTAGTCCCTAATTGAGAGCTTAAGTCTTGGAAATTTGACCGTAGTCAGAACAGTGTGAAGACGGCCTCGGAATGGGATTTTGATGGTTTCGTTAGCTCCGTTGGGTGATTTCGGGCTTAGGGGCGTGATCGGATTATGTTTTGGAGGTCTGTAGCTAATTTAGGCTTCAAATGACGAAAGTTGGATTTTTAAAGTTTCCGGTTCGATAGTGAGATTTTGATCCGAGGGTCGGAATAGAATTCCGGAAGTTGGAGTAGCTTCGTAGTGTTGAATGTGATGTGTGGGCAAAATTTCGGGTCATTCAGACGAGGTTTGATAGACTTTTTGATCGAAAGCGTATTTTGAAAATTTTGGAGTTCTTAGGCTTGAATCCGTGGTTAATTCGAGATTTCGATGTTGTTTTAGGTGTTTTAAGGATTGGTACAAGTTAGGACAGTGGTATTAGACTTGTTTGTGTTTTTGGTTGAGGTCCCGGAGGCCTCGGGATGATTTCGGATGGTTCACGGGAGGTTTTGGAATGGTTTGAAGCTGTTGATATCTGTCATAACCGCACCTGCGATTTGGTTTCCGCAGGTGCGGAGCCGCAGAAGCGGTGGATCAACCGCAGAAGCGAAAATGGGGAAGTTAGGCAGGGACCGCAGGAGCGGTACCGCATCTGCGGATGGGGAGTCGCAGATGCGGAAAATGAGTTTAAGTGAGAAGTCGCATATGCGACCCTTGTTCTGCAAAAGCGGGACCGCAGAAGCGGTCCCAGGACCGCAAATGCGGAATTCGTTGGGCAGAACATAAATACTTGCCTTCGCGAAATTTAGCCATTTTTCACCTCTTTTCAAACGGGAAGAAGCTTTTGGAGCATTTTTCAAGAGGGATTTTCAGAGGAGTACATTGGGGTAAGGTCTTTGGTCCCTAAACCCGTTATTATAGTGATTTTTATCATCCTAAGCATGAAAATATAAGGAAAATCAGTGGTAACTCATGGGTTAGGGCTTGACTAATTAGAGGCCTTTGAGTGATGATTTGAGGGACCAATTGAGGTCCGATTTTGGTACTTTTGGTATGACTGAACTCGTCAGAGTGTGAGGATTCTGGAAATATAAATTTTACCCAATTTCGAGACGTGGGCCCGAAGGGCATTTTGGTCATTTCACCTAATTTTGCGCATTAGCTTAGAATTTATTTGTAGAATTAGTTACTTGAAGTATTATTTACATTATGCAATTGAATTGAATAGATTTGGGCCATTTGGAGTCGAATACTCGTGGCAAGAACATGGTTTCGGGTTGATTTTGAGCTAGTTCGAGGTACGTGGCTTGTCTAACCTTGTGTGCGGGGAACTCCCCTTAGGATTTGGTATTATTGATATTTGAAATGCCTTGTACGTGAGGTGACGAGTACGTACTTGTGCTAATTGTTGAAAATTCGGTTTTCTTTAAGTAATTTTAATTGTGTTTCTTTTTCCCTGTTTATACTACTTGCAATTTAAGCATGTTGTTAGCTTAGGGAAGCATGTCTAATTGACTTAACTGCTTTACTTGCCCAAACTGCCTTATTTGGATTATGTGCAACATGCTAGGCTAGAAGTACCTGTTTTACCTTAGTATGGAATTTGAATTGAATTGTGTATTTCTTCGTGTTGTTGCTGTGTGTTTACTTTGGGACTACGGGACGGTATCCCGGTAGATCCCCCTGCATATTTACTTTGGGACTACGGATTTGTATTTCGGTAGATCCCCCTGCACATTTACTTTGGAACTACGGGACTGCACCCGGTAGATTCCCCCTGTACTGGATATTTACATTTGGGACTACGGATCGGATTTTCGGTAGATCCCCGCGCATTATGAGTTGGACTACGGGACTGCACCCGGGAGATCCACTGGATATTTATATTGGGGACTACAGGACGGTATCCTGGGAGATCTCCGGAGACTTCGAGGTATATCTTCCACGTCCGCAGACCAAGGAGTCTCTCTCCATTCTCTCTTGTAGTTACAGTCCTTCTGTATTTACTTTGTTTTAGACATTCTGGAGTTAGAGCACTATGTAGTATTCTTAGCTTGTGATTTCATGAGATTCCGGATTTTGGGAAAGTATTAGTATTCGAAAGTTGATATGGTGTATGCCGAGCGGCACTATTAAACACTATTTTATTTACTAATTTGGTTTTACTTGTTTTCTTCCGCAAATTGGTGTATTTTTCCGCATTTTAGGCTTACCTAGTCGTAGGGACTAGGTGCAATCACGATGGTTCACGGAGGGCGAACCGGGGTCGTGACAGCTTTAGGTTCCGTATAGTTAACTTCTTCTTTTTCTTTATTCGTTTATGTAATTTATTCAGCTGGTCTATAATAATTATTTATAAACAACATTGGGATGATTAGTGAAAAGGGCTGGGTAGTTACATATCTGTTGGGTAGCTCGGGTAGATACCATGCCTATAGGATTGTGTTAATGCATTTGCTATGTTTTGCTTTATTTCTACAATATTAGAAACCATGCCTATATGATCTAAATGGCTCCAATAATAGAATTCATGCTTATAGGGTTAAAATTAACTTTAGAATTAGATATCATGCCTATAGAGTGTAAAGTGATTGAGTTCAGTTTCTGTTACAGCATATATTTACATTCATCTCACTAGAAATCATGCCTTTAAGTTCGAAATCAGTTCTTAACAATTACATACTGTGAATATCGGAATTAAAATCAGTTCTAGTAGAAATCCTGCCTATAGAACTTAAAATCAATTTAGTTAAACAAATCAGTTTAGTTCATGTTAGTTCATTCTGAATTGGTTTAGTCAAATGTCCACTTCTGTAATTGAGTTTTCAAGCACTACCTTAATTAATACTGCTAGAAAACATGTCTATAGGATCTCAAGTTGTTCGTTTTAAAACTGTTCACTGTTTTGCTGCATTCCTAATCAATGTAGATGTCATGCTCTTAGGACGCCACCGTTATGCGCTTAGGCAAGCCTCTAGGGCGATTTAAATTCTCCAACTATGAAACTGTGCTTTGTTATTTAAAACTGTTCAGATTTAATAGGTCTAAATCAGTAGGCAAGCTAAATAGGATTCTTACACTTCGTCCTAATTCAATACTGTATAATCCCTGCTCGCCTAGATATCATGTTCTAGGATTTTCTCTTAAATACCTGACTGTTGTTTGAAGACGTGCATTTACTTGTTATATTTGTGGAGGTAACTGTGAGGCTGTAATTTCTTCTATTTAAATGCAGTCCTAATTGTTCTTGATTAAATCCTAGACTTTTATCCATTAAAACCTTAGGAAGGTCTAGAACTGTCCAAAATAGAGGCCCTAAAATACCTCCAGGGCCATGAGGAAAGGATGGGTAGTGCACGCATAGGATATTTGCAAGGTTTCTAGAGCGCTTTAGGCTATGACCAAGGGGAGGAAATTGGGTAGTAGGGATATGATGACTACGCGCTAATGTCACGTGTAGCCCCTCATTGAGGAGTGTTTACCGGGAATTGTGTGGGGTGATCCTGTAGGCTAACCAACCTAGGACCCCTCTTTCCCAATTCCCAATGTTTGAACTTTGCTTTTTCCCTATAAATGCAATTTGTTCAAGTCTTTCCTTTGTCTCTTTACTTGAGTCATACAATGTCCAAAGCATGCCCTTATTTGTAATTATGTGTTTAAACCATTTATTTATTAAAAGGACTAATTCATAAGTATAAGTTCGGCGGGACCCACCGTTGTGGACCAAGAGGGGTGCCTAACACCTTCCCCTCAAGGTTATTTCGAGCCCTTACCCTAAATCTCTGGAAATGCAAACCAGTCTAAGAGTTAATCACTCTAAGTGCCCTAACGCACCATAATTCGTTAGGTGGCGACCCTTCAAAATATCCAAATCCCAAAAGGAAATGAGTTATTTCCCCATGAATGTCGAAACCCGGACTTCTCCCCGCGATGAGGGAAAAAAGGGGGCGCGACAAATAGGAAAAGAGAAGAGGAGAGAAAAAAAGGGTAACTGCACCCCTTAATTTAAAGCACTAATAATGGATTGTATATGGAGAGAGGCGACACAGAATAGGGAAAGATGAGATAAGAGAAAAAAGAAAAAGGGTGTAACTGAATCCTCTAATTTAAGACACTAATAATGAATTGTATATTGTAAGGAAAACACAGTTATGTCAGTTAATATACAAATTTAGGATAATTTTGATAAATAAATTTAATGTATAGGAACGAAAAAATACCACATTTTTTGCCGCACCTAAATATCGTGAAATAGCACAGGCAAATCGGTTTTCGGACTAGCAAATAAAAAATAGTCAGCGTTTGTAAAGTCATGAAAAAATATCCACTATTTTGCTGTAACACGAAAAGTTCCAGCATAATATAGTGGAGATTAGTGCACCTGTATATGATCTTCCAGCATACTATGATGAAACACCAACACACGGAAAGTTCCAGCATAATATACTGGAGATTGGGGGCACATGTGTATGAACTTCCAACATATTATGTTGGACCAATATATTATGTTGGAACTCCAATATATTACGTTGTAAGTCCAGTATATTTTGCTAGGACTCCAGTTTATTATGATGGAACTCCAGTATATTATGCTGGAATATTTTTCGAATTTTAAACAGTGTTTTCGTTCAGATTTATCTTTACATGAAAAGTAGCTAAATTTCGATTACTTTTGAAATTGTAGCTATTTTTCAATATCACTTATAAATCTGGCTATCTTTTAGAAAAAAATGGCATAGTATGACAATACATAAAGAGAATTGGCAATATTTTAGCCTTATATTAGGTTTGGCAAAGGTAACCCAAAGAAATTGGCATTATATAGCCAAATCCTAAATAGCCCTAATTTTTTATTTATTCCCTCTCCCCATTTTTTTTCTTCTCTCACCCCATATTTCTTCTCCAATTTTCTTCTTCAATCGCCTCCTCCTCCTCTTCTTCTTCTTCTTCTTCTTCTTCTTCTTCTTCTTCTTCTTCTATCTAGCAAAATTTTCTCTACAATCTAGATTTGGAAGGGCATGTGTTCTTTGCTAATGTTTGGGAAGTTGTAATGGTTGAATACATTTTTCCATTTACTCTCCCTCTCCCCTCTCTCCCCTTCATATTCTCGTCTATACAAATAAGAGAAAGCCCTAAAAGTGGCTATGATGTTGATGGCAACGGCAGTTAGCAATGACATATTTCTATTTTCTTTGGCAGATTGTTATGATAATGACGACAACGTCAATTAGCAATCGTAGAGTTTGATTTGTTTCGTGTTTCTTTGGGGATTTCGATTTTCTTCTTCTTCTCTATTCTTTTTTATAGTAAAAAAGAAGATATATGTATTTGAGGTGGTGTACATCTATGTATATCATCATGTATATCCATGTGTATACCTATATTGTATATCGTAATATACATTGTTGGGTTTGGCAATATAATATTAGATTTGAATCAAATCGTCCAATTAATTTTAAGAGGGCGAAATTCATTCTGAATATACTTACTTTAATTTTGTTATTGATCAAAGAAGGAATAAAATAAAATAAATTAATTATGGGAGTAAATAAAATTTTGACATACAGAGAAAGAAAATTTGATGTACATTTTGATATACATATTGAAGAAAAAAAATTTAGGACATACATTTTGGTATACGTATATTCGATGTGTTATACACTGCGATACATAAATAATACAATTATTTTTATCGTGATATACATTGATATAGAGGCAACAATAAATTTTAAATAACTATAATATAATTTCATATTTTGGATATACTAAGAAGTAAAAAAAAAATTTAATATACATAAAGAAGAAAAAAAGTTATGATATACACATTATTGTTGTGATATATATTTATTGGCTATTTAGTGTCAATATTTATAACTATGGCATTTTTCTGCTAATTATATGGGTAGGATGTCATACCATATCAAATTTAAGGGCGATATGCACAAATAGCCACTAACATCACCTTTTTTTACTTTAAAGCCAGTATTTTAATTGTCTTTAGTCTTTAGCCACTGGTTTAATTAACTTTTACCTGACTGGACGAAAATACCCTTCTGCTATAACTTATACCTACACTTTTATTAACGATCACGCAGCAGCAGTAACTAACTTCAGCAGCAGCTTTTCTTCCGATTTGAGACTGTGATCGCTATAGAATTGCAGAAGCTTCTCTTCCGATTTGAAACTGTAGAATTCAACTTTTTCGTCCAAAAATTGACATAAATTTACAGTAAGTTATGCTTTTGTGTGTTTCTATTGATTTTTATTTCGTTACTACGAATTTGATGCTAGGAATTTTTTTTTTTTTTTTGAATTTCTGGATTGATAAGGTTAAGGACATCGCGTCCTTTGATAATTCTATAAAAATTAAGCACATAATGTTAAGGATTTGGTGTCATGATCGTTGTTACTAATATTAAGGACATAGTGTCCTTATTTTGCAAATTGAATTGAAAAAGTTATGGACACAATGTCCTTAACTTTTTTGCTTTTCTTCTGAATATTAAGCACATACTGTCATAGTTTTTCAAATTGTTTTGAAAAAGTTAAGGACATTTGGTCCTGAAGTTTGAGTTTGAAGTTAAAAAGTTAAGGACACTTGGTCCTGAACTTTGACTTATATGTTCAAAAGTTAAGTACAGGCAATCATTAACTTCAAGTTTCAAGTTGAAAAGTTAAGGACACTTGGTCCTGAAGTTTGAGTTTGAAGTTGAAAAGTTAAGGACACTCGGTCCCGAACTTTGACTTACATGTTCAAAAGTTAAGGACAGGCAATCCTTAACTTCAAGTTTCAAGTTGAAAAGTTAAAGACACTTGGTCCGGAAGTTTGACTTTCAAGTTGAAAAGTTAAGGACACTTGGTCCATAACTTTGACTTACATGTTCAAAAGTTAAGGACATGCAGTCCTTAACTTCAAGTTTGAAGTTGAAAAGTTAAGGACACTTGGTCCTGAACTTTAACTTACATGTTCAAAAGTTAAGGACAGGCAGTCCTTAACTTCAAGTTTCAAGTTCAAAAGTTAAGGACACTTGGTCCTGCAGTTTGATTTCCAAGTTCAAAAGTTGAGGACACCTGGTCCTTAACTTTGAATTACAAGTTCAAAAGTTAAGGACACCTGGTCCTCAACTTTGAATTAGAAGTTCAAAACTTAAGGACACATGGTCCTTAACTTTGATTTCCAAGTTAAAAAGTTAAGGACAGTTGGTCCTTAACTTTGAATTCCAAGTTCAAAAGTTAAGGACACTTGGTCCTTAACTTGGTCTTGAATTTACAGTACCTATTCTTAATTATACAAGGATTGCTCTATAAAATATGTCCTGAGTTTCCCATTCTCTTGACTTGCAGGATGGAAACAATATGCATTATAGTTGCTTTTAATGGTAGATGGACTGAAGACTATAAGTATCTTGATCATCAAACAAAGCTTGTTCTAGTACCTAAGGCAATTCATTTTCAAGATTTCATTAAACAGATCTTTGAAGTTATTGAATTAGATAGAGACAAGTTTGAAGCAGTGATATGGTTTGATATCAACCTTGGAACAAGCAAGGGAATGCTTGTATCCGAAGATTTAGATCTTCACACATGTATTGAGTTACTAAAAAGTCATTCACTCTTCAAGGGCTGTCATTTCATTGTTGATATTTCGGAAAGAGTTTGTGGATCAACAAGTGTCTTTGAACATGTCAACAGAGAAACTCAACATGACAATCAAAACAAATGCCAACAGATAATGGAAATAGATTTGGTTGAAGCTCAACCAATAACTGAAGAGGCGCTTCAAATATCTGATTCTATTCAAGTAGAAGGACAAAGCATTATAGAGATTGACAACGAACAAGCTTTGGGTATTCAAGTCTTAGAGAGTGCACCGGTAATCGAAGAAGTTGCTGAAAAAACCTCTACTCAACTAACTAGACGAAGGTCAAATTTGAAAAAAAAAATGAATCCCCAACTACGATATTAAGAGAAAGCTTTGTTGGATGAAATAAAAGTGGGATCAATATTTAACAAAAAGAAGAGTATAATTAACTGTTTTTCGAATATAGCAATTAAAGGACATTTTGAATTCAAGGTTGTTAGATCAAGCTCAACAAGATATTTGTTGAAATGCAATGATGATAGGTGTCGGTGTTGTGTGCGTGCTTTCAGAATTAAAGATTCAACACTGTTCAAGATAGTAAAGATTGAGAAAAATCATGACTGCTCTGTTAACACTGTGAAAGCTGATCAAAGGCATGCAACTTCAAAGTTGATTAGTGGTTACATTATCGACAATCTTCGAGACCCAAGGTTTGAAGTTACACCAGCTTTTGTCATGGCAGAAATGCAAAAATTGCATGGACTAGGCATTGGGTATCACAAGGCGTGGCGTGCTATTCAATGTGCTTCTGCTTTAATAAGAGGAACTCCTGAAGAGAATTATGAATTATTGTCTTCATACTTGTATATGATGAGAAGTAAAAACCCGGGAACATATATTAACATAAAGATAGACGACAACAACAGGTAAACAATCAAAAAAGAATTTATTAGTCTGTTTTATAAACTTTAGGACATGCTGTGTTTAACCAGTTAAAAAGTTAAGGACGTCTTGTCCTTAACTTTCATGTGTGTAGTCAAAAAGTTAAGGACACTTGGTCCTTAACTTAGAATTGCAAGTTATAAAATTAAGGACATGGTGACCTTAACTTTTGACCTTATTAGTCTAAGTTAAGGACTCCATGTCCTTAACTTTTGAACTTTGAACTCAAAGTTAAGGACTGCATGTCCTTAACTTTATAACTTGTAACTCAAAGTTAAGGATTGCATGTCCTTAACTTTATAACTTATAACTCTAAGTTAAGGGCTGCATGTCCTTAACTTTTGACCTTGTTAGTCTAACTTCAGGACTACTTGTCCTTAACTTTTGGCCTTGTTACCTGAAGTTCAGGACTACCTGTCCTTAACTTTTGACCTTGCTAGTCTAAGTTAAGGACTGTATGTCCTTAACTTCTTTTAACTTTGTTTTATACTGTATTTTCAGATTTCTTTATATGTTTTATGCATATGGATCATCAATATCTGGTTGGAATCACTGTAGGCCAGTGATTGCTGTTGATGCAACTTTTTTAAAGTCAAAATTTCGTGGTGTTTTGATGATTTCAGTTTCAAAGGATGCAAATAACCAAATTTTCCCAGTAGCCTTTGGAATAGCAGAATCTGAAAATAACAATTCCTATGAGTGGTACTTTAGTGAGCTTCGTAATGCAATTGGGAGCCGTGAGAATTTAATTTTTATCAGACAGGCATCAAGCTATTGCATATGCCATCGCAAAGGTATATCCTGAAAGCCACTATGGGATTTGTATCTATCATTTGGAGCATAACCTAAAGCGAAGGAAAGTGAAAAGTGAGGTCATAAAACTTTTTCAAACTGCTGCAAGAGTATACAGGCGCAGAGAATTTGATCTTTACATGTCAGATATAGCAAAAGTAGATAAGAAGACTTATGACTACTTGATGGAAGAACCACCGGAAAGGTGGGCACGTTCTTGTAGTCCACGACGAAGATATGACATGCTCACAACAAACATAGTTGAGTCAATGAAGTCTGTCCTATTAGAAGCAAGGGAGCTGCCTATATTAAGAATGATGGATTTCATTCAAGTGAAGCTACAACGTTGGTTTTATGAAAGAAGAAATGAAGCAGAAGGAACTTTTTATGATGTTTCTTGTTGGGTAGAGGAGGAATTGAAGAAAAAGATAGATTTAGCATTTACTTTGAATGTAAGTATTATGTTCTATGTTTAGGTTATTATTTTAATATAATTTAACATAATGTACTAACTTATAATTTTACAACATTGAAGGTCTTCCCTGTTGATGGCGTTCTAGAGTTGAAGAAGAAGGAATAACTTTCTTGGTGGACTTAAACAAAAAAACATGTGATTGTTTTCAGTTTACATTTGATAAATTACCATGCATACATGCAATTACAGCTATCGAGAAGAGAAACATCAAGAAGTCCAACTTTTGCTCGCACTGGTACTTAAAGGAATCTTGGCTGAAAACATATAAAAGACAAATACATCATGTAGGACATACTGATTCTTGGATTGTACCAGAGAGTGTTAAGTCACAAATTGTTAAACCTCCAGATTTCAAAGTGCCACCGGGTAGAAGGCAGAAGAAAAGGCATATTCCAGCTACCGAGTCATCAAAAATAACATTTAAATGTGGTCGTTGCAGAAGAATTGGTCATAATAGAACAACTTGTATATATTCTCCAGCAGTCCATCCATTTTCAAGAAAGCATAGAGAATAGTAGATATATCCACTTATGTTTATCGACTCTTTTAAGTTTTTGCTATAAATTGGATTCATTTAGATTATTCTTATTTGAGCAGATGTCTGAATTTTCAAAATTTCTTTCTGCTTACGTTCTTTTTGTTTCTTTAGAGTTCAAAGTTCAAAAGTTAAGGACAGACAGTCCTTAAGTTTGACTTACAGGTTCAAAAGTTAAGAACGGGCAGTCCTTAACTTTGAGTTCAAAGTTCAAAAGTTAAGGACAGACAGTTCTTAACTTTGACTTACAAGTTCAAAAGTTAAAGACAGACAGTCCTTAACTTTGAGTTCAAAGTTCAAAAGTTAAGGACAGACAGTCCTTAAGTTTGACTTACAGGTTCAAAAGTTAAGGACAGGCAGTCCTTAAGTTTGACTTACAGGTTCAAAAGTTAAGGACAGGCAGTCCTTAACTTTGAGTTCAAAGTTCAAAAGTTAAGGACTGTCTGTCCTTAACTTTGAGTTTCAAGTTCAAAAGTTAAGGACAGGAGTCCTTAACTTTGAGTTCAAAGTTCAAAAGTTAAGGACTGTCTGTCCTTAACTTTCAGTTTCAAGTTCAAAAGTTAAGGACAGGCAGTCCTTAACTTTGGCTTACAAGTTGAAAAGTTAAGGACACTTGGTCCTTAACTTACAGTTCCAAGTACAAAAAATAAGGACACTTGGTCCTGAAGTTTGAGTTCCAAGTTCAAAAGTTAAGGATTCAATTTCAAATGTAGAGGACACATGGTCTTGAACTTAGACTTTCAAGTTCAAAAGTGAAGGACTCTTGGTCCTGAAGTTTGAGTTTCAAGTTCAAAAGTTAAGGACACTTGGTCCTGAAGTTTCAGTTTCAAGTTCAAAAGTTAAGGACACATGCTCCTGAACTCTGACTTACAAGTTCAAAAGTTAAGGACACTTGGTCCTTAACTTTGAATTTGAATTTCAATTACACTTGGTCCTGAACTAATACTTACAAGCTCAATGGACAAATCAATACTTGACAGAAACAAAGAAATTAATAACATGATACCTTCATATTACTTCTGAAATTGTAATTTTGCATAGTTGTGACAAAAAATTATGCTATGCAAACAAAATAAAAGTGCCTTTTGAGGAATTTACAAGATATTTTAGAATTCATATAGATTCTTTACAGCAATTTTATACAAAAAATCAACCACAACTAACTTTCTTTACAACTAAACTACAGCTCCTTTGGACAGCAAGTTTTATTTTCACTATCATAGTCGTCGCCAACATTTTCTGGTGGTGTATCATAACCAGAATTTCTTTTCCACTCTCCATGTGCCCAAAGATTTGCTGCAAGTTCTTTTCTAATGTCTTTTATGTCTTCAGGTTGGAATTTCTCCACATCCTTTCCCATCATCAACAACTCCACATACTTGATTAGGAATGCACCACAATCAGTCCTAAGAAAAATGTAAGATATGGAGTCAATTAAACAATAAATCTAAATTACATATAAATTATATAACAAATAACAACACGTACGATCCAGTTTGGTGTGGTGATCTTTGCCACTGAATATCAAATTTGTTGAATGCATTTCCAAAAGACTTGTGATGTTTCTCAAACTGTGAGATCTTTAGCAAGTGGGGGATCATGTGTGCATACATTTTAATATGATTCATTCCTGCCTCATATGGCTCATTATATATGGAATCGTACACATCAATCCTTTTCTCACTCAAGTCCACCCACTATTTAATTTTTGATTTCTTTTATTTACTAGATTTTTGATACCTAGGAAAATACAATTTTTTATTTCTTTCTTATTTCGCAGTGAAATACCTAAAAAAAAAATCGTGGTCGGGAAGGTTAGAGTAGCCAAAGCCATTGGAATTTTTATTTTACACATTGGAAAAATCCGTTTTGTTATTAATAGACTAGGAAGGGGGAAAAGAATAACTTAAAGAAAGGCAATCGATTAGTTATTCGTCCAATACCTCCAAAAGAAAATGTGTCACATCATTATCATCTTCTGAAGGAAGCCGACATGGAAAAAAGATTTTGTCAACCTCTGTCTAAGCAATTCCACATCTACGACTGTCACCCCACACATATGGTGTTAGAAACAATTGATTATCACCGCACCAAAACTCATCTGCAGCATCTTCATTGAAATCCTTATACACAAGCACCATATAGTTATCAAAAAGTATATCTGTAGTTGTGCAACGAAAAGGATGGTCGCGAGGGTGGTAGCATTCCTTCTTTCTCAGATAATATAGGGCAATGTCAATTTGCTTCATAAAAAGGCAAAAAATAAAACAAATCCATCAGTCATAAAATAATTAAAAAACAATAAATTAAGAACAAAGAAAATAAATGCCTTGCGAATTATCAAACCTTATCATCAAGTACAAAGCTTCTATCTGAAAGCTCAAGGAAGAACATTTTGCTACTGATATTTTGATGATATAATTTGTATGGATTCTTTCTCACACCATTATCATCAGCATATATATCAGTTTTTCCCCTGAAAATTTTGAAAATATCAAAGTTAGAAGTTATTCCTGAACTTAGACTTTAAAGTTGAAAAGCTAAGGACACTTGGTCCTGAAGTTTGAGTTTCAAGTTGAAAAGTTAAGGAAACTTGGTCCTGAAGTTTGAGTTTCAAGTTCAAAAGGTAAGGACACATGGTCCTGAACTTAGACTTACAAGTTCAAAAGTTCAGGACACTTTGTCCTTAACTTAGACTAACAAGTATAAAAGTTAAGGACAGGGAGTCCTTAACTTATAATTCCAACTTCAAAAGTTGAGGACACTTGGTCCTTAAGTTTGAGTTTCAATTTGAAATGTTAAGGACACTTGGTCCTGAACTTCAAGTTTTAAGTTGAAAAGTTAAAGACACTTGGTCCTGAACTTCAAGTTTCAAGTTCACACATGGTCCTGAACTTAGACTTTTAACTTCGAAAGTTGAGGACACTTGGTCCTGAACTTAGACTTACAAGTTCAAAAGTTAAGGACACATGGTCCTAAAATTTGACTTGCAAGTTCAAAAGTTCAGGACACTTGGTCCTGAACTTCAGGACACTTGGTCCTAAACTTTGAATTCCAAGTTGAAAAGTTAAGGACACTTGGTCCTTAACATTGATTTCCAAATTCAAAAGTTAAAGACACTTAACTTTAGGAATTTCAATATCAATATACTTAGTCCTAAATTTAAAATTACAAGTTAAGGACACGAATTTAAGTAATTAACAAATAATAAAATACATTTAGGGACTTACGCTTTTTTGCGACCTTTCCTTTTCTCCTTGCCCAACCACACAATGAAATTCTTCAATAATTTTGCATCATCTTTGGCATAATGAAAAATACATGTACGAGTATATTTTGATTTTATCCAGCCCGTTTTCTTGGGAGTATTTTCATTGTGCGCCATCGATGCTCCTGTTTTTCTTTCCTGTTCAAAAGGAGATTTCAACTGCCAACTAAGCTTCTTATTCCTTTTACCTCGACCAAGCTCTTCTTCAACATTTCCTTCAAACTCCATAGACAAACCCTCATTAATGATCATTAGTGTACTTGGAGGAGTAGGAGTAAGAATAGAAAATGATGGACCATGATAACCAATACTATCTCTCTTTCTTTTCCTAGTATATTGGTTAAGATCTTCATATTTGTTTTGCTCTGCAGACAACACTATATATATATATATATATATATATATATATATATATATATATATATATATATATATATATATATATATTAGTTTGCTGCAAGTCGTTAAATGAAGAGACAAAAACTAAGAACATTATTTTTGAAATGTACTGGCATTTTCAATTATGAATATAATATTTAGGGCACAATCAATACCTGTCTTGTTCACACTGCCTTCTTGTATTTTTTCAACAGACTATTGAGCTGACATATTGGTTGCATTTTCTTTATCTTCCAACTGCACATTTTCTTTATCTTGCAACTGTTCTCCATGTTCTTCAATTGCAAGTTCACAAGATTCTGCAAAATATTTATAGGAGCTAACACAATTAGTACATATTTCTAATCTTTGATTAAAACAAATATGTATAAAATTAAAAAAAACATTGTCTAACCGTTTGCAACTGTCAAGATCATCGCAGTTAAATCATTATCTTCACTAGCATTTTCTTGGCTTCCAATATTGTCGGTAAGAGAGCGAGGTGTAGAGAGATCACATGTTCCATCTATGCATTTGGAAACAATCTCACTTATGTTTGTTCCTTGGGTATTTTCTAAGTCTTGAGATTGTACTCCACTTTTCTAATAGTTCACTAAAACTAACATTCAACATATCATGAAAATTTCATCTAACCTTGATTGGCACAATTTTGAACTCCAAATTTCTCTTTATATGAGAGAGGTGTAGACATATCATATGTTCCTTCTAAACATTTGCATACAATCTCACTGACACTTGTTCCCAGTGGACTTTCTAAGTCCTGAGATTGCACTCCACATTTACAAATTTTTTCTGTTACTCCTGTCTCTTTTGGATTTTCCTGGTCTTCACATTCTACTACATCTTGAACTTCCACTCCATCAATAGATTCTACATACATTTGTAATCACAAAAAAGTTTATATGTATTACGCTATTGATATAAATTTCAATGACAAAAAATTCAAAATCTATATCTAAGCTTTCCCATCATCATCTAGATGTGCATCTCTATAATCGCTTTCATACTGAACTTCTGCATGCACATCCATATCATCACATTTATCACCACCTGCATCTTTGTTAATTGTAATTGTAGGTTCTGTACCATCACAATGATCATCAACTCCATTTTTAGTAATTGGAACACTAGATTCTCTCTCTATGTTCCTTTCATCAGGTTTCACAAAAATCTTCAACAAAGTATCAATCTTTGATCCTAGACTTTTCTTTAAATCCTTTGAAAGAAACTAAGTTAAAAAGTTAAGGACATGTAGTCCTAAACTTCAAGTACAAGTAAAAAAAGTTAAGGACAGGCAGTCCTTAACTTAGAGTAACAAGTTCAAAAGTTAAGGACACTTGGTCCTAAACTTCAAGTTTCAAGTTCAAAAGTTAAGGACATGCAGTCCTTAACTTTGAATTACAAGTTAAAAAGTTAAGGACAATAGGTCCTGAACTTCAAGTTTCAAATTGAAAAGTTAAGGACACTTGGTCCTGGACTTCAAGTTTCAAGTTCAAAAGTTCAGGATAGGTGGTCCTGAACTTAGACTTACAAGTTCAAAAGTTAAGGACACTTGGTCCTAAACTTCAAGTTTAAAGTTCAAAAGTTAAGGACAGCCAGTCCTTAAGTTTGAATTCCAAGTTCAAAAGTTAAGGACCATGGTCCTGAACTTCAAGTTTCAAGTTCAAAAGTTCAGGACAAATGGTCCTTAACTTAGACTTACAAGTAAAAAAGTTTAGGACAGGCAGTCCTTAACTTTGAGTTACAAGTTCAAAAGTTAAGGACACAAGGTCCTGAACTTAGACTAACTGAAATTAATGATATTACCTTGATATCATTTTGAATCTTTTTTTTCTGATACAGCTATTTTCTGATTTATTCTAGTAACTTCAGCCTGCAGATCCTTTTAAAACTTCTCTGATAATTTCTGAATCAAAAACCATAAAAACAAAAAAGTCTCTTAAGCAAAAAACAATCAAATAAAAAACTAACGCTATTCAAAGACAGAAAACCTACTTTAACGATTTCCTTAAGCATGGCTTCATCAAATTGTGTGAAAGAAGGCATTGAGCTTTGATCTTGAAAAATTGGCTCATGCACACTAACAGTCTTTGTATCTTCTTCAAAAGGAATAAATGGTGCCACCTCAATCAACTGATACACCTATTATATAACAAAAAAAATATAAGTTTTCAGAACTAAAACAAATAAACAAAAAAAAAAGCTAGTAATTAGATTAACTTACATTTTTATTATGGAAGTATTTTTTACACAGAGAATCATATTGTGGAGATTTCATTTCCGAATAACATAACATCCGAGGAAAACCACATTCTCGGAAGTTCACAAATTGTTACACTTCAAACCAGTAACTATATGAAATGCTTCATGTGTAAACTTAATTTCATGGTTAAAAACCTTGAATGTCATCGAATCAGGGTCATCATTTACAATTTCTGAAAGCAATACACAGTGAATAAGTTTACCACAGAACTTCACACTTTGTAATCGGAAAAAGTTTCCGAAAATACCATCCCTCAACTTCTTCCACTGCCTGTTCGACCAAAAACTTTTGATTGTTTCCTTATACTGTAAATCTCCTTTCCAATAGCTCATTAAATTACGCCAAACATCAAAGTCGAACACACGATCTCCTTCCATTAGCACACTACAAAAAAGAAAAAAGAACATAAAAGATTAGGACTAAAAGATTAGGACTTACAATTACAAGTTGAAAAGTTCGGGGCACTTGGTCCTGATCTTCAAGTTTCAAGTTAAAAAGTTAAGGACAGACAGTCCTTAACTTAAAGTTTCAAGTTCAAAAGTTAAGGACAATAGGTCCTGAACTTCAACTTTCAAGTTCAAAAGTTAAGGACACTTGGTTCTTAACTTCAAGTTTCAAGTTAAAAGTTAAGGACAAGTAGTCCTTAACTTATAGTCTCAATTTGAAAAGTTAAGGACAGCTGGTCCTTAACTTTGAATTCCAAGTTCAAAAGTTAAGTACACTTGGTCCTTAACTTTGAATTACAAGTTCAAAAGTTAAGGACAGCTGGTCCTTAACTTTGAATTCCAAGTTCAAAAGTTAAGGACACTTGGTCCTGAACTTTGAATTACAAGTTCAAAAGTTAAGGACAGCTGGTCCTTAACTTTGATTTCCAAGTTAAAAAGTTAAGGACACTTGGTCCTTAACTTCAAGTTTCAAATTCAAAAGTTAAGGACACTCAGTCCTTAACTTTGAGTTCCAAGTTCAAAAGTTAATGATACTTGGTCCTTAACTTTTATGAACACAGTTAACTAAAAAATCATAAACACAGTTAGCTTATGAATTCGTACGACTATTTTTATGAAATGTCCTTACATAATCAAATATATTGATTGAACCACAAACACATTTCAATACCAAAAATTTCTGAATAAATTCCTCACAAAAATCCGCTACTTATTCGATACTAAATCAACTTATAATCATTATTTTTGAAATTTCACACATACTTGACACAGCATTGATCGAGATTACACATATACAAAAACAAAAATGCATAAAAGAAAAAAAAAAGAAATACCAGTTCGATCGTTCAATGCAGAGAAGATGACGAAGGAGAAAGATTAAGTGCAGCTAGTTTGCATGCGAGAACGATACAGATACTGAGGAGCACGTGAAACTTGCCTCTGAAATTTTCGCTCTCAATTTTTCCCTCTGAACGAATAAAACAAGGGTTTGGGAATATAAGAATTGAAGAAAGGGTAAAACTGTCTTTTCAAAATAATTTTAATAGAGTAGTGGCTATTTTTGCTCAGCATTAGAATTAGTTGATAAAAAATAAAGACCACCTTACTTAGTGGCTACCAAACGCCATTTTTACCAAATTTAAGGGACTAGTTTATAGCAAGCCCAAGTCAAATAGGGTTGGCGGCCAACGGGTCCAGAACGCCAACGCCGCGGCCCACACGAACCGCTCTTTTTCTGTCTGTTTTCTTCTTCTATTTACTGTTTTCCCCTTTTCCTTTTCCTTTTTTTTTTCTTTTAATGTTGTATTTTAAAACTACAAAAGCGACGTGAAATTTTTCTATAGAAGACGAAATTTTGTATCAATTAAATAAGTTACATCTTGTGTTGACAAATGATTAAAGTTGTAAGTTACAAGTACCTAATCATTATTTTGACCCAAAAAAGTACCTAATTATTATAAGAGTTTCAAATTTGCACACTTCAATTATTTTTAAATTGGCAGAATAGCTTAATAAATATCTTTGTTTATATTAAATCTTACTCCATGAAATTTTATCTAGACATTGCAATTTGATCAAATCTACTACTTTAAACCCCTCTAACCAGTGGCGAAGCCACATGGTGATAAGGGTGGTCAGTTGACCACCCTTCGTGAAAAATTTGCATTGTGTATATAGGTAAAATATTACGTTTTAGATGTATATAACACATATTGAACACCCTTTGTCGGAAAAAATTTTCACTTCTTTTAAATTTGAACACCCTTGAATAAATTTCTAGCTTCGCCACTGCCTTTAACCAACCAAGCTTAAGATATTATATATGTGCAGTGCGGTTCTATATTATGCCAAAGAACTTAATAGAAATATGTGTTAAATTTTAGCTGTATTAGAAACGCCAAGAATAAATGTAAAATATCGATTTAGGTACGGAATATTCCTATAGATACCATTTATTTGTTGAATACCTCAAATTAAAATTTTCTTTTTATTCTCTTGTTTGACAATGGAAATTGCTATGAAGTTTCTTTTTTTACACATACTAACTACAGAGATTGTTTTATGACATTTTAATTCCTTTAATTCGTGAGTGTTGCATACGCATTGAAGCCATATATGATATCAACAATGAATTACTCATATCTTCATAAAACAATTCATATCTTTTGATCTTCGAGTATGATTTATATTAAAACTTAGAAAGTATAATATCAATTACTTGATTATAACTTTCTCTTCTTTCGCACATTGGTTTTCCCCTTTTATATGATGCTTGCTTACACAATACGGACATGATTATTTCTAATAATTTAAATAAAAGATTCTCACAAATATGCAATTTATTAATGCTTTTTATGACTTTATGGTACGTTTCAACTCTCGCAATTATCAATTAATAACCTACCTTTCTTTGATTTACTCTATTTTGATGCTTTTATGATATGTTTCACTTATTGAGGATATTTAAAAATAGTCAAACAACGGCCTTCCATTCTTTGATTAATCAAATTTTAATAATTTTATGATATTTTTAAATTGTTGATATATAATCAAACAATAACTTTCCATTTTTTGATTTTATCAATCAAATTTTGATACAATTTATGAAAATTAATCAAAGTAACAACCTTCCCGTCCTTGGCGTAGTGTAATTCCATTACATGCCTGATTGGATAAATGCCAAAGAGAAACAAATTAGTATTCCTTGCGTACTAGAGTAAAAACTGTAATTATAAAATGGACAAGTGAGTAAAAACAAATAACTAATTTACTAGTAGTAATTTTGTCTGCCCAATAACATTAAAGAGATACTCCTACCTTTTTATGGCTTGAATTGAGTAGTGGATTATCAAAACTTATATTCCCAGTCATATTTTTTTAACTTTTGTGCATTAGCACTTATTATGGATCATTCTTTTTTTCTTTTTTCTTTTTTTTTTTAATAATGGGTGACATTTGTAATTTTTTATTCCATCAGATTAAATTTAGCTTATTATAATAATTTGTGACTATTCATAGCAAGTTTAATAGGATAACTTAAACGATTAATTTTTTTTTTCTATTTTAAGTGGCATAATTTTTTATTTATTAAAAAGTAATATATTTAAAAATAATTTAACGTTTTGTTAGTTTATATGGATCCACCAAACTATAGAGTACCTGGTCCTCTATGAGTTTCCACTAAGAATACTAATGAAGCAGTAAGTAAATGAGACACGGGATTTTTACGTGAAAAAATCCCACTCAAGGGAACAAAAAACCACGACCTACACTTGTAGGCTTTCAACTTCACTAACTTGCAATCACACTATTACAAGCCACTTTGTAATGACTCTATTACAAAGACTTCAACTCAACTAACTTGTGATACACTTATCACAAGCCACTTTGTCACTCACTAGTTACAAAGACTTCAACTCAACTAACTTGTGATACATTTACCACAAGCCACTTTGTCACTCACTAGTTACAAAGACTTTAACTTATGACTAACTCTAGTTACAACACAAACTCAGAAAGTTTATGGTTTTACAAAGGGGTTCCTAAGCAACGCTTCTAGCTAAGCAGTTTAGGAATTACAATAAGAATAATCACAAAGTTACAACTCAACTAAGGACAACAAAATACTCGATTTAGGAACTGGTCCGTAGTAGCGTTTAAATTTTTTTTTCAAGCTCATGAGAGATAAGTTCACTGTTTGCAGAAGACTTGAATGCTTGAAGTGATTGCCGAAGTGTTCAAGTGATGTTTTTGTTATAATGCTCTTGTTGATATTCCCTTGATGACATCACTTGAATGATGTAAGCACTTGGTAGGTCAAAGACAAGTGACTGCAGAACTGCTGCACTGTTTCTGAGGCAGTCACTTTCCAGCTGTGCACAGTTGACTTTCGTACTGCTGTCAGGGACATACAAGGAATCAGGTCCTTGACTTGTTTCTCTATTTTCTACACTTGCAGCAGTTCACATTAGCTCGAGTCCTGGCTGGAATCCGTTCATTTGTAATGTGTACCAAGTGTGTCAGGTTCCCTATCTGGTTCTTGACAGTAAGTTTGTTAGATCATCAAAACATAAGGCAAAGACATTGAAAACCCATCAATTTCCCCTTTTTGATGATGACAAACTTAGATATTGATAACACGTATTTAGAGCGAAAAATAACCAGATGAAGTAACAGGAACTTCAGAAGTTCCCCCTGACTTTATGCTTTCCCCTTAATCAGATCCTTGTTTCAATTATACTTCCCCCTTTTGGCATCATTAAAAATACATGTTGATACCCAATTTTTCCTATATATATTTTCAAAATAACATATATATGCATATATAAGCATGCCTAAGGATTTTAGTATTTTTTTTTAAAGATTTTTAAAATCAATTTATTTTCCATTTTAACAGTACAAAATCAGTAATTATTTCCAAAATCCTCAATTTTGGTGAATAATTTATTTTATTCCCATGTTTATACAAAAAAATATAGTTAAGGTAATTTTTTATACATTTTTTACAAATTTATTTGGTATTTTAAAGCTAAATTGCATATAATTGCAATTCTAGCCTATTTTAAGTTTAATAGCATTTTAATTATAAAAATTGGTTCCAGTATTTTTTAAATTAATATTTATGTGTTATTAACTGACTCAGTACTTTTAATTTGCTTTTAAAATCATTTTATTATTTTATAAAATAAAAGGGAAAACTGGCTACTTAATATTTAGCCTCATTTCGTTGCAATTACAACCTATTTATATTTCTATTTTAGCCATCAATTGACCCAATCCTAACCCCCAATTGGACCGGCCCAATTTTAATTTTACCCAGCCCCCTTAACCCGTTTATTTAACCCGCCCGGCTTTTCTTTCAATCCAGGCCGTTGATCATTTTGATCAACGGCCAGGATCGTCTCTTGCCATTTTTAATTTCCCTACCCTAACCTAATCGCCCCATTTCGTTTGGTCCGCCGCCTTTGAATACCCTCCTCTCTCAAAACACTCTCGAAGGTTCTCCAGAACCCTAGTCGTCTTCAACCCTTTTTCCACCTTACTTTCGCCGGAATCCATGGCTTCTCAGGCCATGGATGGTCTGTACTCACCCCCTCCACCATTAAACCCTGGGTGTTCGAAGTGATGGTTCTCTTTCAGATCATCTCAGAGCTATAGTTCTATGCCCTCTCCGACCGTTGCTCCGGCGCATTCAAGCATTTCGAGCCTATTTCCGCCTCTCCGACTCAAGATCGGGCTTTCTTCCAAGCCTTTCTCATTTCTAGGGTTTCTCCGAGATCCTAAGCTATTCGAGGTTTTCCTCTGTCTGTTTTCTTAGATTCTATGCTATATCTGTGTTTTATTGGATTTTTAAGGTGTTTTCCCCAATCTTTTCTTTCAAAATTGTTTCTCTTCGATTTAGGGTTTCTTAAAGGATTTCAAAACGTCTTTCTGATTCTTCCTTTTCTTTTCTTTATGTGCGTTTGCCTATACTATGTTTTACCACGCATGTGTTGTTCTTCTGCTTTTCTTTCTACTATGCATGACTCTCCTGTACTTTGTATTCTACTGTGCCTTTAAACTAGGCTCGCATGTCAATCTTTGTTATGTTTTTTCTATCTGTTCTTTGCTATACTTTTCAGTATTCTTCTACTGTATGTGCTTCCTACTGAGTTCTTAAGTTTGTTTGCCTTTACTGAACTTCTGTTTGAGTTCTAAACATGCTTCCTTTACTGTTTCTTAAGTTTATATCACTTCTTCTCTCTTCTGAACTTGCTTGAGCTCCGAGCTTTTTTCAAACGTGTTCTTTATGTTTTCAAACCTGCTATCATATCTGTTTGTTTCTCATGAGTCTCTGAAAGAGACCTCTAAGCCTGCTTCAATGGCTTGTCTTCTCATCGCTATATCAGATTCGAGTTGAAACCCTAGGATTTGAGGGTTTTGGCAAGTTTGATTTGGTGTTTGGACTTGGGTTCTACTTTGGAACCCTGAACTCCCAGACTCATTCTGAGTTTATAAATTGGACTGGAACCTCTTTGTTTATAACTCGGAACTTTTCTATGATAGGTTTTCTAATTAACATGACAACTCTTTCTTGTTTGACATACCTGTGTGCTTTATATATGAGAAATTCTTCCTTCAAAAAAGGTTTTACCAACTTATGATTGATTCCGAATTCCTTTTAGTAAGGTTTGATTGATTGTTACTGATTTTCCTTAAGTAAAACCCTTTCCTCTCTTTTCCTGTCTTGGTTCATTCGAACAAAGCCAACAATTTTGATTTTACTAGCTGTTTGATTGATTCCCTTTCCTTATTCTCACAAATCGTGTTACTATCAAATTCTTTCCTTAAATAAACCCCTGTGTATTTGCCCTTATTGTACTACTTTGGAAAAAATTTTGAGCAAACTCTTTCCTTATTTAATTTTTCCCGTTTGAAATCAGAATC
Source organism: Nicotiana attenuata (assembly GCF_001879085.1). NCBI lineage: Eukaryota > Viridiplantae > Streptophyta > Magnoliopsida > Solanales > Solanaceae > Nicotiana > Nicotiana attenuata. The sequence goes on along the minus strand of NC_031995.1, from coordinate 93,082,956 downwards.
CCTTAATTAAAGGGAATCCTTTTTGTAATTGATTGCAAAACTATTCTCTTACCTTTTTCTTACTTGCTTGCTGCACTATAAAAGGGGACGACCCTTCTGCACTTTGACAACTTCCAATTGAATACACTTTAAGACAATTTTGAGTTCAATACTCTAACATACATACATATTTTCAATTTCAATACTCTTACACTTCACCCAACACTCTACTCTGTTCTGAGACCTGCTGATTGTTTGCTTGCAATTTGGTTTTCAAGGCTACTGTTTTACTTTCTTGTTTCCCTGAAACTGGTACGTTCTAATTTAAGTTTTAGCCTCATCCCAAAGTGTTTACTTTACAGTTTCCACATCCCTGTCTGTTTTACTACTTATGTTTAATGTTAATTAGCAAGTCAATTCCCTTGCATATGTTTCTACTATGAATCCCTACACCCCTGACTGCACTATTGCATGTGTTTAATGTTAATCAGCAATGTCAATTTCATTGAACATGTTTCTATTTGTGGATCCCCATATCCCTATTCCCCTCTATGTGTTTGAGTTAAAGTTTGGGCATGGCAGCACCTAAATTGTTGTTCATGTCTGGGCTTGATCCTTTATGGGATCCTAACTCCCAAACAATGTGGCTAACAGGCTGGTTAGGGGTGTGCCAGCACTCCTAATTGCTGGGTATTACCACCAGCCTGTCTTGGCTCTCCCAGAATCCCCTTTCTGCACTTACACTCACTCTTAGTTTCTAAGTTCTGCCCCCCTCCTATGAGCCTTGCTTTGGGGACCTTGAGTTCCCTCTGAAGTTGGACGTTTGAGGGCTGGCCCTTCCACACTGCACTTCAATTCAATTCTGCAATATGTTTGGGTGTAAGCACTGCCCGGAGTTCATGAGGCTTTTGGGAACTCTGACATACCCAGAAAATGAGAAAGGCTTTGGAAATTGGATCTTTGGAGTTGGTTTATTTCATATTTCAGACCTGGAGTCTGAATCATGCTCTCCTTGGTTGTACTCTAATTTCTGATGTAATTTTATTCTTCTTGATTCGTTCTGGTTTGTAATAATTTTGTAATAACTTATGGGGGTTTTAGTGAAAATCACTCATGTATGCATACGGGTAGACATCATGTTCTTAGGTATTTATTCCTGTAATCGCATCCTGTTTTTCACTTATGCATTTCATATAGAAATCCTGCCTATAGTTTCGCACTTCTCATATATAGAAATCATGCCTTCGGTTTTTTTCTACACATATGCATATATAGATACCATGTCTTTAAGGTTTTGCACTCATATAGATACCATGTCTTTAAGGTTCTACACTTCTGCATTTTAGAAATCATGTCTATAAGTTATGTCTTTCATGCATAGATATCATATCAATAGTTCCTGCATTTCTGCATCTCATATAGAGAACATGCCTATAGGATTCTGCATTTCTGCGTCACATATAGAATCTGTCCATAGGATCTCTTAATTTCTGCATAACATCTATCAAACAGTTTATAGGTTTAAATAACAAATTGCCTTCTAGATACCATGCCTATACGACTCCTGCATTTCTATAAACGTTTTTCAAACCAACCACGCTTAGAAAGCATGCCTATAGGAGTATCCAGCTGAATTTGAATCGTCTACAAGTCTAAAATCAGTGGTAACGATAGTCAGTACCTGCAGAGCTTATGTTTTCTATAATCAGCAAGCCTTCTTTAAAATCAGTGTACTCCTGCATTATTAGATATCATGCCTATAGGTTTCACCTAGGAAAGCCATTAGGTAATTAATCAACTACACCAGTCTTTAATAATTACAACCAGCGGGCAGGCCTAATTCGGACTTCTTATCTGAAAATATGTGATAAATCAGCCTGCCTTAACGCTTTAAGTTAATTCAGACCCTAATCAGTATCTGAAAGACATGCTAAAACTATATGTTTCTCTTTGTTTTAAGGAGGTTTTGTTTGAGCCTTACCTGTTTATGTGCTTCCCCATACTTGTCATATATGTTTTGACTGTCGCCTTAGACTTTTATCCTTTTAAACCACTAAAAGCCAATTCTCCCTCCCCCTTTAGGACTAGTAGTCCCAAATGCCTCCGGGACAGATAGGATCGTGACGAGTAATAGCATGTAATAAGTAACGAGACCATTCCGCACTTTAATACCTTAACGGGGTGGGAAAGGGTAGATATGGATATGATGACCACGCGATAACACCACGTGTATAAACGGTTACCGAGTGTTGTGTGGGGGATCCCCCCCCCCCCCCCCCCATTTCCTTCACTTGTTTAATCTTTCAGAATTTCTTTTTTTTTAAAACAAGAAACTGCTCAATTTTCAGCTTCTTTAACTTTTCTTTTACTTCAATTGCTTGCATCAATTGCGTAAAAACCTTCCTTTTACCTGTTTATTTTCAGAACTTTAAAATTGCTTTCTTCCCAACTTTAAGCCTTCTTTAAACTCCTTGTACTTCAGTTGTTTGCAACCATTATGTGAAAGCTATCTAGTATTTACAATGCTTGCTTGTTTACTTATTGTTTGTACTTAAAGTCACAATTGTAGCATGGCCGGGAACCACACTAGTGGATCTTGAGGGGTGCCTAACACCTTCCCCTCGAGATAATTTCAAGCCCTTACCCCAATCTCTGGTTTTTTGTAAAATCAAACTCATTCTTAGTGTCCTAATGCACTTAATCATTAGGTGGCGACTCTTCAATTGCAAACCCAATTTCTAAAAGGAAACAAGTTGTCCGCCCAAATGTCATAAACTCGATTTCGCGAGAGAAAGGGGGCATCGACACCCGCAGAAGCGAAAAAGGGGTCGCAGATGCGGCCAAGGCTATGAAGGATTAGAGCCGCAGATGCGGAGAGTTGGGCGCACCTGCGATGGCACAGGTGCGGGCGTTTTAGCGCAGGTGTGATTTTGGGCGGATAAGTGATTTCCGCAGGTGCGCACCTGGGACCGCAGGTGCAGATCCGCAGGTGCGGGGTTTCGATCGCAGAAGCGGTTTAGCTGGGGTAGAACATATAAATTTAGCCCTTCGCGATTTTTGAATGGTTTTTCACCATTTTTCATACGGGTTTGAGCTTAGGAGAGCAAATTGAAGAGGGAATTCAAGAGGGTATCATTGAGGTAAGGTTTTTGGACCCTAAACTTGTTTCTATGTTGGTTTTTACCTGTTTAAGCTTGAAATCAATGGAAGTTAGTAGCCAATTGGGGGTTTAGGGCTTGGAAACTGGATACCTTAATCTAGGGATTTGAGGGGTCATTTGTGGTTGGATTTTGGTATATTTGGTATGTATGAACTCGCGGGAGGATAAGGATTTTATTGATGTTATTTTTGTCGGATTTCGAGACGTGGGCCCGGGGGTCGGGTTGGTCAATTTCAGGATTTTCGAGTTAAATTGATTTTTTTTATGGGTTTCAATCCTTTAGCGTATATTGATGGTTATTAACTTATTTTGGTTAGATTCGGGGCATTTGGAGGCCGAATCGAGAGGCAAGGGCATCGCGGGCTAGAGTTTGGCTTGGTTTGAGGTAAGTAACGCTTCCAAACTTGGTTCTAAGGGTTCGAAACCACGAACTACGTGTTCTATGATTACTATTGAGGTGACGCAAATGCCAAGTGACGGGCTTGTGGGCGTGCACTGTGAGAATTGCGGCCTGGATCATTCCATGGCACCGCTTAGTGACTCTTTCTTGCTGATATCTGTGTTGTAATTATGTGATTAAGTTAATGAGCTGCAAATCATGGTAATTATCATGTTAAGGCTTCACGCTAATATTGTTGAGACCCGAGAGGTCGTTTCTTGCTGTCATATCATTTGCTACATTGATATTCTGTACTCAGTCCTGTTCATGCATATTATATCATGTCCTAGTCTCGAATATTGTTATTTGACACATCATATCATTGTTCGGGCTAGTATCATGACATTTTGAGCCCGTGTGTGTGAGATTGGAGAGTGATGACTGATTGAGGCCGAAAGCCTGATATTGAGTGACATTATGGGATCGGGCTGCACGCCGCAGCGAGATATTGAACATGCCTTCGTTGGCTTTGTTATAGTGCTTGGGCTAAAGAGAGAAGCCCCTCCGGAGTCTTTACACCCCCAGTGAGCGCCTTTTGATGATATTGAGGGATGGATCTTCCCCGGACATGGATCTTGTCCGAAGTATTTGTATTTGGAGATGGATCTTCTCCATAGGCTGGAATGGCCTTCCTCGGTACTGGACGACTGTTGTCAGTGATGTGCATATATTCCGGGATGGATCTTCCCTAGGCCTTGTGAGCCATATACAGTCCGAGTGGTTATGAGTTTGTTATTGATATTATCTGGAGATGGATCTTCTCCGTAGGCTGGAATGGCCTTCCTCAGTACTGAGCGATTGCTATCAGAGATGTATATATTCTAGGATGGATCTTCCCTGGACCTTGTGAGCCATATACAGTACTGGGTGGACGAGCATTTGAGGTTGTGGGCACATGAGGCACTCAGCATGGTGCATTTCCATATAACATGTGCATTGACATGTAGATGTAGCAGAGTTACACTCCTTTACCTTGGTCATACCTGCTCTGTTTTACTGTTTTAGCTGTTTATTTAACTAAAAGCATGCCTACGTTTCTGTACATTATTCTGTTATCCTTGAGGAGGTTGAGTTCATCACTACCCATCAGTCCAAAGGTTGGACTTGTTACTTACTGAGTTGGTGTACTCACGTTACCCCCTGCACTTCGTGTGCAGATTCAGGCATTTTGGATCCAGTGGCGGATGTTTGATCGAGGCTTCTGACTTAGAAGATTATTGAGGTACCTGCACGGCGTTTGCAGGCCTTGGCTCTCCACCTTACTTTCCAGTTGTATTTCAGTTGTTCCCTTAGGCATTATATAAGACTATGTACTTTTCCTTAGACGCTCATGCACTCAGTGACACCCCGGTTTTGGGCTGGATTGTATTTATTCTTGGAATTTCTTATGTTTCAAATAGTTGTTTAACTGTTAAAAGCTTTCGTAAATGTTTTCATACTTATCATTATCGGGTTGATCGTTGAGTTGAGGCTGGCCTAGTTTCACAATAGGCGCCATCACGACCGAGTTGGTTTTAGGGTCGTGACATTATATTAGGACTTGACCTCACATTTTTATTTATCCAGGTAAGATTTGAATTCAGTAAGTGGAAGACCCGATAAAAATGCAAAAGATGATGAGCCCTTGCAGAATTGGCTTGTGCATAAAACACCCAGTTGCTGAGGTAATGGTGGGAAAATATGGGCGTTTGTGAACAGGAAAAGATAAAGAACCATCTGGGTAACTTTGCGAATATTATGGAGATCAACCCAAGGAGGGACTTAATCGAGGCGTTGGTGCAATTCTGGGATACTAATAACAATGTATTCAGTTTTAATGGTTTCGAAATGACTCCCACTTTGGAGGAGTTAGCTGGATACACAAAGTTAGGCGATGAGCTTCGGAAGAAGAGACCCTTGGCCCCGAGGGATGTCACTGGCAGTAAGTTCCTTTGAGTAGATGACAATCAGCAAAAATAAAATAGCAAGTGTGGAACGAGGGCACGTTCGATTAGATTTCTTGTACGACAAGTATTGGTGTCCGGGTGGATTTTCAAAGCACGGGAAAGAGCTTGATAATAAAATTGGATACAAAGCTTGGCAAAGCCATGGGCGGAGAGCATTCCTAGTGGCAATTCTAGGGACGATGGTTTTCCCGAGGCATGAAAAAAATATTGATATTCGATTATCTGGCATAGTTACCGCTTTATTGCGTGGAAATGATGTCACTATCATTCCTATGGTATTGTCAGATATTTACCATGACCTAACCAAATGTCAGGAAGGGAAAGATTTCTTTGAGGGCTGTAACATCATACTCCAGATATGGTTTTTAGAGCACCTTCTCCTTCACCCCGTACGGGTAAATTTTAGCGTCCATTGGTGCAACAATGAGCTTGAAGATAGTTCTAAAGTTTTGACCGAAGATAGTAGCTTCCCAAGGGCGTCGAAGAATGGAGAGGGTATCTTCAAAAGTTGACTGCTACTGGAATCACATGGAAATACCACTCATTCTCGCCAAAAGAGGTCATATACAGGTCTTACCACCATTCGTTTTTGATTTTGATGGGTCTTCGGGGTTTAAGTCATATGTGCCTATTAGGTCGAAAACAAGTCGTGCCCACAGTGGAGCACATGCAAAGATTCATGTGGGAGGTAACATCGGAGGATCCTGTTCATGAGGCTTATGCTAAGCAGGTTTGGGATGAAATTAAGGTGCTTGAATTTCACACTATGATAGAAGATCAAGATCAAGGAGAGTTAGACCCTGCATATTTTGAGTGGTTCTATGACCGAGATGCTTTTGGATCTAGGCAAGAGACAATTCTGAAGAGCACGACAGAATGGGAGACTGAAATCAGAACAAGAGTGGGGCAGGCCAAGGAGGAAATAGCAAGAGACTATGAATCCATCATCTACGAACTACGTAGGGATATAAGTATCGTCAACGTGAATAGGGATTTGCAGTATACTGAGTTTAAAGAGGAGAAAACCAGATTAATACATGAGGTTCAAGCGCTTCATGCAAAGCTTCGACAAGCGAGAATAGAAGCCGCTACTCAGCAACAAGAGGCCATTCCAAAGCACGAAGAAATGCATTACAACCTTATCATCCATGATCTAAGGGCTCGGGCCAGGGCTGCAGAATCAAGTAAGAACCAGCTAAAGAATGATCTAGCAAGGGTCCAGAACAAGCTGAATCTGGCGTCACAACGCGATGCAAATATATCGAACATAGCCAATAACCATGAGCGACAGATCCAGTTTTTAAGTCAGAGCTAGGAGCATGTTAGAAGGAGGGTCTATGAGGTGGCTACTTATACCGCTCGAGGGTGTGTGACTTGTCAGGGTTTAACCCGAGAGCAATTTGCTACGGTAGTGCCCAACTTCGCACGTCACATTGCCACAGACTTAAGGCGCATATACCATGATATGGGAGGTCAGCCGCAAGAATAAGCACCTTAACTACAATGATGCCGGTGGATTCTCCTTCGGAGATCAGAGTCTTCTTTTAGTTGGAAGTCCACTTTGATTGTTCATTTGTAGTCATCAAGTTTGTAAGAGTCTTTTAGTGTTTTGAGTCTTGCTTAAATATTCGTCTTGTTTGAGTCGAGTCCGGTCTTGTTTAAATATTCGTCTTTTGGGTTGTATCTTTATGTAATTTTCCTTTGTCTTGTATCAAAAAGAAAAAAAAATCGAAAATCAATTAAAAAAGCTGTACAACACGTGTACCATTCTAATGTCCGGGGGCATAGCACTGAGGATTGTCGAGCTTTGAATAAGGAAATAGAAATGATGATTCAAGAAGGGATGCTCGTGGTCCAAGATAATGGAACCCTAAACGTCATGACAAAGCACACAATGTTCGTTGATTTACAATGATAAAGAATAGGGGACGGATTGGTGAAAAATTTCAAGAACATGTCCACTGGATGGAAGGCAATCAAAACTGTTGAAGGTCCTGTTTGATGTTGGTGTGCAAATTCGTAGCTAAGATGTTGAGATTGATAATTGGAAAAGTCACTCCCTTCCTTGCCGGGAAGGAGTCTTGGTAACTTATTTTGTCATAATTTCTATCATCCTATTATTTCGAGGTTGTGATCCAGATGTTGTTTGTTTGTCCTGTCATCAAACCTCTCTATCCTTTAATCAATGAAATGCAACTTTTTTTCTCTTCTTTGTGTCATTTTAATCCATTGTGTTTAGTTCGTCCTGCATATATATTTCTTTTCACGCCAATTTTAGTGACACGACATGCATGCGGAGTTTTCGGCTAGATTTTAGAAAGCTTGTCCAATCTTGAATTTAATTGAAACACATGGAGGACAAGTAAGAGGTTGAAAAACTTTGATGATAATCCCGTGTCAAGATCACATGGAACTGAAACAGTCATATTCGTAGCGGTTAAAGTTGTTTATCCCAAACCCATCATGAATACAGGCTTAAGGATAATTAAAGTTTTGAAGTTTGGTTGGACTAATCAGTGAAAGGGTTTTGGCCACGTCTTGCCATAATCTAATCATATCAGGAAAGATGACTCGAATCTCCAAAGAAGGTGCATTCATGGGAATTTAAAATGGATTAGTTGGTACTGAAGTGCATCATTTCACATCAAGGCAAAACCAAGAAGACAATCATGTCCATCAATACCGACCCTGAGAAGAGATAGTATGCTTGGCATTCTTGAGCTGGGAGGCTATTTTTTCTGCTACCCAAACACTTTATACCCTTCGTTACCCCCTTTTGAGCCTGTTTTATTTTTCTTCGACCCCCCCCCCCCCTTTGGAATCAAGTATAAAAATAAAAGAAATAAAGAATCAAAGATCCATGCCACTAGAAAATAGGAGCTAGGATAATTTGATTATATAGAAAAAACAAAGGAAAAGAGAAAAGAATGATGAAAAAAAAGAAAAGAAAAGAAAAACAACAACGAAATCTTTCGTGTTAATTTGAACTACGTTTGACTTGATTCCTTTAAAGGGTACGTAGGCAGCTCTACACTAGGGTTCAGTCTAACAAAATCAAAAATAAAAATTCCCCAGTACCTGAAACTGGGGCAGATTTTTTTTTTTTTATGTTTTTGTGATGAGTCGATTCCAAGAGTTGTAAATACTCAATCCTATCATCTTGAGTTTATTTTAAGCCTTAATGTGGCCCTTTCTTTCTATGCCTCTCCAAAATCCTTCCAAATAAAGATCTTCCAATTAGCCTTTTAGAATGCCATCGGAAGCACACAATAAGCAACAGTTGTCACACGACATAGAACAATGTCAAGTTGCTCGCAAAAAAAAAGAAGAAAAAGAAGAAGAAGAAGATAATGAATGAAAATGAGAGAGTCTTATTGGTGAAAACCCTCATGGGCACTGTAAGGCGATGGTAAGTACAGATAAGTAAATGAGAGAGGCTGGTTGGTGAAAACCTTTCGGGGCACTGCTGGTCGAAGGTGAGCTGTGATTTGTTGCAAATGATTGGCACAAAGAGGCCAACTTCAAAGACGAAAAGAAAAACAAGAAGAAAGGATAGATTGGTTAGATAGATTTGGCCGCTTAGTCCAAAATTCATGTCATGATCGTTAACGTTGGCTACCACATTCAAAAGATCCCCTTCTTTCTTTCTTTTCCCCTAAAGTGGCATTTTCAGTCAAATGTTATTCCTTTTCACTTTTACATCGCGTCATTGTGTCCATTTGCATTATTATTTTGAGTCAGTCTTTGTTAAAACAAATAAGAAATGATTTCAAAATCTGTTACCAACTTTCTAATTGTCTATCCTAGCACATCAAAGAGGACATACCCAGGGAGCAACATACACAATAAGTTGTTTGAAGTTAAACAAGATTCGAGGGTTCATGCAAACAGAAGTTCCAGTGCCAAACTGGGGCAGAAAATTTTGTTCGTTTTGTTCGTCTTTGATGGCTTTGCAGGCCTCGCCGTAGAGCAGAGGTTGTGACGATTAAAGCTTGCCGTTTCAGTTATCATCGGAAGAAAGAAGTCTTTCGATCACAGTATTGTTGGAGTTAACTTTGTCAATGTGTCAGCAACCAGCTTCTCAAGATTCATCTTCTCAATTTTTGGATCTGGAAAGCAAGCGACTGAGATTGAGTCATAATCTTTTCTTCAAAGAGCATCAAGATCCAATCTAAGGTCAACACAAGCGAGCAGGTCAAAAATCAAGATTTGACTCCAGAAGGCACATAGATAGAAAATTTGTAACTCCTAGTTTGCAGACATATGTAGTTCTCTTCTCTTTTTCTTTTGATGTAAGAAGCAAGTAACAATAATAGTAGCAAGTAACAGTAACAGCAACAACAACAACAACAGTCTTAACTCTAGTGTCCGGTAGTCCCAGCTACCAAATTTTCTCAGAACCATACTGACTTGATTTTCCTAAACAAGGATATGTAGGCAACCTCGGAAGCAAGGTTCGGTCACCATTTTTCAAAAATTGCTTCCATTAGAGTGATATGGGAGCAAAATTAGCCATGGAATTCACTTTTCTTTGCACGAAAACTCTTCATGTTCTCGAGCAAAGAGGGGCAGCTGTGAATACCTAATTTTTTTACTATTTTAACATCTCCCACATTCATTAGTGTTTTATTATTTAATTATTTTTATCAATTTAGTGTCTTTAATTGCATATTTTCTATCATAAAAATACCAAAAAGAATAATAGTTCTTTCTTCATTTGTACATTTTAGGAATTAACTAACTGTTCAATTGGTGAATTAATCTAGTTAATTGATCACTTGAATAAGTATTTAATCAATTTATTTATTTGTGTAAATTTAGTTTAATAAGTAGGATTAAGGAAGAAATTAGGCCAAATTTGAAAGAGAAAGTGGCCAAGAGTGCAAGACAAGGGGCTATCATGGGAGGATTTAAAACGTCGTAGTTTCAAGACGAAACTACGTCTTGATTAAGTAAATGAAAATCCATCATGGCCATTCATTCTATCTTAATCTAATGGTCAAAATTTATTCCTAACTAAAATATAAAAGCTAAAAATCAGAATTTTCCCCTATTTTCCAAACTCTAAAATCGCCCCCTTCTCTCTCTTCTCTCTCTCACCCTCTCTCAAAGCCGTCGCTGCTCCACCACCGTGCGCCGCCGCCGATGGTGGTCCAATCAGCCCCATTTTTTCACCCTATTCTCTCCTTAACCCCCTCTTTCCGAATCTCCAACCTAAATTCCCCAAAAACCCTTCAAACTCCACGAATTTTAGATCTAGAAGTCCCACCCGCCACCTTTTTCTTAAAATCGTGAAGATTGAGCCACCCTTTCCACCTAACTTTTACATACATAGATAGAGCTCAGCGGGGACTATCTTTTCATATTGGTCTTGACCCAAAACTCCGGCGATCAGAATTCCGACGATCACCACTGCCGCTGCCGCTGCCACACCTCTACCCCACCACTGCTCCTTTTTTAAGCCTTGTTCCGACCCAAGAACACCCATTTTTTTTTGGTATGACATAGAGTTCATTAAGCTTAGTGTCTACTAAAATGAAACGAGTGTTCTAAGATCGGACAGCCGCTACTCGGGGTCTCCGGCATTCGTCTCATTGCTCGATTCGACGTCGAATGTCCCGGAGTTTGGTATAAGCTCGCACCCTAATCTTTTTCCTTTTTTTCGTAATTTCTGTTTTTTTCCATTTAAGTTTAGGTTTTAGTTTAATTTTCTGTTTTCAATTGATTGTTAATCCGTGTTCGTTAGTTCGTGTTTACTTTCATTAACATTCTTTAATGTTGGTCGTTGCTTAATATTTTCGAATTAGGGACTTAGTCGTTTGTTTAGGATTGCTATTAGTCGTTGTTCGATAGCTTATCAATGTTCATTTAAGTTGTATTTTAGGTAGTGTTCCCTGATTAGAATTATCTACTGTTTAGTTCCCATAAATCGATTGGCTTTAGTTTAGTTTGTTTGAATATTTAGTTCGATTACATTTTAAGTCTTTTCTGTTTTGCTAGTTCTAGTTAGTTTGAGTTGGAGTATATAAGCTGAATTTCAGTCATGTGTTGAAAAAAGTTGAACACTTGAGTATAGAGTACATAGTTTGTCACTTTTTACTGTTCAAAGACTTTTTGAGTACTAAATTCCAAAATGTCTGTCATTGTTTGGTAAAAAAGCTGTGTCTTGGACAGAATTTTAACCAAAAATCTATTCTTTGAATAGTTTGGACAGATTTTTGGTAAAAAATTATGTCCAAAGGATAGATTTTCATAATAAAATCATGTCCCTCCTCTCCTATAAAGAGAGGGTCTTTCTTTTACTTTAGGGGAGGAGTTGAACACACACTCTAACACACTTACATCTTATGCACAACAAAAAGGAAATAACACTTGAGAGAAAAATCAGCAGTTGAACATCTGATAAATAAGCTGAAATTTGAGCTTTTGAGTGAGTTTTTTTTTTGGAGAGCAAAAATTTCAAGTTTCTTGAAGCTAGTTCTGGGTTTCTCCTTGTAATTTTTTTGAGTTTTAAGGTCGTAGTTTTGGGCTTAAGCTGCTAGTTTGGTTGCTGTCACTGGTTTCATTCTCTCGGTGAGTGTTAACTTGTGAAAAGTAAAGTTTCCTCACTGATGTATGCTGATTTTTCTGCATTAGGTATTCTCCTTGAATAAAGTTTATGGAATATGAGTTTATTTTAGCCATCTGAATCTATTCGGATTATCTTAAATATGATCTGAGTTGACTAGTACGAATAATGAATGCTTGAGTATTAGAGTTCATTTGTATGTAGATCATAAACTTTAAAATAGTTTTTTTTCTTGTGTAAATAACAAACATGTGATGGTGTGCTTTATTTCTTTCTGGAGTTTCAAGATATAACATAATGTGTAGTTTCTAGCAATGTTCTTTAGGTACTTTGTGTTAATAAACTTTAAGGCAGAATGTTTAAATCACTGGACTGGGCAGTAGCATGTTTATTCTTCATTGATATAATATAATGTGTAGTTTCTAGCAATGTTCTTTAGGTACTTTGTGTTAATAAACTTTAAGGCAGAATGTTTAAATCACTGGACTGGGCAGTAGCATGTTTATTCTTCATTTCAATTAGTATGCTAATAGAAGATTAAGTAAAAAATAAATTTAGTGTATTTATTTTGGAAGTTTAAATCTATAGTTTATTTAAATAGAAAATGGTATTGAAGCAGATCCCAGTCCGTAAGATGTAGTAGATTCGACTTTAAGTCTTCATGTTGGAATAGAGTTCCTGTTAGGAACTTGAATTACAGCATGTATTTCTCAGTAAGTCAATAATCTTTTTATTTATTTATTTTTTAAGTAAAATTACCAATAAAAGTGAAATCAAGTATTTTATTTTGACTCTTTGAAGCTAGGTGCCATCAATAATTTTAGAATAATATTTTATTAATTCTTGGGTGAGGAAAAGAGTTTTTTTTCTAAGGATAATTCTAAATGTTTATAAAAAGGTGGCGGATGCGTTATTTCTTGTTGATTTTGATGCTCTAAAACCCAATTACGTCAAGTTTGGAATAAACGTATCATTTGCTATTGTTGGGACAATTTACAAAAAGAAAATATAACAAATGGGTCATTATTTGAGTTGTATTTTTGGGTTTTTTTTATTAACTGAAAATATAGGAATTAGACCAAAAGTCAAACTGCCAAGCTCACCTCCACAAGAAACAAAGCTGATATATTTTTTTTAAAGAAAATAAAAGCCGGCCTCAAACATTAAAGCGTTAAGTTCGACAAAAGCTTTTCAATGATTTTTTTTTAATAAAATTAATTAAGCTCGCTAGGCAATTAGTAGGTGCACTTTAACTTTTTTTTCATTCACGTGCTCGCTTGCGTAGCGTGATGTTTAACATTCAATATTTTAATTCAATAACCCTATACAATATCCAATAGCTTTAATTAAAGTTCTAGTTTAATTATTCTCTTGCTTATAACTGCGAATTCGCTTGCGTAGTGCGGTAGTTGACTTTTAATAACTTTCAAAAAAAAAAAATTCCAATTGTAGCAATTTTTTCGAAAAGTAATAACGTGCTAATAATCCTTTGTCATGACTGCGGATTCGCTTGCGTCGCGCTGTTATGACTAAATTAATCAATTTCGTCGATCACACATTCGCTTGCGTAGTGTGGTTATGACATCTTATTATTCAAAGTATTCTTCAATTTTTCTAATGATCAAGAAATAAAAGCGGATAGGATAAAACATGAAAAATCAAATAAAAACACAGTTTCTTCAAAATTAATTCAAGCCAAGTTTAAGTCAATCAAGCGATTGTGCTAGAACCACGGGACTCGGGGAGTGCCTCACACCTTCTCCCCGGTCAACAGAATTTCTTACCCGAACTTTATTTTTGCAGACCAATATTAATAGAGTCAAACATTCTTTTGACTAGGGATTCAAATAAAAGGTGACTTGGAACACCCAAAAATTAATTCCATGTAGCGACTCTGAACACTAAAATAATCCTTACTCAAGTTTGTCACTTTAATCGGAAAAACTCTTTAACCCACAAATACACATGTCTTTTTGGGGGTAGAAAAAGGGTGTGACAAAGGTTCAAAAAGAGTACTTAAAAAACATTCATTATGATTAAACTATTTTTATTGATCATGAACTTATTACAACACTTTACTGATTCACTAGGCATGTGTTTGTCTAACAGCTTCAGGAATGATTAGACAATTAATAAGTATTTCATGTTAGTAAAAGGCATTGATAAATACTCACGGCATTTTATCACAGAAGTTGCCGGATCTGACAGCTGAAAAACAGGAAATAGGCACGAGTTGCGTGAAGATCATAAAAGGGGAAGATTCACGAATCAGCTGTAAATATAGAAAGGGAATCATCATTAGCCCTGATTATGAGCGATCCTCTATTATTACAATAACCGTTATAAGTAAATTTAGCAACAGATAATTAAGGCAATTAATGTTAATAACGGGTCCGAATTAAGTGAGGAAACCGTTACAGCTATGTATCCTTATATAGGGACCCTTACCTCATTTCCTACGATCATCTGAACATTTACCATTATATGCAATCAATCTTTTATTTTACTTGATTCAAGATTTCAATCCGCAATTCTAGGAGAATTTGGCAATCAACAATAAGCTTTCTTTTCTTTATTTATCATTTCAATTATTTATTTTACTCCTGCATTTTTACGAAAGTGAAGTAAATTTGGTTATCAATAACCCGATATTCTTTAATATTAGCATTGACCACGAAAATTATTTTTGGGTTAAAAAATTAGTTCCATTGCCGGGAATCTGATAATCTATTTACTTTTCAAATTTTATTGTTTAGCAAAAAAAAATATGTCAACTACTAACGAAATTGATCAAGTGGGTGAGAGAGGTCAACAAGGTGAAAATCCACCACATCACACACCTACAGCCAATCCGCAACATTTACGAAAAAGTTCACCTGAAAGGTCTGCCACTCGAACTAATGGGCAACAAGTAGGTGAACAAGCTAATGAGCAAGATACTTTGAAGCAGATGATAGCACAACATGTTAATGAAGCTCTGTGGGCTTTTGCGAGTGGGTGCCTAATGCTGTGCAGACTCCTTCACCAGCAAATACAACCCTGGAAAATCCACATTAACAACTCAGGAAGTGGAGAAATACTGAACAAATCCAGAGATGGAGGACCAGGTATATCAAATAATTCCAATCTGCAAAATTTAGTACTAACTTTGCAGAAACAGCTCAAGGAGAAAAATGGTCGGATAGAACAGACACCCGATGTGCCCCAAATAATCAAAGGTGTGGACATCGAAAAATACTCGCAACAACCTTGGAAGCTAAGTGCAACACCTTTACCAATTCCTAAAAAGTTCAAAATGCCGAATATCCCTAAATATGACTGCATTTATCACAGGGCTGAATGGCAATGATTTAACCAAGCAGGGAACTGAATCAATCTTGGTGAAAAAATTTGGCGAAACCCTCACGAAAGGGGAATTAACATGGTACTCACTCTTACCTGAAAACTCTATTGACTCTTTTCTTGAGCTTGCAGATTCATTTATAAAAGCGCATTCGGGAGCCCAAAAAGTAGAAAAATGATGGAAAATATCTTCAAAGTAAAACAAGGAAGCACAGAGTTGCTTAGGGAATTCGTAGATAGATTCCAACGTGAGAGGATGATGTTGCCACGACTACCTGATAACTGGGCGGCTATGGCGTTCGCAAGTAATTTGAATGAGAAAAGGACACGAGTTCCTCTTCTCAATTCGAAAGGGAACAGGATACAACCAGAGGCAACGATTCAAACTCTCAAGCAAGAATAAGAGATTACTGTTTCAACGTAAGTACATCGGAATTGGTAACTCTTCTAAGAGGAATGGGCATCTGACCGAAAAAAATGATGTCAGATCCCAGCAAAAGGAATCAGGAATTTTGGTCCGAGTTTCACAACGATCTTGGCCATAGAATAGCAGATTGCAGGCTATTGCAGGGGGAAGATGAATATCTATTGAAACAAAGCTATCTCACTGATTTGTTTAGTGAAAAAGGAAAACAATCTTACATGAAAAATAGGCAAGAACCAACAAAGCCCCCGTCACAAAAAAGAACGGTAAATGTTATACCGAGGGAGAAAAAGTTTACAGGGTAATGTACACGGCTGCAAGAAAGACATCCAAGGTTACTGTTACACACGGAAACGGGTTCGTCAAGTTTTGGAAGGAGACAACATAGTGTTTGACGATGAAGACACGGGCGGCTTGATAATTCCTCATAATGATGCACTGGTATATCTCTAATTGTACATGATACTAATGTTAAACGAGTTTTGATTGACCCAGGTAGCTCAGTAACTATCATCCTACTAAGGGTGGTGAACGAGATGCAAGCAAATGATCGAATCGTACCAAAAGCACGGTCGTTGTCCGGGTTCGATAATTTAAGTGTTGTCATGAAAGGAAAAGTTGTATTGGCTATGTTTGCAGAAGGAGTAATCAAAGACACTAAATTTCAGGTGGTAGATGCGGACATAGCCTATAATCTTGGGAAGGCCGTGGATTCATGATATGGATGTAGTCCCGTCAACATTGCATTAAGTTATTAAGGTCCCATCACAATGGAGAATCTGACAAATCCGGGGAGATCAACAGGCATCACGATATATCAATTCTGTGGTGATCGAAAATGCAACAACCGAGGACGGAGGTGTGAAATAGAAATTAAAGAACTCAGTTGAGGATAATTTAACGCCACCTCAACTGGAAGTCTGAGAGGTCAATTTGATATGATTCGAGACCTGATATGATTCAAGAACTAGAGGAAAACGAGAATATCAATACCACTGCGGAGGAGCTCGAAGCTGTTATATTATTTGTCCACTGGCCTAACAGAAAAGTTTACATCGGAACAAACTTGAGCCCGGAAATGAAAGGTAAGTTAATTGAATTTTACTTGGTAATGCAGATTGCTTTGCTTGGTCGCATTCAGACATGACAGGTATACCACTAGAGGTAATGACTCACAAGCTGAATGAAGACCCACTGCATCCACCTGTCAAACAGAAGAAAAGGAAGCAAAGGGCATTTAAAAATCAAGTAATCCAAGATGAGGTACAAAAACTTCTGTAGATTGGTTCAATACGAGAGGTAAAGTACCCTGACTGATTAGCTAATACTGTCGTTGTTCCAAAAAAAATGGAAAATGGAAAGTTTGTGTGAATTATACTGATTTTGAATAAGGCTTGTCCTAAAGATTCATTTTCTTTACCGCATATAGATCAATTAATTGATTCTACTACATGTCATGAACTTTTAAGTTTTTTAGATGCCTATTCTAGTTATAATCAGATAAAGATGGTTCCTCTAGATAAGGAAAAAACCTCGTTTATTACAGACATGGGGACTTATTGCTACAAAGTCATGCCATTTGGCAAGAAAAATGCTAGAGCAATGTACCAGAGATTGGTGATCAAAATATTTCAAGAACACTTGGGGGAAACCATGGAGGTCTACATAAGACAATATGCTGGTCGAATCAGCACAAGTAGGGGACCATTTCCAACACTTGACTGAAACCTTCGAAATTCTCCGCAAGTATAGCATGAAGTTAAACCCAGAAAAATGCGCCTTTGGCGTTGTTTCAAGTAAATTCATGGATTTCTTGTTTCTAATAGGGGTATTGAAGTGAATTCCGCGCAGATCAAAGCAATTGAGGAACCTGATGTGCTCACGAGCAAAAAACGAGTTACAAAGATTAACAGGTAGAGTAGCAGCTTTAGGAAGGTTTATATCCAAATCTTCAAAAAAATATTTTAAATTCTTTTCAATATTGAAAAATAAAAATCAATTTGAATGGACTAACGAATGTTAACAAGCTCTGAAGTATTTGAAGTCATACTTATCAAAGCCGCCCTGTTAGCAAAACCAAGAGACGGAGAAAGATTGCTCATTTACCTGGCTGTGTCAGAAGTGGCGGTAAGCGCGGTACTGGTACGTGAAGACAAGGGTAAGCAGTCTCTGATCCATTATGTTAGTAAATTCTTATTAGATGCCGAGACACGGTACCCACATTTAGAGAAACTTGCATTAGCATTAATTATAGCATCAAGAAAGTTACGACCTTATTTCCAAGGTCATCTCATTTCTGTTATAACTACTTTTCCACTAAGGAATATATTACACAAGCAAGAATTGTCAGGATGATTAGCTAAATGGGCTATAGAGCTTAGTGAATACGATATTATATATCAGCCTAGAACTGCCATAAAGTCTCAGGTGCTAGCGGATTTCATAGCAGATTTCAGCTTGAACCTGATTCCTGAAGCAGAAAAGTGCTATGGGTGTTCACCGGATCTAATCCGGAGACTTAGACCTTGTTTACTGACGATTCTTCAAATGTTAAAGGAGCAGGTTTGGGAATTATTTAATTCCACCTTCGAGAGAAGTCATAAGATAGGCAATAAAGTGTTATCCAATTACTAACAATGAGGTAGAGTATGAAGCTCTGATTGAAGGTTTAGAGCTTGCGAGAGAACTTGGTATTGAACAAATCATAATCAATAGAGACTCGCAATTGGTAGTAAACCAAATACAAGGAACTTACGTGGCAAGAAAGAAACGAATGCAGCAATACCTAGAAAACTTACGAGAATTACTGAGGAAATTCCAGACTTGGAAAGCTGTACAAATACCCAGGGAAGAAAATGTCACGACTCTGATTTCCCACCCTCGGGAGTCGTGATGGCGCCTACTCGTGAAAGGTAGGCAAGCCAAATATTAAGGTTCTACACATTAACAATCAACCCAAACAATTATAAACAGTAACAATAGCTAAACAAATGAAAAGCGCGGAAGAGTTAAAATAAATCCAAATACTCCAATACATGTCTACCCACGAATCTAGTGTCACAAATTCACGAACGACTAAGATTTTTACTACAAATATAAGTCTGGAAAGAAAAGTACAACTGTTCTCGGAATGAAAAGAGACAGTAGAAAAGCTAAACAGGGAAGGGGGACTTTAGGCTCTGCAGACGCCAGCAGATCTACCTTGGTCTCCCTGGAATGAAGGCAGCTACCTCAGCTACTCACTGGGTCCGGTACCGAAATCTGCACAAAAGAGTGCAGAGTGTAGCATCAGTACAACCGACCCCATGTACTGAGTAAGTGTCGAGCCTAACCTCGGCGAAGTAGTGACAAGGCTAGGACATGACAATCATATATACATGTGCAGATAAATCATATACAAGCAGAAACATAATAACAGAAATCAACAGAATAAGGTGGGAAGGGGACATACTGCGGGGAATATCAGATACTATCAATAGACCAATAATGAAACATCAATAAGGAAGCATAATGAACATCATATCTAAATCATCAAGAATAATGAAACGGTAACACGTGCACGGCATCACCCTTCATGCTTTTACTCTCGTCCTCACCATATGAATCAACAGAAACGGCACGGCATCACCGTTCGTGCATTACCTTCATAATCATGGCACGGCATCACCCTTCGTGCATTATTCCTCACAATATCGGCACGACATCACCCTTCGTGCATTAACTCTCAAATCATGGCACGACATCACCCTTCGTGCATTAATACTCATAATATCGGCGAGGCATCACCCTTCGTGCATTACATTTACTCACAATATCATGCACGACATCAACCTTCGTGCTTTACACTCTTCCTCACCCAAACAATAGAAACAATAAGGCAAGGGAATCAACAGTATCAACAATAACATCCCGACAAGGGAATCAACAATGTCAACAATAACATCCCGGTAAGGGATTCAGCTATAACCAATCTCGTTTTCAACAATTACTTTACAAAATGAAACTCAACTTGAGCCAATACTCAACTATAGTCAATTACCTAGAAACTTTCATAAGCTTTGTTCCACATTAATGATCATCAACTTGAGCAAGATCGATACATAATAAAACCACAAACATGATGATATAAGACTCACGGGCATGATTGACACCAACGTATAGATACTCGTCACCACACCTATATGTCATACTCATACTATCACATAGCAATTAAGACCACAACTCCTATTCCCTCAAGCTAAGGTTAAGCCAAACACTTACCTCGATTCCACGGACAAGATTAAGCCTCAACTACCTCTTTACCTCTCGGTTCCACTTCCAATTCGCATGTATCTAGTCATAATTTACTTAATAACATCAATAAATGCTAAATAAACCAAATCTAATGCATGAAAATAGATTTCCCAATGATTTCCCCAAAAAGTCAAAACCCGACCCCGGGCCCGCTTGGTCAAAACCCGAAGTTCGAAGCAAAACCCGATCACCCATTCACTCACGAACTCAAATACGCAATTAGTTTTGAAATCGAACCTCAAATTGAGGTCCAAATCCCCAAAATTTGAAAATTCTAACTTCTACCCAAAAACACCCAATTCCCATGAAAAACCCTAGATTTTGAAGTGAAATCAAGTAAAAGATGTTATAGATTGAAGAAAATAAGTTAGAAGTTGTTTACCTATGATTTGGGGAAGAACCTTTCTTTGGAAAATCGCCCAAGAGAGCTTAGGGTTTGAGGGAGTTTGAAAAATGAAAAAAAATCCCGTCTAAGTTGGAATTTACTCAGGCGCAGTTATCGCATTTGCGATGACAGGTTCGCAAATGCAAACTCGCAAATGCGGCCCAGGCTTCGCAAATGCGAAGGTAGGCCTGCCCTGCTCTCTTCGCAATTGCGAACAATTAGTCGCAATTGCGATGACTGACCTCCCCTGATGACTTCGCATTTGCGAAGGGGAGATCACAAATGCGATCAAATGCTTGCCATACTTCCTTGCAATTGCGATGAAGTCCTCGCAATTCCCAGGCCTGATAGGCTCGCAATTGCGACATCTAACTGATCGCTGTCGACTCAACACTACACTAAGGTAGGAAGAGCGGGTTGCAACAGCTTTTACCTGAATAGTGGTTCGGGATCGAATTTCCACAGGGAGCTAGTAATGGAGTTGTATTGTCTGTTTAGTCTAGAATTGCAGTTGTGCTTCTAATATCACTTCAAACATCCTTGGTTTTGATTTTTATATCTACTATTATAAGACTAATGATTGAAGCTAAATTATGCTTCGGGAATATTGCTAAGTTGTGATTAATATAGAGAAAGGCACTAGGGTCATGGCATTGCCTAGGTGGCTAATTAACGGGTAGATGCTACTAAGGATAGATTGACATATTGGGGCTTATGCTATAACCGTTGCACAATTGTACCCACTCTCAAACCTCTCGGTAGAGAGAGTGATTTTGCCCAATTGACTCTCTCGGGACCAATTGGGTAGGCCAATTAGACCAAGCAACTAGGGTTCAAGTAGGGTGATTACTCTCTCGAGATTTAACCCGTTAACTGGGACTACCATTTCTCATGGGTCCATCCCAATTCTTTGTTGGGTCAATTTTGGGGTCATGGACTCTCTTTCTCAAGAAGAGTTAAACCCACAAAGCTAGAATCAGTGTTTGCAACCACCAATCCTTAATTAAAACCTAAAATCAACCCAAATAACAAACACCCAATATCATCCTAACCTTAGATGGCAATACCCATCAATTACCCACACTAGGGTTGAGCCACAACCCTAGCTAGTGAGTTTAGCTACTCATGCTAGATGCAAAAATTAAAGAAATAGATGAAGAAGTAAACATATTAATTAATTGCAAGGAAGAAAATACAATATTGAAGAGTAAGAATGCCAAAAATGGCTAAACTAGGCGTTCTCACGAGCTCAGCAGCTTCAGAAAAACAAAACTTAACCTAAAAATAGAAAAAGGTTCTATTTATACTGGGCTAGAAAAATTGGACAAAAATACCCCTGTGGGGTCAGCGCGGACCGCGCAAACATGACCGCGGCCGCGCTGGCTCTTGAACTCTTGGCTTCTGCTTCTCTGAAGTTGAGGACCGTGGACCGCATTGCTTGGAAAGGGTCAAAACTAGGCTCTCTGAATCTCTGCTCCGCAGACCTCGTAAAAGTGTAGCGCGGCCGCAGAACCTGATCGCGGACCGCGTTGGATTAACCGCGGACGCGTAGCCTCCCCTCTAATTTTGCCATTCTCTGAACCTCCTAGTGCGGCCACGTTCACAGCTGCGCGGTCCGCACTAGGGCCTCTTTTCCTCAACTTCCTTGGTCTTTGACACTTGAGCAGGTTTCACTCCTTTCTGAGCCGATATTTGACTTTCGTCACTTTGTCGATCAAACCTGCAATCAAGTGCAACTTGTGAGCGTTTTGAGACCATTTTGTAGCAATTTTATGACAAAAGCGTAGGCAAGTATGGGCATAAAACACGTTAAAATCCTAACTTATCAACTCCCCCAAACCTAAGCCTTTGCTTGTCCTCAAGCAAACAAAATAAGACCCACCCCTTAAAGGAAAATCCACATAATTCTAGCCATCCTAAGGCAATCTCAACAAGCATCAATTGGGACTAACAATTGCCCTCAATACGAATGCATCATTAACACATTTAACTTTTGAAATACCATGGATCAAGTGTGACGCAAGAGCATCAAGAGCTGACACATTTCATCAAAGAGCATGTCTCAATTACTTTGGTCATTGTGGAACCCAAACTCGCACGTCCTCAACTTTCCCTAAGCGAACCTCACCTTTTAGAGTATTAACACACAAATCGAGGTTGATGGAGTTTCACTCCTCTCTCTCAAGAAGAAGGTCACAAGTCCGGCTTTAGGTACCATATGCTTGCCCCTTATGTAAGTATCCACTAATGTAGGTTTCCTTCAACTCAAGATCCTATAGGGATTTTGTGGAGTCATTATGAAGGCTTTTGGGTAAGGGTAGGACATGTTTTTATTCAAATGGGTTCAATCTTCCCTTAAGCACTTCTTTTGATTCATTATGGCACAACTCTTTTGACTCTTTTGAGTATTTCACTTCTTTACAAGGGGTTAGAGAGACACATTGTCACTCTTTCTTATGCAATTCAAAACATTTCTCCTTTTCTATTTTTTCCACACCTTTTTCTTTTCACTTTTGTTTCCTTTGACTCCCTTTTTATTCTTGTTCACTTTGAACTTTCTTTTTGTCTTTTTTCTTTTCTTGCTTTTTCATTGCCTTCCCTTTTTCTTTTGCTTTTGTACCTTTCTACCACTTTATTTCCTTTCTTGTCTCTCCCCCCAAACTTAGACATTTGCCATTACTCAAGGGAAGATTTGGGTGCCAAGAGAGGGTAATCATTTAGAACGGGTATAGGCTTGTAGCATTGGTTCTTGAAAGAAAAGGTTTAAGGCTCAAAAGGGTTAACTAGGGATCATCTTTTTGGTGGGCTATGGAATTGTTCATCTTAACATTCGGATCAAGGAGAGCCTATAATCACTTCTCTAGTCAAATTTCACCTAGGATTTCGCCTCAACAGACATTCAAGGCAAGTTCTAGACCATTGGCTCGGGACTTGGACTCACAATTAGATTCCTCACCACACACACTAAGGGATTGCTAAAGACATCGAGTCGAGGGCCCACAACGACCTTAGTTACGATTTAAGCACACAATGGTCCGAAAGGACCACATGATAATTTTTGGTCAACGCAAGAGTCTCAAGGCCACGACTTTCACCATCCTAAACACAACATTATGTCTTTGACCATGGGACCAAAGGCAAATGTGCTAGGCCCAAGTGAAGCTTTGCTTGAGGTGCCCTTAACTACCACTATCAAAAAACAAAAGAAAAATCAAAGAAACGGACTCAAACCCTTAAGAAGGTAGTCACTCCATCCATCATCAGGAAGAGCCACCCGGTTCACACAATATTCCACCCTTGGAAAGAACCGTGGCCTTAAGAAAACCAAGGGCTTATTGGAAACGTCAAAAATAAAACAAAAGGCTACGAGCCTAACTATAAAGCTAAAAACGAAAAATTTTTGCAAAAAAAGAAACTAGAATGAATATTTACAATGGGGAGTTAGAATATACAAACGAGGGATGAATTTATACAAAATGTAACTTAACTTTATATACAAACCAAAATAGAAATTAAAAGGTACTGAATGTAAAGATATTTACATACCAAATAGCAAATCAAGCAAAAGGAATAAAAACTGAGTCAAATATGTACAATCATCCCGATAGTCAACAAAAAAGTAGGGCGCACCCCCACGAATAAGAGCTGGCATTGTCCCCAATACCAACTACCAAAATAAGCATCAAGCAAAAAGAAAGTCATAGCAAAGGATATCGAGGCTCCCTAAGCCTGGTCCGTCTGCATGGGGTCATCAGTGGTCCCTAAGTCCTCTGTATGTGCGGGAGCCTCAGACTGGCTCCCGGTCTCCTGCTGCTCAACTGCTGGGACTGAAGCGTGCTCCTGGACCGGCTGTATGACAGGTGCATCCTGAGGCAAAGTGGATGAGGCCTCCTGTGGGACTGCCACCTCAATAACTGCATCCGCTGTGCTGGGGAGCTTCCTCTTCTTCCAAGGCTGCCTGGGTACCTGCTTCTTCAAGGTATCCTCAATGGACTGAGGAATCTGAACTGGCTGAGGTGCTGCCTGGGTCTGAATAGTGGAAGACAAGGTGGACAACTTGGATGTCGTTACTGACATTCAGTTGTTCAGGCTAGCCAGAGTCTGACTCAGCTGATGGGCAGTGAATGGATGAGTCCAGGAAGATGGCACACTCGGGCCTGTGGAAGTACTGGGACCAGCAGAAGAAGAAGGTCCTGGAGGCAAGTCCCCAATTGTAGTGGTAGCAGGTGTAGTAGAAGGCTCGGCAGAAGGCTCTACCACAACTGGCTCCTCAGACTGGCCAGTTGGGGCAGAGGAAGGTGTCTTGTAGTTCTTGGATTTAGGGTTGTCCGGACCCTACATGTTGTACCAAGAGTAAGGAGGTACCGGCTTTGTCTTGACATCATATCTCCTCTTCTCCACCTCTAGATCCAGGAAATATATCGATAGGGTGTTTGGAAAAGGATAATTCCTGTCATGCTCTTGCCCCACCGCAGAGATCACACGGGACATCACATTGCCCATGTTGATCAGGTACCCAGCCACGATAGATGCAACCAGAACTGCTCGGGTAAGTGGAATTGTCTGGTCATGAGTAGAAGGGTCAAGCCGACTGCATACAAAGGTCAACCACCCTCGAGCCTCAAAGCTGAATGTCTTTCTGAATATCTTCTTTCCAGCTTGCAACCACTCCGGCACAGTACCTGGGATTGCCAAGTACTGGGCCAACCACGGGCGGACTTCCTCTCCCATTGCCAACTTTGCCAAATACAGAGACTCGTCTTCATCACGGAACCCCAAATACTCATTTAACGATCTCCCATCAAACAACATTGTTTTGTTTCTAACTTTGGTCACCTTGGTATCCTTGACTATATGAGCCACATTGGAGTAGAACTCCCTAACCATGTGCTCGTTAGCATCTATGCACCTCTCCATGAAGAACTCCCAGCCCCATCTTGTTATGAACTCCCTCTGCACATTCGGGTTGTGGGGTAAAAGATCAGTTTCAATAAAACATCTCTCCGGAATCAACTTCCTCAACGGCCACCATTCCCAAAACTTATGAAAAGCCACTTGACTGACAAACCGATCCTCCCAGACTTCAGGCTTCCTAGTTCTCTCAATCCCCCCAACCTGAGGTTCACCTCCCTCATCTTGGCCTGCACTCTCCCCAGATAGTGAAGCTGTGGGGGAGGTGGAGTATTGCTCACTACCAGCTGCGGACTCGTCAGAAGAATCCGAGACTACAGTCACTGGTCTTTTGGAGGTGGGCGATGATGGAGGGGTATCAACTAAGTGGAGGGATCGGTTACATGAGTTGGGACTGTATCTGATGAGATATCCTTGGAAGGCACATACTCACTCCCCGACGAATGCGAAGCATCCCTATCAGCAACTTTGATTAATTTTCTAGTTCTTTTTATGTTTTCCCTAGCCTGGGGAGTGAGCTTTGCTATTCTTTTTCCTTTACCCCCTCGGGAAGAACCTCCTCTCCCAGGTTGTTGTGACTGTTTGGCTCCCCTTTGTTTAACCATTGTCTGCAAAGATAAGCATCTAACATTATTAGTTTAAGCACATGCAGTGAAACAAGTGAATCAAAATAGATTGCAAAGACAATATCAGTACATAGCAGCAGAAACAGGTTGCAGAACCTAGCAATGCGGACCACACAAACGTGACGGTGGCCGCGTTAGGGGCACCACGGACCGCACAAAATTATAACGCGGTCCGCGTTGGGCAAAGGCCCAAAATATACCTCATCTGAATCTCCCACCGTGGTCCGCACAAAAATGTAATGCGGCCGCGGTGGTCCAGCGCGGACCGCACAAACATGAATGCGGCCGCACTGGAGTCAATTACCTTTCAGTCACCAAGGCACCGCGGTCCGCACAAAATTATAATGCGGACCGCGTCAGGGCAGCGCGGTCGCGCAAAAATGACTGCGGACCACGCTGAACTAGGGTTTCCGGGAACTAAGTTAGGGGTGCATATTTTTCCATTCTTGTACAAGTTATTACACCTACTTTGTCCCTACTCAGTTCACCCATTAAGAGAATAAGATTTGGTGCATTACCCTAGTTTTAAACCAACCTAGTCTAACAGTTAAATAAAAAGAAGAAGCTAAACTACTGAACAAGCTATAAAGAAAATGAAAATAAGAAATTTAATTAATCACAAGTGCATGAAATGTTACCAAGTTTATGAGGATTGAGTGCAAGTAGTCCAAGAAAGCAGAAAAGTAGTCTTAGAAGGGGATGAAAAGTATTTCAGAGCTCTGAGGGTTGAAAGTGCGAAAAGGGTAAAATGAAGCCCTAGAGCCCTATTTATAGAAAAATTGGGGGCCCCACACTCACCTACCAGCGCGGCCGCACAAAAGTGACCGCGGTCCGCGCTGGGTTTTCAAATTCGAAGTTTCAGAAGGCAACCTCGCGCGGCCGCGTTGGAGTGCACCGCGGACGCAAAGGTCCACCGCGGACCACACAAATTTGACCGCGGCCACGGTGGAAAACTTCAGAGAGCATGCAATTAGTGACATGCCAGCGCGGACCGCACAAAAGTGCACCGCGGTCCGCGCTGGCTACTTCAGAGACTACCAGTGTTTTTTCCTTTGTTTTGCACTGCCTCAACACAATCCCTACAACATCTCACAAACCATTAGCTCAAAAATCCTAATCTACAAAGAAAATTAAAGAGAAAGAAAAAGACATGGGTTGCCTCCCAAGAAGCGCCTGATTTAACGTCGCAGCACGACGCATGTTACCATCGCATCACTTCAAATGAATGAGTGCCACCACGTGGGTGTCATCAAACTTCCCCAAATAGTGCTTGACACGATGCCCATTGACCCGAAAAACTTCACCATTCTTGTTCTTGAGATCAAGAGCACCAAACGGAATCACACATACAACTTCAAATGGCCTACTCCACTTTGACTTGAGCTTTCCCGGAAATAACCTCAACCAGGAGTTGAAAAGAAGAACCATATCACTAACCTTAAATTCCTTCCCCCGAGCATATTTTTCATGAAGATACTTCATCTTGTCCTTATACAAGGACGAGTTGGAGTAGGCATGAAATCTAAACTCATCAAGCTCATTAAGTTGCTCAACACGGAGATTCGCCGCAACATCCCTTTCCAAGTTCAACTTTCTCAAGGCCCACATAGCTTTGTGCTCCAATTCCACCGGAAGATGGCAAGCTTTCCCAAACACCAACCGGTACGGGAACATACCAATTGGGGTCTTGTAAGCCGTCCGGTAAGCCCATAAAGCATCATCCAACTTTTTCGACCAATCGGTCCTATTAGCATTTACCGTCTTGGACAAGATACTCTTTATTTCTCGGTTGGACACTTCCACTTGACCACTAGCTTGAGGATGATAGGGGGTGGTCACTTTGTTATTACTCCATACTTAGCAAGCAATGAGTCGAAAGCCTTGTTGCAAAAGTGCGACCCCCCATCACTAATGATAGCACGAGGGGTACCAGACCTAGTGAAGATACTCTTTTTCAAGAATGCCACAACACTACGGGCTTCATTGTTGGGTAAGCCACGGCTTCCACCCACTTTGAGACGTGTCCACCGCCCAAGAATATAAGTGTTCCCACAAGAGCTCACGAACGGACCCATGAAATCGATGCCCCAAACATCAAAAATATCCACCTCGAGAATCGTATTGAGAGGCATCTCATCCCTTTTTGAAATTCCGCCGGCCCTTTGGCATGCATCACATCTCTTTACCAAGTCACTAGCATCTTTAAACAAAGTTGGCCAATAGAAACCGCAACTCAAGATCTTTGAAGCCGTCCTCACCCCTCCATGATGTCCACCATACGGGGGAGGAGTGACAAGCCTCCAATATGCTCAATTGTTCACCTTCCGGTACACATCTTCTAATCACACCATCCGTGCAAATTTTAAACAAGTACGGATCATCCCAATAAAAATCCAAACTATCCCATTTGAGTTTCTTCTTTTGGTTGGAAGAGAGCTCACACGGGACAATTCCGGTCACAATGAAGTTGGCGATGTCCGCGAACCATGGCAAGTCACACATTGACACAGCAAGAAGTTGCTCGTCGGGGAATGCATCATTTATCTCAAGACCGTTACATGGCCTCCCTTCTTCCTCTAACCGGGACAAATGGTCCGCTACTTGGTTCTCACTTCCCTTCCGGTCTACTATTTCTAAGTCAAATTCTTGAAGGAGTAACACCCATCTCATCAATCTTGCTTTGGAATCCTTTTTGGTCATCAAATATCTAAGGGCGGCATGGTCCGTGTGCACAATCACCTTGGCCCCCATTAGATAGGGCCGAAATTTCTCCATGGCAAATACAATGGCCAATAACTCCTTCTCCGTCACCGTGTAATTCCGTTGAGCTTCATTCATAGTCTTACTTGCATAATACACGGGATGGAACATTTTGTTAACCCGTTTACCCAACACCGCCCCCACTGCAACATCACTAGCATCACACATTAGTTCAAAGGGCAAACTCCAATTAGGTGCGGTTATGATAGGGGTAGTGGTCAACTTGTGTTTTAAAAGTTCAAAGGCCTCCATACACTTTTCATCAAAAACAAACTTGGCATCTTTCTCTAGTAGCTTGCACAATGGATTCACAACCTTCGAGAAGTCTTTGATAAACCGCCGGTAGAACCCGGCATGCCCAAGAAAACTCCTCACCCCTTTGACAGAAGTAGGGGGAGGGAGCCTTGAAATCACCTCAATTTTCGCCTTATCTACCTCAATCCCATGTTTTGAAATCTTGTGGCCCAACACTATACCTTCTTCAACCATAAAATGGCATTTTTTCCAATTGAGAACTAGGTTAGTTTCTTCACAACGAGCCAAGACTCTATCCAAATTCACCAAGCATTCATCAAAAGAGTCACCAACCACACTAAAGTCGTCCATAAAGACCTCCAATATGTCCTCCACCATATCGGTGAAAATAGCCATCATGCAACGTTGGAAGGTCGCCGGAGCATTGCACAATCCGAATGGCATCCGGGAGAAAGCAAATGTTCCATAGGGGCATGTAAAAGTAGTCTTCTCTTGGTCCTCCGGGGCAATCAAAATTTGATTGTAGCCCGAGTACCCATCCAAGAAACAATAGAATGCTCTCCCCGCAAGACGATCAAGCATTTGGTCGAGGAATGGCAAGGGAAAATGATCCTTGCGGGTCACCTTGTTGAGTTTCCGGTAGTCCATGCAAACTCTCCACCCGGTAATGGTTCGAGTGGGAATAAGCTCATTGTTGTCATTGGGCACCACCGTCATCCTGCCTTTCTTTGGCACACATTGGACCGGAGAAGTCCACGAACTATCAGAGATTGGATAAACCACACCGGCGTCAAGCCACTTGATAACCTCTTTTTTTACCACTTCTTGCATCGCCTCGTTGAGTCTTCTTTGATGTTCAAGGGACGGCCTTGCATCCTCCTCAGAATGATCTTATGCATGCAAAATGCGGGGCTTATTCCCCTAATCTCCGCCAGAGTCCATCCTATTGCCCTTTTTCGCCTTTGAAGCACCTCCAAAGTGGCCTCCACCTGCAAGTTAGTAAGGCAAGAAGAAAGAATAACTGGAAGAGTTGAATTAGAGCCCAAAAATTCATACCTGAGGTGTGGAGGAAGTGGCTTCAACTCCAACACCGGTGGCTCCTCAATGGATGGCTTAGTTGGTGGAGTTTTGCGGTTTTCAAGATCCAAAGATAACTTCCTAGGCTCATATGAATATGAATCCATACCATGCAATGCATTCACACACTCCACTCTGCTAGCATCATCTTCTACATCCATGCCAAGAAGTACAGCCTCAAGAGGATCTTCAACATTCATCATGGAACTTGTGTCATCCACTATCACAGATGTGACAATGTCCACAAGTGAACACACTTCCGTGCTATTGGGTTGCCTCATTGATTTGCAAACATGAAATACCACCTTCTCATCTCCCACTCGGAATGTCAATTCACCTGCTTCAACATCAACCAAAGCCTTCCCCGTAGCTAGGAAAGGTCTCCCAAGAATAATCGGCACTTCAAAATCCACTTCACAATGCAATATGACAAAGTCGGCCGGCAATATGAATTTGTCCACCCGGACAAGAACGTCCTCAATTATACCCAAAGGCCGCTTCATCGACCGGTCCGCCATTTGAAGTCTCATCGAGGTTGGCCTAGGTTGCCCAATTTCCAAAGTCTTGAAGACTGAATACGACATCAAATTAATGCTAGCCCCCAAGTCACAAAGGGCCTTAGGAAACTCCGCACTCCCGATAGTGTAAGGAATAGTAAAAGCTCCAGGGTCTTCAAGTTTCGGGGCCATAGAATGCACTATCGCACTAACTTGGTGCGACATCTTTATTGTTTCACAATCCATGGTACGCTTCTTTGTAACCAAATCCTTCATGAAATTTGCATAGCCCGGCATTTGTTCAAGTGCCTCCACCAAAGGCACATTGATTGTAAGGCTTTTCATCATATCTATGAATTTCTTGAACTGATTGTCATTCTTTTGCTTTGCTAACCGTTGAGGATAAGGTGGAGGTGGTCTAGGCAAGGGTGCCTTGGCTTTTGGCACCACCGGCTCCGGAATATCAATTATGTGCTCCCTAGACGGGTTCACGGCCTCTTGAGTTTCCACCTCGGCCTCATCAATATCTATTCTCACTTCCTTGTTCACATTTGTCTCAACCACATCTTCAACAATCAAAGGATCCACATCTTCTTGGAGCTCAACATCATCATTCACCACTCGATTTTCATTCGAGGCTTGCATATCACCACCTCTTCTGATTCTCGTTGTGACTGCCATTACATGATTGTTACCTCCCTTTGGGTTCACCACCGTATCACTTGGTAGTGCTCCCTTAGGTCGGGTATTCAACGCTTGAGAAATTTGTCCGATTTGCACTTCTAGGTTCCGGATAGATGTGTTATGTGAAGCCAATTGTGCATCCGAGTCTTGGTTCTTTTTCATCATCTGTTTGAACATCATCTCTATCCGCCCCATATCACTTCCGGAAGAACTAGACCCTTGGGATTGAAAGGGGGGTGGATTGTTTGGTTGTTGGAACATGGGGGGCCTTTGAAAGCCTTGCCCCCTACCACCATTATTCCACCCTCCTTGATTGTTATTGTTGTTACTCCAATTATTGTTGTTACCGTTCCAATTGCCCTGATTGTTACCTTGATTACCCCAATTGTTGTTCTGATTGTTGTTGTTCCAATTGTTACCGCCTTGTTGTTGGTTATTGTTATTCCAGTTACCGCTGCCTTGTTGATTGCCCCAATTGCTTTGGGGACGCCATTGTTGATTCCCTTGATTTCTTCTATTTCCTTGGTAGTTATTGACATATTGACATTCCTCACTTTGATCATCATAACACTCATTCGAATAACCACCACCATTATTGTTGTTGTCAAATTGCTCACCATTACCTTGAGGTTGTTGTTGCCCTCTTTGCCTCCTTTTCAACATAGAGACACTCTCCATTGCATTGACTTGGCGCGGGTTTTGGACTTGTTGCAATTGCGCCTTCGCCAATTGATTCNACCTCTTTCTTTACCACTTCTCGCATCGCCTCATTGAGTCTTCTTTGATGTTCAAGGGA
Source organism: Nicotiana attenuata (assembly GCF_001879085.1). Lineage (NCBI taxonomy): Eukaryota > Viridiplantae > Streptophyta > Magnoliopsida > Solanales > Solanaceae > Nicotiana > Nicotiana attenuata. The sequence continues at coordinate 93,050,814 of NC_031995.1, read as the reverse complement.
CGGCCTTGCATCCTCCTCCAAGATGATCTTATGCATGCAAAATGCGGGTCTTATTCCCCTAATGTCCGCCAGAGTCCATCCTATTGCCCTTTTTCGCCTTTGAAGCACCTCCAAAGTGGCCTCCACCTGCAAGTTAGTAAGGCAAGAAGAAAGAATAACTGGAAGAGTTGAATTAGAGCCCAAAAATTCATACCTGAGGTATGGAGGAAGTGGATTCAACTCCAACACCGGTGGCTCCTCAATAGATGGCTTAGTTGGTGGAGTTTTGCGGTTTTCAAGAACCAAAGATAACTTCCTAGGCTCATATGACTATGAACACATACCATGCAATGCACACACTCCACTCTGCTAGCATCATCTTCTACATCCATGCCAAGGAGTACGGCCTCAAGAGGATCTTCAACATTAATCATGGAACTTGTGTCATCCACTATCACAGATGTGACAATGTCCACAAGTGAACACACTTCCGTGCTATTGGGTTGTCTCATTGATTTGCAAACACGAAATACCACCTTCTCATCTCCCACTCGGAATGTCAATTCACCTGCTTCAACATCAACCAAAGCCTTCCCTGTAGCTAGGAAAGGTCTCCCAAGAATAATCGGCACTTCAAAATCCACTTCACAATCCAATATGACAAAGTCGGCCGGTAATATGAATTTGTCCACCCGGACAAGAACGTCGTCAATTATACCCAAAGACCGCTTCATCGACCGGTCCGCCATTTGATGTCTCATCGAGGTTGGCCTAGGTTTCCCAATTCCCAAAGTCTTGAAGACTGAATACGACATCAAATTAATGCTAGCCCCCAAGTCACAAAGGGCCTTAGCAAACTCCGCACTCCCGATAGTGCAAGGAATAGTAAAAGCTCCTGGGTCTTCAAGTTTCGGGGCCATAGAATGCACTATTGCACTAACTTGGTGCGTCATCTTTATTGTTTCACAATCCATGGAACGCTTCTTTGTGACCAAATCCTTCATGAACTTTGCATAGACCGACATTTGTTCAAGTGCCTCTATGAGCACGTGATTTTGCCCTATGTGAACTATTCCCAAAAATTCAAACAAAATGATTTTCTTTCATTATTTTACAATTTTGTGAATTTTGTGTTATTTTCTGTTAATTGTTTGCATTTTATTTGTGCATTTTAATTCATATGAAAAATATAAAAAAACACGCTTGACATTTGCATTTAGGATCTAATTTCATATTTTAGGATTATTTAGTGGTTAAGTTATTTTTAGAACAAAATATAAAGAAAATAACAAAAATAGTCCGCTTTTGCATTTTTTAATTGTTAATTGTTGAATTTGTCATGATTTTACTTTTAAATAGGATTTAATCAATTTGTAGGACTTAATTAGCTTAATTTGGAAATAAATTAGGTTTCATTCTAATTTTTGCATTTTAATAAAATCAGGAAAAATACAATACAAAAACAAAATAAATAAAAGGAATAAAAAATGAAAACAAAGCAATTAAAAGAGGGCTGTTTGTATGAGATATCAAATTGGGCTTTTGTTTAAATTTTGTCCTAGCCCAAACCACCCTTCCTGCCCCGTTACCCTTCAGCCCAAGCCACAAACCCCTCCCATTACCCGGTCCGTTTCATTAGTAACCAAACGACACCGTTCAAGTTAGGGTAAATCCTGGCCGTCGAGGTCTGTTCATCCAACGGCCAGGAAGTGGGGATTGCTTAATATAAAATTGTCGGAGATCTCACCACCACCCCCCCCCCTCCATCATCGTCTCCAAGCCCCTCATAGACCCAAATGTAACACCGCCGCACGCCGCCGCCGGAAATCGCCCACGGCGGCGGCCGTCTCCAAACGCCACCAAAATAACACCCCATACTCCCCTTCTCTTCCTCTATCCAAATCCATAGCCCAATTCCTTCGAATCCTAACCCAGGCCGTCGAATATTGGATCGAAGATTTTCCGGCCATGACACCACTTCTCCCAAATCAGTCCAAATTAGCACCATAAAACCTCCTCCCCCCCTCCCCCCCCTCCCCGTTCCAAATATCCAAATAATTTCCCTCAAACATCAACCAATCTCTTCGAATCTTAATTCAAAATTTTCCGGCCACAACGCAACTTTCTCCAAATCACCCCAAATTTACACCGTTGAATCCCCTCCGTCTCCTCTTTCCAACGCCCTAAAAATCACCGTTCGAATGTAAGTCCAACCCCTCGAATATTCAAAAATATGGATGCCGCCTCCACCGTGCATGGCGTCGCCGCCTCCAAATTGCTTCAAACTGATTTTCAGGGCATCCAGTAAGTTCATCTACTTGTTTTCTGGTTATGTTCTCCCTCTATTTCTCTTCTTTTCTATTTTTTTTCAATAATTGAGTTTCTGCTCTTTTCCGTGGTATGTTAGTCTGATTTGATAATTGTGATTGGTTTGTGTTAAATTTGTGGTTCAGGCGAATATTGTGTTCATCATGTTGATTTTTGTTTAGGGTTTTGAACTAATGCTCAATTTGGCGTAGAATATCTATAATTCTGTTAAGTGCAGTATCTTTTGTTAGCGAAATTGATTATGAGACTTTTCCACGTATTATTTGTACGTTCATTGTAATTAAATTAAACTATGTTTATAA
>NC_031995.1:92990477-93048185 GCF_001879085.1 Nicotiana attenuata | reverse complement strand
AACTTGAAAAGCATTCCCTTGTTCTCCAGGTGGGCGCCTGATAATCAAAGATTTCGTCAAAACCCTAGTTCACCCAATTGGCCTCAAATTAACACCCTAGGGTCACCTCGCCTCCCTCATGTTGAATCCGTTGTCAATAGCATTCGAATTTCACCAGAGTGGTCTGAATTTCAAATCTAAGAAGCGGGACTATAAAAGTATACTAGTGAGTTTCTTAATTCTATTCAAAGTATTTTCTCCTCCATGTTTGCTTTGTGTCATTAATGGATGTGGATTCAGTGTTATCTATCTGGATTTTAGTAATTGAAGTTGTTCTTATTGAAGTGTTGTTCGAATTTTTGTTAACTGTTAATTTTGTCATTAGTTAAGAATTAGTTCTTGTTCAGTGTTTGATGCTTGATTGATGTTGCTTTCAAATAATAGAAGTCTGTGTTGCTAGGTTCAATTCTCATTTTAGTTAGTTAATTGTTTCACTCTGATTTAGTTGTCAAGAATAGTTCATTAATAGGTCTTCTTTAATTGTTTAAATGTGATTTCATACTGAAATTATGATGGTCAATTGATGAGTTGTTGTGATTGTTGATGGTAATTGGTAAATTGAAGTTCAGTAGTTAGTTTGGATTTAGGATTTGAATTTGAACCTGGTTGGATATAGCTGAATAACCTAGTCTATTGATTAACCATAGTTAAGTTCAATTAAGGTAAAGGAGCTTGAAGTGTTAGGGTAGTAATTTCAAAATAAGTTCAGGGGCAGTTTGGGTACTTAGGGCTGGGCAGAAATGTTGTAGGTTATACTAGAATTACCTAGAACCTTCTAGAATAGGACTTTAGTTCTAAATTCAGAAAATAGGTGCACTTACTTGAGAAGCAAGTCAATAACTAAGGGACTAGTTAGATAAAATTGATTTTTAAAAGAGGGACTAAGTGGCAAAGGCTGAAAATCTGATATGGCCTCATATGTGCCTATAAAAGGGCAATGCCCTTGCCTTGAATGACAAGTTTTCAACCTCCAAAATTCCCCCCAAGTTTTTTTCAATCTCTGAAATTCCCAAAAAAAATTCCAGCTCTTAATCCCCCCCCCCCAAAACACCATCCCTGCGAATCTGAGCTTCAAAATTTGAAGTTTAAATCCATAGAAGCTCAAACTCTGAACTCCTATAGTTCAAACCTTCTTTTAGATCGTAATCTCTGCCAAAAAATCCAAAAACAAACAAAAACACAGTAAAAAATAAAAAAAAACTGTGACATTGCCTTTTCTAGGTTGATTTTGCATTCTATGCATTGATTCTCATCTCTTCTAGTTGTTGAAGTCTTCAAAGGGTTCCTAGTTCAATTTCGAGTAAATTTGAGTTCAAACAAGTGTGTCTTTGGTTGATTTGTTGTTGTTGATTCCCTGTTACTCCTCCCTGGGTATTGTGGTTCAATTTGGGTTGAAAATTGGCCTTGTGTAAGCTGTGTTATTGCTGATCTCATTGTTGTGGTTTGCTGAACTGCTGCTGATCTTATTTCCTTTTTACTTTGCTCAATTCTAGGTACACTAATTGCCTCTAATGCCCTGAAGTTTCACTCAATGTATGTGAACAACTTTGACATCAAATGATGAAGAATTGCTATGTTATTAGACGAATCTGCCTCTGTTTCATTACTAGTCTTGATATGTAGTTGTAGCTTTCGTTTGAACAAATGCATATTAGTGTTAATTAGGATTAGTTGTATTAATTAAGGACTGTTCAAATTCGTTTTGTAACTAGACTGGACAGACTTTGGACTGTATAATGAAGATCGCTTTTAATTTGATTTAGACTGTTTTGAACTGCTAGGGGACTGCTTGGGATTTTTGCATGACTGAATATAGTGTTTAATGATAGTCGATTTAGTTAGATAAAAATAACATGTTCAAGTTTCAGGTCCAGCGAGATGGCAAATGTGTTCATGTAGATAAACTTGTTATTAGCTGTTAGGTTTAGCATGCTGATTCAAGGAGAAAAATGGAAAAATTATATTTCAATAAAATAGGAACCTTGAGTTCGGTGTTAGGCAATTCAGTGTTGTTTTTTAAAGGATTTCACGAATTTAAATCTGAAGGGCAAAATTTAGAATTAACTTGATAATTGTACTGAATTTGAATGTTTCTACTTATTATTCCAATTGACGGGTCTAATTGTTTGAGGCTTTTTTTTTTATAATTCTATTTGGGCTTATTCATAAGCCCAAGGCTGGGTAGCCCACACCACTTGTGTTGAGCCACAACATACTGATGCGAAGCCTAATCCCAGGCCTGCTTGTTCTACCCAATTGGGCTTGCCTCGAGGCCCAAAGGTTGATAGCAGTCACAAATGATTTATCTTATGCTGCTGGGCCATATTCAAAAATCCAACATCAAGGATCTGAACTTGTATTGGGTCCGGAAATTTAAACTCATAACGTAGGGTTTGGGCCTCCCAAGCTAGGCAGCATGTTTAAATTAAGAGGATATCCTCTTGTTCAAGTGCGGGCCTGAGTTTGAGGCCCTAACTCTTCAAATACTCTCTAATAATAGCATTAATAAGATTAATTAGCTAGGATTCTTTAGAGACAAATTTAAACAGAAAATCGTAGTTTGCTTTAGGATGGCCTTTAAATACTAAGATGAGATGAGCCTCGCCAAACAAAATGCATAAATTGCAGGGCCCTCATTAAATGCTTATATTAAAATACTTAGAATTCGGGGCGTGCCGTTTAGCGAATTTCACGGCCTTCCCCAAAGATAATAACACGCTAGCTACTTTAGGCGCGTATTTTAGTAACATTACCTTCCTAAACTCGGGTGCACATTTATGTGGCCCAATTCCAAATCTCAACGAAGCCGAAATGTGTCAACAACCACGGGTGCATTTATGTGACGTGGTTCGAGACACGTTTTTACGACGTTGCAATTCTCGTTAAAATAATAATAAAAGCAGTTTACAGTTAAAAAGTACATAAGCTAAAACATGTTTTGAAATCAGATAAATCCAAATATAACAGTTGAGCGAACGTGCTAGAACCACGGAACCCGTGATTTTTGCCCTATGTGAATTATTCCCAAAAATTCAAATAAAATGATTTTCTTTCATTATTTTACAATTTTGTGAATTTTGTGTTATTTTCTGTTAATTGTTTGCATGAACTGACCCGTTATTTTCTGTTCATTTCTGAAGAGTCTTGTGGAGTTCATCATGAACTGGGTTCATTTTAGGGTCTAGGTTTTTTCTAGTGTTTAGATGTTTTAAATTCAATCACTGTCTAGCTTTGTTGTTTGATCTGTCCACTAACATTGGCATGCTCGTTTGTGTTTGCCCTAATTTGTAAATCAGTAGACACTTCTAGGGGGTCAAATGAACAAAATAAAACTTAAGGGGTTTGTTTGAAGGGTAGGTAAGTATGAAAATAGTATAAGACCATGTTGGAAGGTCCTAGAAAAGGGGCAGCTGGCCTCATTTGGTTAGCACAAAACGCTGAAGCCAATGAGGGATAGCCAGCTGTCCAAGTTTGTTAAAAGATGCCTTTTGTGGTTGAAGGGAATAATTCCCTGATTCTTTTTCAGCACGTGGCATTTTGGATACCTACAAATAGAGCCTTTCTTCACTCATTTTAGGCAGAGATTTTCGAACCCTAAAACACTCAAAAAATTCTGCACTGTTTCATTGGGAGCTGGTTTAATTTCTTCTGATTTTTTGGAGCAAAAACTTAGTAACTTTCTCTGAGATTTCTGATTTTCTGATTCAAACATGGATTAAGCTGAAGCTGTATATTGCTGTTATTTGCTACTATCCTTCTTGCTGAAATCCTTACTTCTCTTGCTTTTTCTTGATATCCAGGTACTCCTATGAACCTTTGAGTGGCAATGAAGTTTTTAAAGCATGTGTTTAGCTTTTATTGTAGTAAGAAGTTTGGATATTCAAGATGTTAAATTCCAGTTTCCTTATGCATGCTATTTGCAGTTTATTTGGTTTAGTATTTTTGTTTGTGTAAATATTCTGAATCTGGATGTTTTAGTCTAAAACTTAGTATTTATATGAACGTTCAGTTTAGCTTAGTTATTCCATGTATTGTATGACAATTTTTGAAATGCTTGGTAGCCATAATAGTTTACGTGGTCTTTATTAGGGGTTGCTGGATTCTGAGAGTATTCTTATAGTCATTTGATAATTCATAACTAAGTGTTAACAATGTTAGTAGCCTTTAACTCCAATTCCAGTTGCTTTGGTTCTTAAAGTTGAAATTAGCTGAAATTTCCTCTCCTAAGCAACATGTCGTGATTCAAGGTTATTGTGTTCAATTAATCTAGCTAATATCAATGTTTTACATGGCGTGTGGATAATACAGTTGATTCAGCATGTTGATCTTCCAGTTTTAGTATCATGTTTTGTTGTTTGTGTGTTTAAAGCAACGTGAATATCGGGAAAGGCCTTGGTATATTCAAGGCCTTCATTTCAAATGTTTGGGCCTGGTATTGGCCCATGTGAGACGACCTGCTTGACACAAGGCCTAAGGTGATCAGATCTGGGTTTTCTCTTGCCTTGGGGCTCAATTTCGAGCCCAAGAGTCTTCAGCCTTAGTTTTTTTAAAATTTATGTTAATATAACAAAAAATGAATTTAATCTGGAGGTTTATTTCTTCTGTTAGACTGTTGGGCTTGATGTCAGCCCAAAGCAAGACAGCCCTGATCATTTTAGACCTGGTAAGGTCTTTGAGGATCCATTCCTTTTGGGCTCAGCTTCGAGCCCAAGCAGCTGCAATATCATATTTCCCTGATCAAATATTAAATTGGGCCTACCGCTGGCCCAATTTTTTTTCCTCAAATAATTAAAGGCCTAGCGTATTATCTTTTATTTTCTTACAATTAATAGCTTTTTATTGAACTCCAAACTTTGTTCAAAACATGAATATGCGTAGCTTGCTTTAGGCACGTTTAATATACCATCGTGGTTGTGTACACGTTCGCGTGACATAATTACGATCTTAAAAAACAAAATCGGAGTATGCATTCGCGCAACTTCGACTAAACTTTCTTAATAATAATAAAGCGTTATTAATTGTGGACACGTACGCGTAACATAATTCTTGACGCGCCAAACAAATGGGTACACGTACGCGTGACCTGTTTTAAGATAATTTCCTAATTAAAAGAGGTGAATGCACATAGGTCCTAAAATAAGTAATGTGACAATTTAATTAAGCCAAGTATGATCAAAGCGACTGTGCTAAAACCACGGAACCCGGGAATGCCTAACACCTTCTCCTGGATTAACAAAATTCCTTACCCGGATTTCTGTGTTTCGCAGACTGTATAACAGAGTCAAATTCCTCGATTCGGGATTTTATACTGGTGACTTGGGACACCATAAATTATCCCAAGTGGCGACTCAGAATCTGAAGTAATAATTGTCACACCTCTTTTTTTTTTCTACACCCGCAGAAGAAGGTATAATAAAGGGAGTTATTTCCAACTTGAAGTGACAATCGGAACGGAATTTATTATTAAATTTTCAGAGTCGCCACTTAGGAGATTAATGGTGTCCCAAGTCACCGGTTAAATCCCGACCCGAGGAGATTATGACTCTGTTATCAGTCCGCGAACCAGAAATCCAGGTAAGGAATTCTGTTAACCCGGGAGAAGGTGTTAGGCATTCCCGGATTCCGTGGTTCTAGCACGGTCGCTCAACTGTTGTGATTGATTTTATCTGATTTTAAAACATGTACTAACCTATGTACCCTTTATTAATAAACCGCTTTTATTTATATCTTATGAGAATTGCAACGTAGTGAAAATGCGTCTTGAACCACGTCGCACCAGTGCACCCGTGATTGTTAACACATTTCGACTTCGTCGAGATTTGATTTGGGTCACATAAATGTGCACCCGCATTTAGGAAGGTAATATCATTAAATGAATAAGATTTTTCTATTTTTGATTTGTCTCTGAATAAAGAAAGAAGTCTAGTTGACTATTATTGCGAAAGTAAACAGCCCAATCCACATGGGACTGGCAGACTGGACAGAATTTCCCCAATAAACCAAATGTTGGGCCTAAAATCAGCCCAGGTCCTGAGAGGCCAATTAAACAGAACTGGAACTTAAGCAAATTCACACGGAAAAATACTACTGAACCTATTTCAAGTTGTTCAATTGTATCCACTACTTGCTGCAACTAATTTCAGAAATTGATACGGGATAACTAGACTAAGGTGATTACTAATAATATGGAGGTATCAAACTTAAGATGTTCAAGTCCTTATTCTATTCCGACTTCAACTTATCAGGCCAACTGCAATAGGCAGTCCTATTGACATGAAATAAAAATCGAAACAGTCCAATCATGTCATTAACCGCAGAAAGTAGACATTAGATTCTAACATGTGAACTGCTATAATCAGAATTAAAGCCATACGAACAGTCCAGTTATACAGTCCAGGGTTTACACTCATATAAATCGATTTACACTATGCTAGGTGATTAAATCTAATGCCCATTTGACTACCAACACACCACAGTCCAGGCAGCACATTTCAGGATCAAACAGGGGAGTAATTGTATTCCATTTCAAGCGTAAAGTTACAGCAAGGCAGATTCAAACGTGTACCTGGTAAATGCAAATAAGAAAAGGAAAAGATCAGCAGCAGTGACAGTTTTCAACAGCAGCCCAGGAATAAGTTAAAGTCCAGTAACAACTCAGTCAACATAGCAAGTTCAGGTATAAGTTTGAAATTCCAGTGATGAACCAAGACAGCAACAACTTCGAGCATCAATGCAAATCGAAACCAACTTGACTACTCAGACTTCATTTTACAGCAGCTCAAATACACCCTAATGACTCTCTTTGCAGAAACTTTCAAATGTTGAACAGTACACTCATAAACCAGCTTGTTTCTGATCCTAATGCTGATATTAGTATTAGTATTATTCTGAAGGAATTTTAGGCTTCCAGAAACTTTGTATAATGCCTTTTGGGAGGGGGTTTAGATGTCTGCCCAAAAAACCTCCTTCATCAAGGCAAATGAATGCCTACTTATAGGTGAACTTAGGGTCTAATTTCAGATTTTCCTTTTACCCCTTAGTCCCTATTCTAATTTCAGTGTTTACCCTTTACTTTCTGACTTGTTACACAAGTAACTAACCTAAGTTTATTAAAACCTACACTATAGTCCATCCTAGAAGGTTCTATACTTATTACAATCCCTATTCTATCCTTGCCCCCCTTCAAAAATTACCAAATCTGATAAAAGTGCGGCCTAAACTACCCTTTGAACCTCCTGATATTACTGGCCAGACCAAAACCCTTTTACTGTAATTGCTGGTCACTATCTTTGTTCAGCTATAGCCAAAAGATCCCACCGAATTGAATTTTTGCACAATTAACCAATCATGAAATCCAACCTAACCATGAACTACAAATTGCAGTGACCACTCATGAATCAACTAACTAAACTAAATAAAAATTAGACCTATTGGAATAAATTTAAATCAAACATGAAGACTGATAACAGTACCTCCACGAAGATCATTAACAAATCATAAAACTTAATTAAACCCTAAACATGGAACTGTTAATACGATTACTAATTAAACTGATTTAAACTAAACTAAACTAATTAATGCTAACTAACAGCAACCATAAGAGATTACTAATCAGTTCAGATGCTGAGGAACGAATTGAAATCCAAACAAAGCTCAAACAGGATCGACCAGACTCGAAACAAATCGTAAACTAAACTTAGCACAGATACGGAACCCCAAAAATAAGAATCAAAAATAGAAGTAATCAGCAAACTTACTGAATCAGAGCATTCGACTGACCATGGGGAAACTCTGACCGGCCATTTGTTTGAATCCTCCGGGATTCTTGACACGTAACATCCCTAATCGTGTGTTTTCAAAAGAACACACATGATTAGGGAAATTACGGTCCAAAATCCCCCAGGATTTTCTGAGCTAGGGTTCTGCCAGTCTAAGATCTAAAATTTGAGAAGCTTCGGCAATATTCGAAAGATTCTGGTTAGGGATTCATGATGAGGGAGGGATGAGGGACATATGGTACGAATTTGGGCCAGTTTGGGTGAGTTTGCGATTTGGCCGGAAACTTTTGAACGGATATTCGACGAGTTCCAGTAAGATTTGAAAGCAAAGGACAGTGGATTCAGGTAAAGGAGGAGAAGGGGAATCTGGGGTATAATTTTGGGGTTGATCGGAGCATCGCCGCCGGCGGCGGCGATTTCCGGCCGGCAACGCTAGGGCGGAGGACAGCGGAGGAAGGCGGGGCCGCGGTGGTGTTATACCGGCGGCTATATGCGTCTCTAAGGGATGGGGGTGAGAGAGGGGTGGTGAGGGGGGTAGGGGGGGTGTGTTTGGACATATATATATTAATTGATCCTAGCTTCCTGGCCGTTAGATCATGAAACCTCGACGGCCAGGATTGACTAGGACCAAACGACGTCGTTAGGGCTGGGCAAGGGAGACGGACCGGGCAAGGCGTTTGGGCCAGTGTTTTGGGCTGGAACTGGGCAAAATTGGGCTGGGATTTGTTAAACAAGATCTGGCCCAATTCCGGGCATTTTAATGAAACCCAATTGTTTTCTTTTGTATTTTCTTTAATTGCTTTTGTATTTTATTTTCATATTTTTTATATATAAAAGAAATGCTAAAAATAAAACTAAAACAAATTGACTCTAACAATTATATTTCCTAATTAATTCCTAAAGAGAAATACAAACTAATGCCATAATGCAAAATGGACCCCCTTTTTTTTGTTATTTTCTTAACATTTGTTCTAAAATCAATTAATGCTAAAAATATGAAATTAAATCCTAAATGCAAAGATGCACATTTTTTTTGTATTTTCATATGGATTAAAATGCACAAACAAACAAAAATGCAACAATTGCCAAAAAATGCCACAAAATTCACAAAAATTTGTAAAAATGCTAGAAAAAAATTGTTTTGTTTGAAATTTTGGGAATTATTCATATATAGGGCAAAAATCACGTGCTCACAGCTGCCCCTCTTTGCCCGGAAACACGAAGAGTTTTCGTGCAAAGACAAGTGAGCAGAAATGAACGATTTTTGCCCGTTTGCATATTCCGTGTGAAGCATTTTTTAAAAGATTTGACCGCACCCTGCTTCAAAGGTTGCCTACATATCCTGGGCTAAACAGGAATCAGGTCAGTGTAGTTCGGGAAGGTTTGGTAGCTGGGACTACCAGGAGCTGTGATTTCGCTGCTGTTGTTGCTGCTACTGCTCGCTGACCTCCTTATTACACCGTGTCAAAATAAAAGAAGCTAGCCTAAGCTATGAGTTACAAAGGGTCCTATCTAGGTCTTCAAACTTGCTCTTGTGCCGCCTTGAACTTGTATTCTTCCGGTGGAATCCTTGTTGTTTCCTTGCATTATGATCGGAGAAGTTTTGCCATTCTTCCGAGTGGTGCTTGACTGCTGAAATTTGAAATATATGCCTCTATTCTTCAGGCGGGCTCCTGATTGCTAAAACTTGAAAAGTATTCCCTTGTTCTCCAGGTGGGCGCCTGATTGCTAAACTTGAAAAGTATTCCCTTGTTCTCCAGGTGGGCGCCTGATTGCTGAAACTTGAAAAGTATTCCCTTGTTCTCCAGGTGGGCGCCTGATTGCTAAAACTTGAAAAGTATTCCCTTGTTCTCCAGGTGGGCGCCTGATTGCTAAAACTTTGAAAACTATTCCCTTGTTCTCCAGGTGGGCGCCTGATTGCTAAAACTTTGAAAAGTATTCCCTTGTTCTCCAGGTGGGCGCCTGATTGCTGAAACTTGAAAAGTATTCCCTTGTTTTCCAGGTGGGCGCCTGATTGCTGAAATTTGAAATATATGCCTCTATTCTTCAGGCGGGCTCCTGATTGCTAAAACTTGAAAAGTATTCCCTTGTTCTCCAGGTGGGCGCCTGATTGCTAAACTTGAAAAGTATTCCCTTGTTCTCCAGGTGGGCGCCTGATTGCTAAAACTTGAAATGTATTCCCTTGTTCTCCAGGTGGGCGCCTGATTGCTAAAACTTGAAAAGTATTCCCTTGTTCTCCAGGTGGGCGCCTGATTGCAACAAAATAAACTTGAAACGTATTCCCTTGTTCTCCAGGTGGGCGCCTGATTGCTAAAACTTTGAAAAGTATTCCCTTGTTCTCCAGGTGGGCGCCTGATTGCTAAAACTTGAAAAGTATTCCCTTGTTCTCCAGGTGGGCGCCTGATTGCTGAAACTTGAAATGTATTCCCTTGTTCTTCAGGTGGGCGCCTGATTGCTAAAACTTGAAATGTATTCCCTTGTTCTCCAGGTGGGCGCCTGATTGCTAAACTTGAAAAGTATTCCCTTGTTCTCCAGGTGGGCGCCTGATTGCTAAAACTTGAAAAGTATTCCCTTGTTCTCCAGGTGGGCGCCTGATTGCAACAAAATAAACAACAAAGAAAATTTCTGCCCCTGTTTCAATCAAAGAAAAATTTGTTAATGTAAAATGGTGATTAGTTGCTGGCATTCTTGTTGGCCATGCTCCCACTTCCGACTTCACCCTGACTTGCTTCCTAGACTTGCTTTGACTTGCCACGATTTCCCAATTGACTTTCAACCCTCAAATCTCGATGACCCACATGTTTTTCCTCGTATTACTGTTTGATGTTCCTGTTCCCTTACTGTTGAACCAACTTTCTTGCTCTGCTTTGTTCCTGTTTCAAACAACGGAAACTTGTGAGTTTAAAATGTGGTGGTTGGTTTGTGGCCTTGAACTTCGAAGGTGGCCCATCATCCTCCATTTGTTGCATTGCATGAACGGTCATCTCCCCAATCCTCATGTCTCATATGAATCCCGCAGCATGTCTATTGTCCCTGCTTTGTGTATATGATGTTCTTTCTGGACCACTGGCTTTGGCCTTGAGTTTATTGTTCCTTCATTTGCCCCAATAACTGATTCCCACTTGGAGATCTTGCTTGTTTATTGACTGACCACTTTCTTTATTACCCTTATCACGGAGAATATCTCTGACGCGTTCACCAAACGCCCTTCATCTGTTACNGGATTAATGATGAGGGAGGGATGAGGGACATATGGTACGAATTTGGGCCAGTTTGGGTGAGTTTGCGACTTGGCCGGAAACTTTTGAACGGATATTCGACGAGTTCCAGTAAGATTTGAAAGCAAAGGACAGTAGATTCAGGTAAAGGAGGAGAAGGGGAATCTGGGGTGTAATTTTGGGGTTGATCGGAGCATCGCCGCCGGCGGCGCTAGGGCGGAGGACGGCGGAGGAAGGCGGGGCCGTGGTGGTGTTATACCGGCGGCTATATGCGTCTCTAAGGGATGGGGATGAGAGAGGGGTGGTGAGGGGGGTAGGGGTGTGTGTTTGGACATATATATATTAATTGACCCTAGCTTCCTGGCCGTTAGATCATGAAACCTCGACGGCCAGGATTGACTAGGACCAAACGACGTCGTTAGGGCTGGGCAAGGGAGACGGACCGGGCAAGGCGTTTGGGCCAGCGTTTTGGGCTGGAACTGGGCAAAATTGGGCTGGGATTTGTTAAACAAGATCTGGCCCAATTCCGGGCATTTTAATGAAACCCAATTGTTTTCTTTTGTATTTTCTTTAATTGCTTTTGTATTTTATTTTCATATTTTTTATATATAAAAGAAATGCTAAAAATAAAACTAAAACAAATTGACTCTAACAATTATATTTCCTAATTAATTCCTAAAGAGAAATACAAACTAATGCCATAATGCAAAATGGACCCTTTTTTTTTGTTATTTTCTTAACATTTGTTCTAAAATCAATTAATGCTAAAAATATGAAATTAAATCCTAAATGCAAAGATGCACATTTTTTTTTGATTTTTCATATGGATTAAAATGCACAAACAACAAAAATGCAACAATTGCCAAAAAATGCCACAAAATTCACAAAAATTTGTAAAAATGCTAGAAAAAAATTGTTTTGTTTGAAATTTTGGGAATTATTCATATATAGGGCAAAAATCACGTGCTCACAATAATCCCGTCTCGATCATTGTCACTTTAATTGGAAAAACTCCCCTATACCCTTTTGGGTAAAAAAGGAGGTATGACAGCACTAATAAGAGCTGCTAATGCACTGTAGGGTAGCTTATTCGAATACTGCATATGAGAACCACGGCCACCTGGAGCACCCTGGGAAGCCTGAAGAGCTGAATGAAACGGCCTGGGAGGATGGCCCCTACCAAAAGAATCCCTGCCTCCAGACGAGGCACCACTGAATCTGCCCGCATGACGAGGCCTCTTGTTAGACCCTTGACCACTCCCCTGTGATAGAACCATCTCAACTCGTCGGGCGACATTGGCCGCATCCTGAAAAGAAATCTCGCTCCCTGTCTCCTTATCCATCTGCAATCGAATAGGCTGAGCGAGTCCCTCAATGAACCTCCTCACTCTCTCTCTCTCTCTCAGTGGGAAGTATAATAAGAGCATGACGGGCCAAGGCAATAAATCTGGTCTCGTACTGAGTGACGGTCATAGAACCCTGCTGGAGACGCTCAAACTGCCTCTCATAGTCCTCCCTCTGAGTGATAGGAAGAAACTTCTCCAGAAATAGCTGAGAGAACTGATCCCAAGTCAAAGCCGATGACCCAGCCGGTCTAGCCAAATAGTAATCCCTCCACCAAGTCTTGGCGGAACCTGACAGACGAAAAGCAGTAAAGTCGACCTCATTGGTCTCCACTATCCCCATGTTCCGAAGAACCTCATGACAGCTGTCCAAATAGTCCTGGGGATCCTCTAAGGATGTACCACCATAAGTAGTAGTGAATAGCTTGGTGAACCTGTCAAACCTCCACAAAGCATCAGCAGACATAGCTGCTCCATCACCGGTCTGAGCTACCACACCCGGCTGAACTGCTCTAACTGGCTGAGCTGCTGAAGTCTGAAACTGAGGAGCCACCTGCTCCGGAGTGCGAGTAGCGGGAGTCTGTGCTCCTCCCCCAGCCTGAGAGACGGTTGGTGCTACAGGAAGTAAGCCTGCCTGCCTGGGCGACACTCTCCATAAGGCCTACTAGACGGACCAGAGCATCCTGGAGTACCGGGGTAGCGATGAACCCCTCTGGGACCTGAGATGGACCTGCTGGAACGGTCTGGGCCGGAGCCTCCTCCTCAAACTCTACCTGAGGCTCCGCCGCTGGTGCTACTACTCTGGGCTGAGCCCTGCCCCTACCTCGGCCTCTATCACGACCTCGGCCTCGTCCTCTGCCCCGCGTAGGAGCTGCCACTAGGGGCTCGGGCTGCTCATCAGCGGATGAAGAAGCACGTGTTCTCGCCATCTGCGAAAGAACAGAGTAGAAGTTCAATTAGCATTGAGAGGTCAAATCGCACGACAGAGAAGAATAGATATGAAGTTATTCCTAAACTCTGTAGCCTCTGGGGATAAGCACAGACGTCTCCGTACCGATCCCTCAGACTCTACCTAGCATGTTCGTGAATTGTGAGACCTAGGCAACCTAGTGCTCTGATACCAACTTGTCACGACCCGGATTTCCCACCCTCGGGAGTCGTGATGGCGCCTACTCGTGAAAGCTAGGCAAGCCAACTATTAAGGTTCTACACATTAACAATCAACCCAAACAATTATAAACAGTAACTATAGCTAAACAAATGAAAAGCGCGGAAGAGTTAAAATAAATCCAAATAATCCAATACATGTCTACCCACGAATCTGGTGTCACAAATTCACGAACGACTAAGATTTTTACTACCAATATAAGTCTGGAAAGAAAAGTACAACTGTTCTCGGAATGAAAAGAGACAGTAGAAAAGCTAAACAGGGAAGGGGGACTTTAGGCTCTGCGGACGCCAGCAGATCTACCTTGGTCTCCCTGGACTGAAGGCAGCTACCTCAGCTACTCACTGGGTCCGGTACCGAAATTTGCACAAAAGAGTACGGAGTGTAGCATCAGTACAATCGGCCCCATATACTGAGTAAGTGTCGAGCCTAACCTCGGCGAAGTAGTGACGAGGCTAGGACACGACAATCATATATACCTGTCCAGATAAATCATATACAAGCAGAAATATAATAACAGAAATCAACAGAATAAGGTGGGAAGGGGACATGCTACAGGGAATATCAGATACTATCAATAGACCAATAAGGAAAAATCAATAAGGAATCATAATGAACATCATATCTAAATCATCAAGAATAATGAAACGGTAACACGTGCACGGCATCACCCTTCGTGCTTTTACTCTCGTCCTCACCATATGAATCAACAGAAATGGCACGGCATCACCCTTCGTGCATTACCTCTCATAATCATGGCACGGCATAACCCTTCGTGCATTAGTCCTCACAATATCGGCACGGCATCACCCTTCGTGCATTAACTCTCAAATCATGGCACGGCATCACCCTTCGTGCATTAACATTCATAATATCGGCACGGCATCACCCTTCGTGCATTACACTCACTCACAATATCATGCACGACATCACCCTTCGCGCTTTACACTCTTCCTCACCCAAACAATAGAAACAATAAGTCCCAGCAAGGGAATCAACAGTATCAACAATAACATCCCAGCAAGGGAATCAACAATGTCAACAATAACATCCCGGCAAGGGATTCAGCTATAACCAATCTCGTTTTCAACAATTACTTTACAAAATGAAACTCAACTTGAGCCAATACTCAACTATAGTCAATTACCAAAAAACTTTCATAAGATTTGTTCCACATTAATGATCATCAATTTGAGCAAGATCGATACATAATAAATCCACAAACATCATGATATAAGACTCACGGGCATGATCGACACCAACGTATAGATACTCGTCACCACACCTATACGTCATACTCATACTAACAAATAGCAATTAAGACCACAAATCCTATTCCCTCAAGCTAAGGTTAAGCCAAACACTTACCTCGATTCCACGGACAAGATTAAGCCTCAACTACCCCTTTACCTCTCGGTTCCACTTCAAATTCGCCTGTATCTAGTCATAATTTACTTAATAACATCGATAAAAGCTAAATAAACCAAATCTAATGCATGAAAATAGATTTCCCAATGATTTCCCCAAAAAGTCAAAACCCGACCCCAGGCCCGCTTGGTCAAAACCTGAAGTTCGAACCAAAACCTGATCACCCATTCACTCGCGAACTCAAATATGCAATTAGTTTTGAAATCAGACCTCAAATTGAGGTCCAAATTCCCAAAATTTGAAAATCCTAACTTCTACCCAAAAACACCCAATTCCCATGAAAACCCTACACTTTGAAGTGAAATCATGTAAAAAGATGTTATAGATTGAAGAAAATAAGTTAGAAGTTGTTTACCTATGATTTGGGGAAGAACCTTTCTTTGGAAAATCGCCCAAGAGAGCTTATGGTTTGAGGGAGTTTGAAAAATGAAGAAAATCCCGTCTAAGTTGGAATTTACACAGGCGGAGTTATCGCATTTGCAATGACAGGTTCGCAAATGCGGCCCAAGCTTCGCAAATGTGAAGGTAGGCCTGCCATGCTCTCTTCGCAATTGCGAACAATTAGTCGCAATTGTGATGACTGACCTCCCCTGATGACTTCGCATTTGCGAAGGGGAGATCGCAAATGCGATCAAATGCTGGCCAGACTTCCTCACAATTGCGATGAAGTCCTTGCAATTCCCATGCCTGATAGGCTCACAATTGCGACAGCTGACCTCGCAATTGCGAGATCAGAGCCTGCAACACATACCGGATGAAAAATCTGAACCTCCTAAGTCCAATTCACCCCGTAGCCTATCCAAAACTCATCTGAGCCCTCGGGACTCCAAACCAAACATGCACGCAAGTCTAAAAATATCATACGGACTTGCTCGTGCGATCGAATCATGAAAATAACATCAACGACTACGAATCTAACCTCAAATTCATGAAATTACCCAAGAACATTGAAATTTCCATTTTCTCAACTATTGGTTGATTTATACCAAACCAATTCCGATTCTTGCCAAATTTCACAGATTCAACTTAATTATTATTTTAAACTTGTACCGGGCTCCAGAACTAAGATACAGGCTTGATACCATCAAGAAAATGCATCATTTCACTTCTAGAAACCTTTATATTTTCCAGCAAACAATTTTCTGTAAAAATTCTTTTCTCGGGCTTGGGACCTCGGAATTCGATTCCGGGTATACGCCCAAGTCCCATATTTTACTATGGACCCTACAATATCATCCGATCACGGGTCCGGGTCCGTTTACCAAGAATGTTGACCAAAGTCAACTTTAATCAATTTTAAAGGCCAATTTCATTATTTTTCTAAAATTTCACATAAAAACTTTCCGGAAATGCGCCCGGACTGCGCACGCAAACCGAGGTAAGTCAAAAAGAGGTTTTCAAGGCCTCGGAACATAGTTTTGACTTCTAAAACAAGAGATGACCTTTAGGGTCATCACAGAAAAGGCAAAAGTTGATGCATTGGCAAGTCTGGCATCCGTAGCTGATGCGTCTAATGCAGAAAATGCAATTGTGGTACACTTGTTCCATTAAGCCCTTGACCAAATCAAGAATGAGGTAAATTTTAATAATTTAACTTGGGATTGGAGAAACAAGTTTGTGAACTTTTTGCAGCTTGAAATTTTGTCCGAGGAAAAAAAGAAATCCCAATTGCTACGGTCGAAAGCTGCTCAATATTGCCTAATAGAGGGGAATTTGTATCGCAAAATTTTTGGAGGACCTTTAGCACGGCTTAGACCTTCACAAACTGAATATGTAATGAGAGAAATGCGCGAGGGCATTATGTTAATCATACCGGGGGAAGATCGTTGGTGAAAACACTAATAAGAGCAGGATATTATTGGCCAAAAATGGAAAATGAAGTAGAAAAATTTTGAAGCAAGGTGCGATAAGTGAATATGAATAGACCAACAGAATTGGTACATTCAATCATATCTCCGTGGCCTTTCATGAAATGGGGGATACATATCGTAGGTCCTCTGCCTCAAGCCAAGGGAAAGTTATGATTTTTGTTAATTCTAACGGATTATTTCTCAAAATGGGTAGAAGCGGGTGCCTTTAAACAAGTAAGAGAAAAGGAAGTTATGGACTTCATTTGGAGAAATATAATATGTCAATTTGGAGTCCCAAAGGAAATCATCTGCGATAATAGGCCGCAATTCCTAGGTGTGAAGGTTACTGATTTTTTTAAAAGTTGGAAAACTAAACAAATTACTTCAGCACCTTATCATCTTGTAGCTAACGGTCAAGCTTGTATGGGTCAAAATCCGACCGAGGAAATTTTCGACACGAAGAGGTGATCATCATGAATAATTTACAACGTATCATGGGCAATGTCGCCGAGGACAGCCAGTAATCAACAGTACGAGTTGCCAAGCAGTCAACCACAGTCGAGGTCGAGTAGAGCAGATAATAGTAACAACTAGTTTTGTATTGGGATCTCTAGAGGGAATATTCTCCCAAATATTCTCTCTGTTTACCCTCTATCCTTTTATCTAATTAGTTTAGTAAAAGTTTTACACTTTTTGGTCAAACAAAGCTGAGTTGAAAAATAAGGCCATCATCAACAACTTGAAGAAGCGATTGGAAGAATCAAAAGGCAAGTGGCCAGAAGTACTATCGAGGGTATTATGGGCTTACCAAACCATGACAAAAATAAGCACGGGAGAAACCCCATTCTTGCTCGTATATGGAACTGAGGCTTTAATTCCAGTGGAGATAGGAGAACCGAGAACAAGGTACATGCATACAAATGAAGCCTCAAACAAAGAAGAACTCCGTACAAACTTAGATTTGACAGAAGAGAGAAGGGAGGCAGCTTTGATTCAGATGGCAGCACAAAAGCAGAGAATTGAACGGTACTATAATAGGAAGACAAACCTCAGATATTTAAAGATTGTGGACTTTGTACTCAAAAAAGTGTTTCAATCAACACAAGTGGCAAATGCAGGAAAGCTGAGTCCGAATTGGGAAGGCCCGTGTAGAGTTAAATGCATTGCTGGAAAAGGAGCGTACGAGTTGGAAACTATGGATGGCAAGGTATTACCATCCAATTGGAATGTAGTCCATTTGAAGAAGTATTACATCTAAAGAAGTTAATACCACAGTGAAGTATCATTGAAGTTCATTTTTTACTTTGTTCATTTAAGTTTTACTAACCATTTTAGACGACAGGCAAAAAGCTAGCCCGTACCAGATGATGATATTAAACCCGAAAGACACATAGAATAATTAATTATTCCCGATCTAGGTTACAACAATTCTGATGGCAAGGGCTAAGCAGTCATTATCTAAAAAATTAACTCCGAGTCCCGTGTGTATTTTCTTTTTCAGGGAAAGAGCCAAAGTAAGGAGCTGATCAAGTGTTCAAGACCTCATGCTTGAATGCTCAAACACTGGGGGGACTATGCATATGGAGAAGTACACAAGAAAATAAGATGTACACCATGAACATAGGTTAGCCAAAGAAAAAACCTTGAAGAAAATGTCAAATTTTCAAGCTCGCACAAAGAATGGGCAGCAAAGAGTTGAAGAACCTACAAAAAACTCCCCCGAGCTTTTAGGTTAAGACCATAGAGTTAGTCACGGGAAAATACACCAGTAGTTGTAAACCTACTATAAAGAAAGCAGTTATGAAAATGTTTTACATGAATATTTGTTTGAAGGTTAAAAAATAAAACTTCTTCAAATTACTCATAGTTCATATCTTTGCATTAATATGAAGGTGAGACGTCATCTTCATTAGTGTTGTTAATATAAAAGGGCTCTATTTTATAATAAAAAATTCGTGCATATTAAAGAAGCAGACTACTAAAGTATTTTTGAATGCAAGTATAAGCTCGAAAACTTAAAGAGCAAAAAAGCATAATATGCTACTAAAAGATATTAATGTCAACATCCCAAAAATAGGGAGGGGAAAACTTCCCAAAAACAACTTGGAAACAAAAACAAAAAAGTTTCAACAAACACCAACAAAAGTCACTTCTAAGACAAAGGGTTAAAAAAAATTAAGGAGCATCATCAACGGGGGTAGAAGGATCAACTTGAGAAGACGAAGGTTGGGCATCGGCTTGACCAGGAGCGGGTCCATCTCCATCACCTTTCGAACTATCATCCTCGGGTGTCGAGAAGCTTTGGCGTTGCTGAGTTTTCTCAATTTCTTCCTTAGTTTTGGCAATTTCAGCATTAAGGTCAAAACCCTCCTGGTTAGCTTCGGTCAAAATCTCGAGACGGCTATTCAAAAAAGCCTAGCTAACATCAAGTGTTAGCTTGTCTTCAAGAGCTTCATAATATTTTTCCAATTGTTCAATTTCAACCCTCAAGTCTTCTTCTCAACTTCCGAAGCTTCATAGGATGCCCTCAAAGGTTCAAGAGAACCCTCAAGGAACTGGATTTTATCAGAAGAGGCATGGAGATCCTCTTGAGCTTGGTTGAGCATCTATACTAAATCACCCGCACACACCTCCTTCTGATTTAAAAGCTCTTTCAAGTTTCTAATCTCCTCAGTTGCCTTTGAATGCTGCTTAGCAAATGAAGATCCTGATATGTCCTTGTCCTTTTCAACTTAATTGTAAGAGGCTTTCAAAAATGCTAATGCAGCGGTGGTTATTTTCAGCTGTTGCTCCAAAGCCCCTTTTTCTTCAGAGAGAACGTCCTTTTCAAGTTGATGGCTTTCAAACTATTCCTTCCAATTATCAGCTTTGGTGCTCAGCTCAATCACTTGCTGGTCAGTCCGGGATATCCTTCTCATGAGCTTTGTACCTGTTATATTGATCTATAGAGAGACAAGGAAGAAAAGTTATAAACCTAGAAGAAAAGAAAGAAATATAAGGAAATAAGGATATACTTTGAGGGTGGGACTCAAGTTTCTCCCTTTCCACGGGCCCTATCTGTCACACCCCGAACATGCCTGGACATAATACGGCACCCGGTGCCTGACTACATGTGAACGAACGAACCAACTGGCTGGCTGAATCAACATGTGATATCATAACATACTGAATGCGGAAGATAAACAAATACATGTTGATATATTGAAAGTATAAATGATGTAAATCAAGTGCGAAAACACTAATTTAAGTCTGAAACATACATGTAGCCAACATTGCTTACCATGAAAAGCCTGCGACTCTATCTAACTGTACTCTAGTCTGTGAAGACTCTAATGACGTACAGAAAACACTGGCTGTCTGTAAATACTGAAAGACTGTAAAGTAATAATAATGCCCTGAAAGAACTGGGACCCATGAAATAGCTGGTAGAGAATCCTAGGGCTCTGAATCATCAACCTGTAAATCATTACCTACATCATGAGATGCAGGCCCCGGGCGAAAGGGACGTCAGTACATTTGAATTGCACTAGTATGTAAAACAACAAAAAGAATGAACTATAAATGCTGAAACTAAAACTGAGCTGATAACTGAGAACGGATAACTGATAACTGAAATGATAACTGCTGAAACTGAAACCGAACTGATAACTGATAACTGAAAAAAAGAAGTAAGGATATGAATACTCCCTCTTCTGAATGATGAACCACCTGTTTATCTGAACAAACTACGACCTCGGGCCCAATATATGTGCACAAGCTACGGCCTCGGGCCCAAGTATACGTATACATAACTACGACCTCAGGCCCAAAAATACATAAACATAAACTACGACCTCAGGCCCAAACATGCATAAAGCATAAACTACGGCCTCAGGCCCAAATACAGGTGTTCAACATTCAGGGAGTTAAATTCAGGAACTGAGAATCATACTGCAATATGTGATGCTGAAATACTGAATCATACTGAGCTACATGATACTGGAATACTGAATAGGACTAGACTGAGACATGTATTCATGAACTGATTATGAAAACTAAAACTTCAATTGTTTATGACATGCTGAGTAATCTAGACTGAGACTCATGGGCATCAAACCCAAGTCTATATTGATTATGCACTGATCTCACAACGTTCAGAATGAAAGCCATGAACGAGTTAGGAAGCTAGAGAATAGAAGTTCTACAACTATTCAGGGAATTAAGCTTAACTATATTTCTGAGGCAATTAGTAAGTCGTAAAAGAAACGTAGTGTAAGAAGAGTCATTAATATTCCCAAACATAGAGAGTTATCCACACACACCTTAACTTCTTGCTCTTGAGCGTAATACAACATTCGCCAACCCTTTCAACTTTAATCTATATTACTAAAAGTCAAAGAGATTCCATATTAGCAATAATACTCATATTGTCGTCACTTAGGCATTTATCAAACGCCTTATGGGTGTAAGCCTCATAGCCCTCATTAATGGTGCTTATACACCCAACAACTCATTCTCTTGCTTCTAGATGAATTCTAAAATCTCAAATTACTTATAATCAATATCATTCTTCATCACCCATAAGATAAACACCATCCTTAGCCCATAATCAACAATCAACAATCCAAACTTATAACCGTTCATGCTTGTCGATCAAACTCATCAACTCATATCTCATGAACTTAGAGTCTTTAATCATTAATTCAATACCATAATCAATTAGAGGGTGAAGATATTACCCTTTTGACGTTCAATCCTCTTGAATTCCAGCTCTAAGGTTTCTTTTCTCAACATTGATGCCCCAATCAAATGTCTAATGTTTTGAAGAGTTTACCCATGTTATAAGGTGTTGGAGAATAAAAATTAACTTAGAATCATCATTATAACTTACCTTGGATGATTGGTTGGGGGGGGGGCCTTGGAGAAAGTTAGGTTCTTGAGAGCTTCCCTTTCTAGAGCAAGTGTTCATGTTTTGGGGTGTGGTGGACGAAGTAGGGCTTTTAAAACGACCCCCCGAGTGCGATCCTATGCAGATGAAGGCCAAAACGCACACCTGAATGTGCAACAAGGGCAGTAGCACTGCCACAAATGCGCAGTCACGCATGAGATGAGCTGGGCGCGCATACTGTGCATTGTCCAGTAAAATGGGCATAACTTTTTGCATATAGATCCGTTCGGGCTGAATAATATACTATTAGAAAGTAATTCAAAGGGTTACAAATTTTATGTTTTGAGTTTTGTCAAATGCCTAACAGAATTCCACGAAATCAGGCTGAAAGCCATACTTTGCATAAACTTAGTCGATTTTATCGAATCTTATGCGCCTCACTCTCCTTCTTGATTCCAAAACAACTATTTCCACCCATACTCATCCGATAGGATTTCACATGTCTAAAATATCAAATTAATACTCATCTAAAACATCCACACCTAATCCAAATTTATGGAGTGTTACACTATCAATGGTTTCAACCATACAACAACTCAACTTGATTTCTTTAACAGATTCCCACCATCGGGGACTTCATTCAAAACCTTTTCCATGCCTTGTCTACTGCTAGAAGGTCCGACTTTTTCATGAGAAGTAGCGGCAGGAACGACAACAAGGGCGGCTTCAGGTAAGGTAGCAGAAGAAATGAGAGAATTAACAGGAGTAGTAACTTGGGTCATTGGAAGAGCAGCAAATGGTGACTCTTCAGAAATGGGGCCAAAGTCTTCTTCCCCCTCAAATCCTTGGACGAAAAGTCTATCAACAGGACTTGAGGGGGGATTGCAAGAATGGTCAACATCTTCATTCTTAGAGAAGTCCAAGTGGACACTCTCTGGTTTATCAACAAGACTGAAAGGCACGGATCCTGAAGGCCGGTCTTGAGAAACAGTGGCTTCATCATCTAAAACCACGTGTCTTCTGGCTCGTGGCTTCCTCACTAATTAACCATCTTCATTATCTTCTTCTTCTTCTTCGGAGTCACGTGCTTCAGCATTCTTCCTCTTAGAAGAAGATACGCTTAGAATTTGTTTTTGAGCAGAGCTAATAGAAATCCTAGCAGAAGGAACAGAAGCGAGGCTGATGCCACGAATGGCAAACCCTAGAAACAGCAAAAACAAAAAGAATCAAAGGAAAAAGAAAAGAACAAAGGAAAAAAACCATGGTAATAAAGAATACCGCGGGTCTTCACTTTTCATAAAAACTTCCAAGAAAGAAATTTCCATGATCTCTGGTCCATGGGAGCAGCAGTCAATATTTTTGCTACTCAATCACGAAAGTTAGGGATTTATCCGAAAACTTTCATGATTGCTGAAAAATAAACATAAATGCGTGTAAGAAAGATTGAAACCTTGAGAGAAACAAAAAAAATAGAAAAAAAATGCTCACGTGCGAATTTTCACTTCTCAGGGAAGGACATATTCTCATCACCCACTAAGTCACGAGTGAAAACAGCTACAAATCGGGCATACCAACCACGGTCACAATCATCCTCGGGGCTGACTAAAACTCTCTTACTCCTTGCCACGAAAGAGAAAACACCCCCGCGAAAGAGATTGGGGAGTATAGATGGAGTAAGTGACGAAAAGTAAAAGGAGTGGAGACCATATTTGACAAATAGCAAAGGCAAGCTACTGGCCTCCACATGATCAGATCTATTTGGAAAAGGCAGATATTGAAGTAATGACAAAATTCAATGATTACTGGGTCGATAGGAGAGTTGAACCCTAAAGTAAAAAGGTAAGTATAAATAAACGAATAACCTTCACGATAAGAGGTAATTCTATCATCAGCACCAGGGGTTACCACTGGAAAATTTAGTTTCCAGTTGCATTCATGATGAAGTAAGGGAAGTAGACCAGAAGTGATCAAACTGGGGTAGTGATCAGCATGGTTAGTGATGTTATAGAAGAAACCTATTTTCTCATGGCTCCACGATCTGATATGAAAGAAAATTTTTGAGGACAATTTCGGACACAGTGGGCTCTCGCATGCGTTCATTGTGGTCTTTACCTCTAGTGGAGGATCTAGGAGTTATGGAAGTTCTTGCTCTAGAAGAAGAAGGTTTTGCAGTACTCTTCTGCGAAGGGGTAGAACTACGGTTAGATAGAGAGCCTAAGCTACAAAGTCTATCGCCTCTTCTATTTCTAGTTAGTGCAGAAGAGGGAGGAAGTTCATCAACAATCACTACCTTACAGGGGTCCGATGATGAAGAAGTATTTGAAGAACGGGAAGTCATCTTTAATGACGAAAATACAAAGAAAGAGGAAGAATTGAAAGAAGAGTTTAAATATGAATGCAAGAAAGAAGAAAATTTTTTCAAAGTTGCATACGATACGATTTATAAGGAAGAACTGTCATTATGAACCATCATCATGGAACCGTCACATAAAATTGATGCAACCGCAGAAAACCCTAAAAAAGCGCTGAAAATTGTAGAACCAATTATAACAAGACACGTATCCTGAGCATTAAATGGAAAGGATGTACGTCTCATCGTTTCTGAAGAAAGAATTATGATAGTTGGGAAGAGGAGACAAGACATTCCCGCCATAAAATGAACTTACCACTTCTCGATTATTTAGTTGAGAATGTTCAGAAAGTGGGGGGACTATCTGTATTGGTGAAAAAAAGGTATGACACGTGGATCAACACCTTGTGACAGATGGCACTTATATTGGGTCAATAAAGGAAGACAAAAAGGCGAGGATAAAATACCCATGGTATTTTATTAGAGAAGATACCGAATCTGACAGCTGAAAAAGATGGAATAGGCACGAGGTGCATGAAGACCATAAAATGGGAAGATTCATGAATCGGCTGTAAATATGAAAAGAGAATCAGCATTAGCCCTAATTATACGCGATCCTCTATTATTACCATAACCGTTACAAGTAAATTTAGTAACGGATAATTAAGGCAATGAATGTTAATAACGGGTCAGAATTAAGTAAGGAAACCGTTATAGCTGTGTGACCTTATATAAGGACCCTTACCTCATTTTGTACGATCATATGAACACTTACCATTATATGCAATCAGTCTTTTATTTTACTTGATTCAAGATTCCAATCCGTAATTCTGGGAGAATTTGGCAATCAACAATAAGCTTTATTTCTTTTATTTATAATTTTAGTTATTTATTTTATTCCTGCATTTTTAGGAAAGTGAAGTAAAATTTGGTTGTTAGTAACCTGATTTTCTTTAATATTAGCTTTGACCGCGAAAACTAATTTTGGGCTAAAAAGTTAGTTTAACAAACAAAACAGAAAATTTTTTGAGCCCACAAGTTTCTTGTGAAACGCTATGGTAAGGCGTAAGTCATCGGTTCAAATCCAATAAGGGGCTTTGTAAACTCCAATCTAGTATTCATATTTGATTCGTATTTGAGGGAGAATTGTATTTTTATTTGTAATAGAAAAAGTAACTAACTGGATGTGTCCTTAAGAAATTTAATCCCCTCACAGTTTTCTAGTGTTTCAGATTAATTCCTTCCAGGATAAAATGAAATAACTATTCTGTGATAGAGGCACGACAAATCATAGAATTTCGGCGAACTCAAACGGCAGAGCAAATCACACTTTAATGCTTACTTTTTTCTTGAAAAAATAATGCAAAAATACAGAAGAGAGAGAGGAGAGTTTGCAGATTTTCGGTGGTGCCCATACAAAACGCCGAAGGTAAGATCTTGTACTTAACAGCTTGTTATGGTTGTTCCCCGTTGTATCTTATTGTATTGTTATTCCAAAACAATATTTGTTTGATTGTTTTAGTTGTATTGTATTGTTAAATACATTCTTCCGGAACAATAAAAAGTCCCCTTTTTTGAAACAACCGATTTGGTGTGGTGGGATTGTTTCCTATTTTTCTTTCCAGTTATGTCCTAACTTATTATTGCACAATTCTATTTTATCTTTTACCTTTTTTTTCTATTTTAACTCCAAATCTCCAACCTATAACCTACTTTGTTTTTTTCCAGAACTTCTGCCGCCAACCTTAAAAGTGTTTTGCCGCCCCCCGTTTTATTTTTTCTACTAATTTGCTTTAACTCAATTCTAACTAGATATGCTCCTTTGTTTTGCCTTCTTTTGTCTCGCTCTTTTGTTCTGCTTTCTTAAGGTGTTTTGCCTTCTTGTGTTTTCAATTATTTTTATGCATAATTTTTGATAAATTTAATATTTAAATAATTGAGGGTATTTTGGTAAACTTATCAATTACAGTACAATACGATACAGTCAAACCAAACAACAAAATATTATTTAACAATAACAAACAATACGATCTATCCAAACATTATATTCATAAAATAATACAATACGTTACAATACATTATAAAGCGATGAGGAACAATGATCCAATCAGAGCGTAAAAGAGAAGGTAGACTCTGTCTCACTCTCTCTTGGCAATAGTTGGGTGTTAAACTGATATCCTGTTAATTACTACTACTACATGAAAAGAAAAAAGTCTATAAATTTTGAAAATAAAAACTAAAGCGGACAAAAAGCAAATAAAGGAAAAAGAAAAAACAGGCATTGTCATGGGACAAACTTCCCTACGGTGTCGTATGACCCATTTCAAATTTGAAATTCTTCAACAGCGCGGCATGGTTCCTCAACTCACATTCCCAATCCGCAAAGCTCAGTGAAGCAGCAGAAGCTTAGCTCACGCGAAGTTCCGTTTTTCATAGCATAAAGCCATAAACTTCTGGAAAAAGATTTTCCTTATACTCTTTTTTCAAATTCGAAAATACAGAAATAAACTCTCCGATGAGTTACGCTATTGACGATAAGGACCTAGACGACGCCGCATTATGGGCGGTGATCGACTCCGCCGCCGCCGCCGCCTCACTTTCCGCCTCCACCACCACCACTGTCTCCAAATACCGCAAATCTCTACCTTACAATCACTCTCCAATTCGGCCTCTTCACATTCCAAATCCTTCTCCACAGTCTAATCCTAGAAACTTCCAGAATCATCACCGTGACGGTGAGGTACTAAATCACCGGCCGCAGAAAATCTCCAGGTCAAACACTAACTGCGTTTCGGAACTGAAAGAGACGAGTCTGAAACCGATGGCGGTAGTAAAGCACGTGCAGCGCACGCCGAACGTGACTAATTATTCGTCGCCGCCAGTGACGAGGAGGTCCCCGGTTCTGGTTCCGGTATCGCAGTATGATCAAAACTATAACAGTCCGATTGGATCGGAAAGTTCTCCGGATGGAGATGGCGTCATGAGGCATAGCTTGGCCGGTCAGTTTCCATCTGTTTCTCTGTTCAAGGAGTATCAAAATGCAGCTATGGCGGTAAAATTCATCAATTTTCATTTTATTTTATCATATTTGTTCGATTTCGTGGAATCGCTACTGCGTATATCATTAGTCCAGCAAATTGTCTAGATATATTAATTTAGCTAGAGAGCTATGACATGATAAACAGAGGCGGAGCCAGGATTTTAAGTTTAATGGGTTCTGAACTACCCTCGGGGCTCATAGCTCTTCTTGATTACTGGGTTCGCAATTAGATATTTATACATATTTAATAAACTTTCTAACAAATACAGAATGTAAGTAAAAACTACTGGGTTCATCTCTACCTCCGCCCCTGATGATAAATGATGTCATCAATCTGAAATTTAGCATGAATTTGCTATTTTATCTGTTGTTATGTGAGTATAATCTATTTTCATATGTAGAATTTTATTATAGTGCATAATAGCCACTTTTCAAATGTAGATATAAGTAGTAAGTTTGCTTTCTGTTCGTTGAGCTATTTCAATGTACTTGAAGAGAAAGCTTTATAAGTGTTTCTGTTTTCTCTTGTATGATCCCTGTCTTCACCTATTTTGCATTTATGATACTAGTAAGGTGTATGCTATTCGTAGATTTATAAGATTTCGTTCCCATTTTTCCATGATTTCATTTTCTTGGTGAGACTTGTCTCTTCTCCTCATTGAACATTATGCTTCTTTTGGCATTGGAAGAAATGTCATCTCTTGTTCTCTATAGTCTTGTGATTTCAAATTATCTCCAATGGTTAAGTGAAGTACGTCAGCAACTTAAACAACATTGATATTTGATTATAAATGAAAGAAAGCTGAATCAAGAGAAACTTTGGAGAAAAAGATAGTAGAGTATTAACAGGAATTGGTAGTGCATAATAGCCTCTTTCTCAATGTAGTTGTAAGTAGTAATTTTACTTAGCTTTCTGTTCATTGATCTATTCCAATGCGCTCTAAGTGAAGATCTTAAGTGTTTCTGTCTTCTTGTCATGATATTTGCCTTCACCTATATTTCTTTAGCATATTAATAAGATATATCGTTTGCAGATTTTTAGGTTTCATTCCCATTTTTCCATAAATTTGATTTTCTTGGCAATAGACTTGTCTCATCTCCTCATTGAACATTATACTTCTTTTGGCATCACAAGAAATGTCATCTCTTGTTCTCTATAGTCTTGTGATATCAAATTTCCATTAATGGAAGTATTTCCGCTTCCTAAAGAGGATTGGAATTTGATAGTAATTGAAGAAAAACTGAATCAAGAGAAACAATGGAGAATACGGTAGTAGAGAAGTACAAGGAATTGATGAGCATAGCATTTTGTACTAAATTGGATCAGCAGATCATTGCACGAAAAATCTTCGAATTTCAAGGGAAAACTTGACTATCTCCTAAAAATCTGTGCAACGTCTGCACCTTTACTAAAATAGCCTGTTACAAGTCACCTTCAAGATAAATAGAACTACACTGCCTGTCAGTTTCTGTTAACATCTATAACAGCAATTACTGCTGTTGTTTTGTCATGAAATTTTGGTGTATGCATGAATATGATTTCATCAGGGTTTAAGCAATTCAACAATTCACAGATTCTGGAGAAAGGTGACTACACTATGATTTCTGGAAATCCCTTCATAAAAAAAGCTGGTAAGTTATCAAGCTTGGGTCATTGGTTTCTTCTACTCTCAGCTAAATTTTACTGCATAAACAGCATCATTTTTGTGCAGGTTGGAGGAAGATATCCTTTTACTTCAATCTATCATATGAAATTAAAGACAAGACCATCGAATTTGATGAGAACCGTAATGTCCTGCGTGCTGAATTTATAGTTCGAGCGTACATGCAGTATGTTCTTTTGACTCTCTCACTGTTCCTATTGAAACATGTTGCTTTGCTAGATTCTTTTCAGCTTGATCCATTTTGCCCTTTCTTTGGTTTGTTTGTAGAGGCGGTAGGTTCTCAGATGGATGGGGTTCATGTGAGCGGCGGGAGAAGAAGTTTCTAAAACCAAATCATGACATTCCCAGCACGGCAGAAACCAGAGCCAAAAATAAAGCATGTCAGGTACATAAATCTCCTACCTTCGGAACACTATAAAAGATAAGTTGTTGTTCCTCGTTTAATTCGTTTTACTAGTTCTCAGTCTTGCTCACAGCTTATGTGTTGGTGGAGCAATTTCTAAAATGATTTTAGGCTTTACTGTTGTCGATTGCCTGCAACTCCATCTTGTTTTTTTGGGGATGAATTCATTGTTCTTTGTGAGTAGGGTCTCTGGTGTTGTTTCATCCATATAAGGTGTATAGATAAGCTAAAAAAGTAAAACTGCTTTGAGGCTTATTTCAGTTTTTTGGGCTCTCGTGATGCTGTCAAGCCTAACATTATTACTTTGAGTCGTGATCTAGCCTGAACTTAGTAGTAGACTAGATATGTGAGAGCCTAAACATATGGCTGTTTGTGTCTTTACTAGCTTCCCTCTTGCCTTTGTCGCAAATTGAGATGGACTTACATATAGTTTGGTTCTACAATTTTATACTACTTTAAGTCACTTGATTTTAATTTGCTAACCGGAGCACTATTTCTGGAGTCAGATGGTCTCCACTTTCCGGCTCTATTTCTCTATAGTTCATCCTAACAAATATGAAATTCTTGCAACACCTAAATTCTATTTCAATACTAAGTTTCTGTAGAACTAAGCATGGTTCATGTGTTTGACAAAAGACTGTGAAATCTTTATAGGGTCACCCTTTCCATTCTCGTAGGAAAGTAGAACAGTGATCTGTTGCTAAACCAATTGTATGGCACAAAGTAGTGGAGGATATGAAGAAGAACATAGAAGCTTTCTATCAGTGTTCTTTTCCCCATTTATACAGGCATTTTGCATATTGAAAGTGCATGGTCCATGAAGGGAGCCTTGGAGCAACGGTAAAGTTGTCTCCGTGTGACCTATAGGTCATGGGTTCGAGCCGTGGAAGCAGCCACTAATGCTTGCATTAGGTTGGCTGTCTACATCACACCAATTGGGTGCGGCACTTCCCCAGACCCTGCATGAATGCATGATGCTTTGTGCACTGGGCTGCCCTTTTTAAATTATGGCATACTTTCCTTATCTGTGTTCTTGTTCTTGCCAGTCATATCTATCTGTACCATTCACTTTCTGCTGTTTGGACTGTTTATTCCTTTTAATAATCATCAATACTGTGCTATCATAAGTTAGTTTGTTAAGCAACTCAATGAGTCTAAACATTTACAGGACTTGCTTGGAATTGGAGAATATCGACCTGGTGTGAGCCAGAGTAACCGGTAGAACAATCAAACAGTAACGTCCTCCATACCTGAGTCATTTGTAGTTCCATTAACCAAGAAGAGAATACTCATTATAACAACTCTCCTCCTAACACAAGGTTCACTCAACCCCAAACCTGATATTAGGTAATATGAAAAGCCATGGAAACAAGTATAGAAAGAAGTTGTATGCACTGTAGTACACACCTAGTGTGCTTGTAACATCTAAAGCCAATCCTGTACTTTTGATTTATTATATTTTTTTTCCCACTTTATTCTCTCCTTAACGCGACACCAACTTTCAATCTTGGTGACCCCGTGTGTAATAATACACCAGGCAGCGGCATGGGCTGATAATACTACTGCTATACTTTTCCAAGTTTGATAATATGAAATGACATTTCTGTTTGGCATTTTATACATAAATTGACAGTTAGCTTGTCTTCATCATCTACTAGCAGATGAGCTTTGCCATACCTTTTGACCCAAAATGTCACTTTTTGTTTCTTTACTGGCAATGTGAAAATGGGCAAAGGACCTAATAGCACTGTAAGTAGAATATTTTTAAAATCTGACACACCGACAATAGCTCTGGTTAAATTAGATGTATATTTCGAGTATTGTGTATATTATTGAGATAGTGATACTTCTATTAATGATCTCCGTTGACATCGCCGTTCTTGAAGAGTGTGATCTATGATCCACAATAGCTTCTTAAAAAATGAAAAGTCTGTCAAGGAATTTTAGATACACGTGTATGTTTATAGACTTCTTTTGTATTTTCTTCTAATTAAATTGCTTAACCATGTATATTGATATGATTTAAGTATGAACATCGAATGTGGTAAATTTTTACTGTTTCACTCTGGGCTAGTTAGTCCCATTTGTATTGGTATTCTGTTATATTCATACGATTGAGTATATTAGTTCATTAATTTCTCAATTTGGATGTGGATGTCTTGACTTTCTTAGAGTTAATTCATTACTTATTATTTACCTTTGTACTTTCTAAACTTTTGTTTTCTGATATACAGACTAAGCTCTTAAGGTAGTGCTAATGGCGAGTGTAAATGTAGGTTAGAACGTTCTAATCATTTTCCATTCTAAGTATTAGTACAGTCATTTCAATCACAAAGTATGATTGCTAAAAAGAGGCAATTCATTCTGTTTAAAGCTAAATGTTCTTAGTAAAAAAATTTAATAATGGTACTGATGTTCCCCAATACTTCTCCATTTACATTTTCTTTTTCCTTACTCTTTTCATATGATTGACAAATATTTTCTTGGATGCTTTACTTTGACCTGATATTATGCAAAAGTTTTGTTCAAACCACAAGCTCTTATTTCTTTTCCGTTTATCTGTGGCCCTTAAACTCAGTTTTAATATAATGAGTACAAATTTTAATTCTCACTTTAAAAACTGTGTCAACTTTGACCATGTGAGTTTAGCAAAGCATAGTTAGTCTTAAATTGGGATAAAAAAGACTTATACCTTGACAGCAAATGTACTTTTGTAATTATGATGACACTATATGATTTAATAATGATTGTTGGATTCGACCAAAGAAGTTTCTTATCAACGGAAAGGGAATGCAACTATGTGGGATTTATAATATTAAACCGTAACTACATTGCAACCATCAAACAGTGTGATAGGATGGATAAATTAAAGCTCTCATTCCTATGCCCTAGAAGTGAAGAAACTTTTGGTAGAGAGTTTCCCCTATAATAAGTCTTATGCTATGCCAATTAAACTTAGTAGGCGTTTGGACATGAATACCAATTTTTTTTTTTTTTTAAATTTGGAATTTCACTAAAATTTGAATTGAAGATGAAATTGTGTTTGGTTATAATTTTTGCAACATAGTTGGATGTCTTTTTTTTCAACATATTTTGCAACTAAACACTAGCAACCGCTACCCATTTTCAATTGAAAAAGCATTTTCAAGTGAGATTGGAAAAATTGTATGATTTTGATAACCAAACATTATTTTTTAAAAAAAAAAATTTGAAAAAAAAGAAAAATTTTCTTATGTCCAAACGGGCTCTTAGTCGGGTCAGCGTGTTTTTAGATACCGAGTGGTTGAAAACTATATTGCACTAACCATCACCATTAGAAACAGAAATTAGCGACCGACAAATTTTGTAACTAAAGAGAAATCCGTCACTAAAGCAATAGATTATCAAAAAATTCCGTTAGTTATTTAACAACAAATCAACGACGAAGTTCAGCTGATTCTTTTTTTTTTTTTTTTTTTTTTTTTTTGTAGTGCGTGGCCCTCAGACCCCATAAGACATGGTGTAAAGGTTGAAGACCAAGGTGCTTTTTTTTCGAAGATATATACTGTACTACCATTAGTTCCAGTTCCAGCATATTCTTATAATTCTTGTCCTTTTACTTTTCTTTTCTTGTTCAGAGAAAGAGAGGATGTAAACCAGTGGAGATGACAGTTTAGTTTTCCCTCAGATGACCTCTCTCTCACTGTCCCCTTCTCACCAATTTTAGTCCTTAAAGCCATCAGTCTCTTCCAACTAGTAGTCAAGTTAATCTATGGCTCAACAGGTACACTTTTGTCCTTCATTTTTTTCCTATTACATTAGGAAAGGGAGACCGTGAGAATCGAACTGACACCTATTATACAGATGACTCTCACCAGTACTGCTAGACTGTAACTCTGTAGTGGTCTCCCTATCCTAAGTCTCCCTCATTAGCATCAAAATGAGATTCCTTAACATTTTTCTGCTTTATGTTTGAGCTCATCTGGTTTATTTATTGATTATGGTATTATCTTGTGGATTTGATTCTTGTACTTTTTGCTATTACCTTTTTATTTTGGAAGTTAAATTTTGATTATGCAGGAAGAAGGGTGGCCACTTGGGCTGCAACCATTGAATGTAAGAGGTGGGCAAGTCAGAAACCGTGGATTTAATGGATCACTTTCCTTCAATACTTTGATCACTGGTTCTCCTTCCTCTTCCACTGATTCTTCTTCTGATCTTGATACTGAGGTCTGTATTTTTTCATATAAATTTAGCTCTTTTTTTAATAAAGAATATTCTCTACATCCGAAAATTAGAAAATAGTATGCAAATATTGGTGTTGAAGAGATTGGTTGGTTGAG
This sequence comes from Nicotiana attenuata, assembly GCF_001879085.1. Classification (NCBI taxonomy): domain Eukaryota; kingdom Viridiplantae; phylum Streptophyta; class Magnoliopsida; order Solanales; family Solanaceae; genus Nicotiana; species Nicotiana attenuata. Next base: position 93,014,715 of record NC_031995.1, on the reverse strand, counting down.
GATACAGTCAGTCGCGGAGCTAGGATATTTACTAAGGGCCTACAAGGGGATTCAATATGCATCTATTACATATATATGAAAATATAAATTTAGATTTGTATACATAGTATAATTTTCCGACAAAGAACGTACTGATGATTTCCCTTGTGCTCCCTTGCTCAGGGGCGGAGCTAGCATAGGACTTACGGGTTCGGTCGAACCCAGTAACTTTGGTCCAAAACCTGTATTTGTCTTAAAAATTCATTGAATATGTATAAATTGTTAATTTAGAACCCAGTAACATAAATGAACTAGAATCCCCAACCCACAAGCTTCAAATCCTGACTCCGCCTCTGCCCTTGCTCCGCCCCAAAATACATAAATAATGGAGCAAAGAGCCAAAGAGGAAGATATGTTAATATTCCATTGCGTATTTTTCTTTTCTTTTATTTAATCATCCAAATATCATGATTATACTAATCTAATTAATCTGGATTATATTCTCGTCGAATAGGACCATTAAAACATAAAAGAAAAAAGCATTTGCTATTAAATATTTATCTATTTCTGCGGCTCAAACTTAAACTTTTTAATTAAGGATAGAAAGATCTCATTCGAACTGTGGAAGCAGCTACTAATGCTTGCATTAAGATATAATTGTCTATATTATTTCTTTTGGGATATGACTCTTCCCCGATCCTACATGAATGTGAGATACTTTATTTACCTAGCTGTTTTCTTTCTTTTTTTTAAAAGAAAGATCTCATTCATTCATTGCACTTTTGGTGTGTTCATTTTTCTTTTATGCATGCAGCATCTTCATGTTATACTATAGATTGCTATAATGTCTTTTTCTTAGTATATCACTATGGGGTCAATGTCTTATCAAAAGTGGGAGGGGGAAGCACTTTACTCTTTACACATGGCCTTTCAATTATTATGTTTCCCAGTCTGACTCAGGTTCAGAGAAAAAAATTATATTCCTAATAATTTAAACAAAAAAATATCTCTTTCTTTTCTTTAATATATATAGATGAATTTTATAATCAAGTAATGGACTAACCATAAAGTCAATATTCTATAATTGAATAAAACTTGGCATGATTGCTTTGAGTCTGTTTCTTTGAACCGATGTTCTATCGGAAACCGACTTTCTACTTGTACAAGATAAGAGTAAGCAGTGGAGGAGACAAGATTTTCTTTAAGGGGTTTAAAAAAGAAAAAGTTAGAAAATTAAAAGAGACTGCGACCAACGAGAATTGAATTAGCTACTTCACAAAGGTTTTGAACTCCGTTGATCACTGAGCTATGCTTTTAGATTATATCAAGGGGATTCAAATATAATATGTAGAGGCACAAAGCGGATTTTGCCTTGTATGTACAATGTAATTTCCCGCCGAAGGAGGTTCGAGTGAACCCCTTCTACCCCCAAATCCACTCCTGCGGGGTAAGGCTATGCACTCTCTACCCTTCTCAGACACCACTTGTGGGATTACAATGTTATTGTTGTTGAACAAAACTTACTTTTTTTTTGGTTGTTGCAGTCTACTGCTTCTTTCTTCCATGACAAGAGCATAACTCTAGGAAGTCTCATAGGAATTACCAGCATTTTAGAGCTTTCAGGAAGATCAACAAGAAGAAGAACAGTAGTAGTTGAACCTATATTAAGGGACAAGAAGAAGAGGAATAACAACAAATCAAGAACTTGGTTATTCTCTCTATGCTCAAAGCTAAGTACTGATGCAGTAAACATAAATAACAATTCTTCTCCATCTTTAGGCCATTTTCTTGAAGCAGAAAGAAGAGCTTCTGCTTCCAATAATGCTTATGGACTTGATGATTTCAATCTATTATCAGATTCAAATATGAATAATTCATTGTTCATTGATGGCCAAATTGCTCCTCCTGATGAGTCAAGAAAAGAGTTATTTGAGCTAGATGAAAATGGTCATGGAAGTCCTTTGATTTTCTCATGCTTATGTGGGCACTTAGTTCATTAATTGACTGATTTCAATCATTTTTTTCAAATGTTGTGAAATTTTTATTACCATTGTTGTTGTCTCCTTGAAAAGGAACATTTGGTTTAATGGGTAGAGGATTGTTTATTTGATTCACGAGGGGGTGATGAAATCTTGCAATTCTTGAGTATTTGTTATTGCCATCATTGGAAGTATTAAATTAATTTTCTTTCAACATGTTGGTTCTTACATCGCTTGTTTCCCCTTAAAGCTTTAATCACATTTCCTAGTTTCAACATTGTGGTGCATGTGTACCTTTTTGGTTCAGACTATCCCGAAATACAGAAGGATTTTTCATTATTCCCCGCGTCTATGTCAAAATCTGAGCTCAAATCTGGCTGAAATCCACAATTATAGCTAAATTCAACAAGAAGTAATTTTTGGGATAATTTTCGATTTATTAACTGAATGGATATATTACGAAATAAAATGAGAAAACAAAATAAGCAACAACAATTAAATGATAAACACCATTGATGACAACTCGATTCTGCAAAAGGAAAAGAAATAGATTAAGATGAGAGAAGAAATTTGGATTGAAGGGAGAAGAATCAGATGAGTGAGGAGAAATCTAATACCAGAAGTTCGATGGATTCTCCCCCCCCCCCCCCCCTCTCTATTTGATACTGATGGAGATGATCTAGGCTGTTGATCTATACCGGCCATTCTAATCTCAACCATTAAATTTTTCTGTTTTGCAATGAGGCCCTCTTACCCTTCTATAATTTAACTATGCCCAACTTTGAAATAACGAACCTAACAGACCATGACATACCCTTCCCCTTAAATTTATCCTTGTCGTCCTCAAGGATCAAAATGAGGAAATTTGGATTTCAAATTTGCATAATCTTCCCAAGTGGCATCCTCAGAAGCTAGATTCGACCATTAATTGCACTATGACCTTAACGGCGACAGGATTTCCCTTCTTAACCATTTGCCTTTGTAAGATGGCAACTGGTGCAACCAGAAACTGTCTGTCATCCCCAGTCTGGGGGGGGGGGGGCAGTCTGAGCAATGATCTTGGACCTCACCTTCTTCTTCAATAGAGAAACATGAAATATATTCCCGATACCTCCCAAGGAAAATCTCGAATTTGGATCCCAAATTGACGGGTTAGTGTGAGGGGTATACCTTGGAAGTGGGAGGCAATTACAATTTGTTAGCAACTTGTCCAACCTTGGCAATGACTTTGTATGGCCATAGAATTTAGAACTGAGTTTGAGGTTTCTTCTGAGAGCTAAGCATGTTTGCCTATAAGGCCGGAGCTTGAGAAACACCATGTCACCCACCTGAAATTCCCTTTCAATTCTTCTTTGATCTGCATATAACTTCATCATCTCTTGAGCTTTAACCAAGTCATCCTGCAAGAATTATTGAACTTGTTGTCTGTTCATTACAGCACCACCATCATCCTGGACATTAGTATCTAACAATGGCCCAACTGATAACTATGGCGGAGCAAAACCATACAAAGTTTCAAAAGGAGTGCAACCTAAACTGGTGTATTGGTATTGTACCGCCACTCAACTTGGGGTAACTATTGCTTCCATTGTATTGGTCTATGAGAAGTCATGCTCCTGAGATAGTTTTCAATACATTTATTCACCCTCTCACTTTGGGCATCACTTTGAGGGTGATAAGCAGTCGTGAAATGAAGTTGAGTGCTCAGTAGTCTGAATAGTGCCTGCCAGAAGTTGCTTAAGAACACTCTGTCTCTATCAGAAACTATAGAGTCAAGTAACCCATGTTGAGTATGAGCCTGCTTGAAGAACTTGTTAGCCACATTCACTGTAGTGTAAGGATGAGTAAATGTCATAAAATGAGCAAACTTTGATCTTCCATCAACTACCACAAATATCACTTCCTTGCCCTTAGATTTTGGTAGTCCTTCAATGAAATCCATGGTGATATGTTTCCAAACCTGATTTGAATGGGTAGAGGTTGCAATAGACCCGGGTAAGGAACATTTTCTCCTTTGTTTCTTTGGAAAACATCACAAACAGATACATGGTCTACAACCATCTGTTTTATACCAGGCCAGTACAATAATAGTGAGAGTCTTTTGATGGTGCCAAGTTGGCCTGAATGCCCTCTAACTGGTGAGTCATGAAAGGTTGCCAATAGTTATTGCCTGAGTGAACCAAAATTCCCTATATAAATTTTGCCTTTCTTTCTCAAAATTCTAGCTGTGTAATGATAGATGTGAGGCCCTTGAGTATTCACTGTTACCTCAAAGATCAAGGCAGTTGCATATGCATCCCCTTTATAACTATTACTGACTTCTTGCATCCAAGTAGGAATAGTTACGCTAATGGCCATAAACTCAGCTGCATCACACAAGGTTTCACCTTCTTGACCTTCAAACTACCTTGAAAGTGCATCAATAACTCTGTTCTCTGCCCCTTTTTATAATGAACTTCATAATCAAGTTCAAGTAGCTTAGTTAACCCTTTCTGTTGAATGGCAGTGGTTACTCTTTGTTCTAAAAGAAATTTGAGGCTATGATGATCAGTTCTTACTATAAAATATTTATACTACAAGTAGTGCCTCCACCTTTTCACTGCATTCAAAAGAGCCATGTAGTCTTTTTCATAAACAAATCTTCCTCTGTGTCTAGGAGCATGCATCTTGCTCAAGTATGTAATGGGTTTCCCCTTCTGTAACAACACAACACCTACACCATTCTGGCTAGCATCAGTCTCAACTACAATATCTTGAGTGTAATCGGGTAAGGCCAAGACCCGTGTGTTAACTATAGCTTGCTTCAGAGCTTCAAAGGCAATTGCAGCTTCCTCATTCCATTAGAAAGTTTTTTCTTATGTAAATCAGTCAATGGTTTAGCAATGACTCCATAGTTGAGCACATATTTCCTGTAATAGCCAGTTAACCCCAAGAATCCTATCAATCCTCTCAAGGTAGTAGGAGTAGGCCAATCCACCATAGCTTTGACTTTCTCATGATCAGTAGAAACTCCCTCCCTTGAAATAACATATCCCAAGTATTCCACTTTCGATTGCCCAAAGGAACACTTAGACTATTTTGCATACAAGGTCTGTGCTCTCAGAATTTGGAACATTGTTTCTAAATGTGATAGGTGTTCATGTAGGGATTTACTATATATGAGGACGTCATCAAAGAATACCAACACAAATTTTCTGAGTATAGGTTGAAAAACTTGGTTCATCAGTGCTTGAAATATGGCTGGAGCATTAGTTAGCCCAAATAGCATAACCTTGAACTCATAATGTCCTAAGTGAGTTCTAAAAGCAGTTTTATAGATGTCTTCACTCCTCATCCTAATTTGGTGGTAACCAGCTCTTAGGCCAATTTTAGAAAAGATTACTGACCATACAACTAACGAACGTAAAGCACACACTAAAATATGCTCGCCAGTCTAATATAGTAAATTATAATATCGTATCCACAGGGATTGGAGTTAAATAATATTTTTGTAGTTTATAGCTCAATTGCTATCCAAGATGATCAATAATGGAGATTTATGTGATTTAAACTAAAATTATCTAAGAGTCTAAACTATTGACTAGTGACGAACAATGAAAGTAATAGGCAAAGGAAGATATCAATGGGGAGAAAATAGGATTGATAGGATAGGTGCAAGACAAATGTTTGGGATCTAACTCTAGATAATTCACTTCTAATGTTCAAGTGAGTCTCTGGAATTCACTTGGTTATTAATTCAATTGTTTAGTAGAAACTCCTCTCTCGATTAAGTGTCAACCTCACAAGATGAATCAATTTAAGCTCGTGAAGATATGTAAAAATTCATAGTGGATTGGTCTTTAGGAGAAACTCTCTCGATTATCCTCCTAACTAGGATTAATCAACAATTCAATTAGCCTCTTTCGATTACAAAGAAGAATTAATGACTTCAACCAACAAAATATAATGCAAGGATATCACAAGTTATGCCTCTCTCGATTACATGAACTAGTGAATATAGATGCAACTATTAAAACATCCAAAACGATTCAATACATAAAAACTAGAGTTAATATCCACAAACAAGTATCAATACACCAAATCCATCAAACCCTAAAGAGAACTACTCCATGGATATGGTGTAATTCATCACAAATATGTTTAAATAAAAAAAAACATAAAACGATCCAAACTCTTGTCTTGAGTGAGGACTGAATGATGAAATCCTTGCGCTTTTGCTTCTCCACCTCCTCCTTAGCTTCCTTAGGTCTAAGATGTGTCAAAAGTCCTCAAAATAACATTTTACGTGTATTTATACTAAGTAGGATCAGGCCCAAACGAAATCACCTTCTCCTAGCCGAAATTGGATTGTTACTCTGTAAAAAATACACAAGCGCGCCGCATGGGGCGCCGCACCACGCGGGATGGTAGTGGATTTTATCAGGGACCTTGCAATTTCGAGGCAGCAACAAAATGGGCAGCCGCGGCGCGCCATGCGCCGCCCTCGCGCCGCCCCGCACGCTACGACTGTGGTGATTTCTTAGAGCTTGGCTTTTTCTTGACTTTTTGCTATCCAGACGTGGTTCTTGACCCCCGAACGAGATCCCGATTTAATCCCTTGGGCTTTTACTCAGATTTCAAAGCTCCAAATAGCTCAAATTTATTCCATAACATCTACATAGCTCGGAATCACTTCTACAAGGCATAAAACACACAATTAGTGCAAAATATTAGCAATTAAAGCTCAAACTCAATTAAAGTACAGTAAATTGGAGTGTAATAAGCGACTAAAATACGTGATTATAGCCTACCATCAACTCATCTAGCAAGTGAGCCACCATGGGAATTGGATACTTATCTTTGATGGTTATCTCATTAAGCCCCCTGTAATTCACACAAGATCTCCAAGTCCCGTCTTTCTTTTTAACTAGCAAGGCTGGTAAAGAAAAAGGTGACTCACTATCTCTAAAGATCCCATTAAGCATCATTTCTCTCACCTATTTTTCTAACTCTTCCTTATGGAAAAAATGCCTCATGCTGACATGTGCATATCCTGGCTTGAGTGGAATTCCATGATCTAGGGCCCTTGAAGGTGGTAGGGATTTAGGCCCAGCAAACACATCTTGATAAGTGATCAACAATAACTGGATGGAGGGATCAGTTGATTCTTCCTCTTTTACTGCTTGTACCAAGAACAAGTGTGTCGTAAGAGTTTGCCCCTTCGGTATCAATTTTACCATAGTTCTTCCACTAGTCAACCCCAACTGTTCTTGCTGGTTAATACCCTGCAACACCACCTTATTTCCCTTTTTCCCAATGGTAATACAATTTTTTTCATGATCAAACTTAGTTGGATTAAACTTCTTCATCCAATCATTTCCAATGACTATGTCACAACCTCCTAACTGTAAGATCCTCAAATATTCTTCAAACATTTTTCCACCCATATTCCAGCTAAACTTAGGACAACAGAGTTGGTATACATATAATTTCCATCGTCCATTGTCACTCTGAGTGTATTAGCAAACACTGGTGTATAACCAGTCTCTTTGATAGTAATCTCATTAATGAAGCTATGTGTGCTTCCTGAGTCCACCAATATAGTTAACTCCTTCTTTCTAAATATTCCTCTCACTGACTCCCATATTAGTATTAGACAAGGCATTAAAGTAAACAGTCTCTTGTATATATGGTCCTAGGTCTAGTCCAATCTCCACCTCAGGTGGTGGTTCTTCTTGTATAGTAGTCACTTCCTCTACTTCTCCGGTCAAACATTGCAGTTGTTTGAGTTGACACCTGTGACCAGGACCAAATTTTTCTCCTCATCTGAAGCATAATTGAGTGGCCTTTCTATACTCATACAACCTCTGGATTCAGTCTTAGAGGACTATGTTTGGATGAAGCAGCTACAGTTGGCCTTTGCACTACTGTAGGAATTGAAGTTTTAGCAGCAGTGGTCACTCTTGCTAGTGGTTGACTCTTCTTCAAGGCAACTTCAATTTCCTTCTCCTGCATCCTAGTTTACTCAATGGCACTACTCAAGGTCTTAGGTTTAAACAACTTGTCACGACCCAAAAACTAACCTTGTTGTGATGACGCCTATCGTGGTACTAGGCAAGCTGACACATTACCAAAACAAAATGATATCTTCATTTCAAAGATAATTCTAACGCTATTTAATATAAAACCTTCATAAAGGAGTCAAATCAAAACAAAGTGTGGAAAGAAAGCCCGACATCGGGGTGTCACTAGCCATGAGCATCTACTACAACCGTATGACAACATCAAGACTAACATAGTCTGGAAATAACTGAATACAACTAAGGGAAGATAAAGAGGGAGGAAAGTAGGGCTGCGATCGCCAGGCAGCCACCTTGTTAACTTCGATGGATCTGCGACTGAATAATCAACATATGCTACAGTGACTAGAAATGCCTGGATCTGCACACAAAGTGCAGGGAGTAACGTGAGTACGCCAACTCAGTAAGGAACAACAGTAAATAAAGACTGAGAAGTAGTGATGAGCAATAATGCAAGTAAAGTTCATATCACAAAAAAACTCAGTGAAATACGACATGTTTTTAAAACCAGAGTTTGAATCAAATCAGCTTCTTTAAATCCAGTTCCAGTAAAATCATTTAAAAAAATGTTCCAACAGTTTTTCGAACAAAGGTTCAATGCAAAAGTGAGCAAAATGATGAAATCATAAACAGCCCCTCGGGCAAGCATCACTCATATACAGCCCATCGGGCAAACCTCACTGTCGCTCAAATAAAGCCCCTCGGGCCAACCTCACCATCACTCATGTACAGCCCCTCGGGCAAACCTCACCATCACTCATGCCTCCCAGTCACTCAGCACTCGGCACTCGCACTTAGTAGGTACCTGCGCTCACTGGGGGTGTGCAGACTCCGGAGGGACTCCTTCGGCCCAAGCGCTATCACAAGTCAATCATGGCATAAATCAATCAGGCCCTCAGCCTCACTCAGTCATGAATCAGTAAAACATGCTGCGACGTGCAGCTCGATCCCATAAATATCCTCACAAATAAGGCCCTCGGCCTCGCTCAGTCATAAACCTCTCAAGCCACTCGGGCTTTCAGTAAAAATAGGGTACTCATCCCAAAATAACATTTATATGCATCAAAACAGAGTAATAATGACTGAGTTATGAAATCAATAAGTATAACATGACTAAGTATAGATTTCCAATAGAAAATAATGAGAGGATAGCAATAAAAGACCTCTAAGGTCCAAACAACACCGGCATAAGTGATTTTTCAAAATAAGCACGGCATCCAGCCTGATTTTTCAAAAATTCTTTCTAAAAAAAGTGAGAGGCATGTAGTTTCAACAAAATATTCAACTTTACAGTAGATACGGGACAGGCCGAGTCACAATCCCCAACGGTGCATGCTCATACGCTCGTCACCTCAGAATAGTCACATGACATAAAATCCAGGGTTTCATACCCTCAGGACTAGATTTACAATCGTTACTTACCTCAAAACGATCAAATCTCTACTCCGTGATGCTCTTGCCCCTCGAATCGGCCTCCAAACGTCCCGAATCTAGCCAAAAGCAATACAATGCAATCAATATAAGGCAAGGAGACAAATCCATAAGGAAAACTACTTAATTGGACACAAATCCCGAAATTCACTAAAACCCGGCCCTCGGGCCCACGTCTCGAAATCCAACAAAAATCACAAAACTAGAAAGCTCATTCATTCACGAGTCTACCCACACCAATTTCATCAAAATCCGACCTCATTTGGTCCCTCAGATCCTCAAATCAAACTCTCAAAAATCCCAAGCCCTAACTCCTCATTTTCACCGCTAATTTCCACTAATTAATTGATAAAACAACGAGAAAACACCATAGATAGGAGTACTAGAGCTCAAGCAACTTACCTCACTGAAAACCCTTGAATCTCCCTTCAAAATCACTCCAAAAGCTCCAAAAACCAACTTGAAAATGGTGGAAATGAACCAAAATTCGCGAAGGGTTCTACTTATACTTTCTGCCCGGGTCTTCCGCACCTGCGGTGCCGCATCTATGCAAGAACCTCCGCACCTGCGGAAAATTATTAAATCCCCCAAATTCGCACCTATGCTCCATATCCGCATCTGCGACTACACAGGTGCGAAAAAGACCTCGCACCTGCGGCTACTGCCTGACCTCCTCACTTCCGCTTCTACGGGCACCTATCCGCATCTACGGTCTTGCAGATGCGACCTGCCCTACGCACCTGCGGATCCAGCCTATCTCAATACTGTCCGCACCTGCGGCTACCTCTTCGATTCTGCGGGCTCGCACCTGCGGCTCCCACTCCGCAGGTGCGGTTATGACAGCTGAGTTCCAACCTCAGCAACTCTTTCAAATTTCCAAACTCTCCGTTAACCATCCGAAATCATCCCGAGGCCTTAGGGACCTCAACCAATCATACCAACAAGTCATATATCCACATACGAACTTAGTCGAACCTTCAGAAAACCCAAAACAACATCAAAACACCAAATTACCCTCGGATTCAAGCCTAAGAACTTCTGAACTTTCAAATTCCGCAAACGATGCTGAAACCTACCAAACCACGTCCGAATGACCTCAAATTTTGCACACACATCAAAAAATGACACCACGAACCTACTCCAACTTCCGGAATTCCATTTCGACCCTGATATCAAAATTTCCACTGCCGACCAAAATCGCCAAAATTCTAACTTTCGCCAATTCACGCCTAATTCTACCACGGGCCTCCAAATCACATTCCGGACGCATTCCTAAGTCCAAAATCACCAAACGAAGCTAACGAAACCATAAAAATTCAAATCCGAGGTCGTTTACACATAAGTCAACATCCGGTCAACTTTTCCAACTTAAACCTTCTAGCTGGGAATCATTCTTCTAAATAAATTCTGAATACCCTGAAAAATCCTAACCGACGATTTACATAAGTCATAATACTTCATACGGAGCTACTCATATCCTCAAACAACCGAGCGAAGTGTAAATGCTCAAAACGACTGGTCGGTACACAACTTCACTGAATATTTGATTTCATCTTTCAAACCCCCTACACAACTAGAACGGAAGTGTGTCTCATTTAGTGCGGGGTTCCTCACTATCATCTAAGCCTTTAGATCATCAAACTTCACCAGATAATCTTCGACACTACTAATTTGCTGCAGTCTGTTAAATTCCTCTACTATATCTTCCATTAACACTTCTCAAAACCTATTACATACCTCATCCTTAAGTTCTTTCCAAGTAACCACTCATCTGCTTAATATTAGCGAATTGTACCATAATTCAGCATTACATTTCATATATAAAGCAGCACCCTCTACATTTAGATCCTCAGCTACCTTATATAAATTGAAGAATCTATCACATTTTCGAATCCAAACCTTCGGGTTAGTACCATCAAAACCCGCAGTTCCCATTTGGGGTTAGGAACCTATTCTTGTTGTGGCCTAACTACTCTATTTTCAGTAGGTACTGGTAGTAGTCCAATTCCAACTCCGGGAATTTGCTCAGGTGGTCTAAGTGGCCTACGATCCATGTTATTCAACCTCTCCAACAACTTTTTCCAAGGTACCCATAGTACCAGCCTGAGTATCCTTCAAAGCTTGTTGTCCACCCTTCAGCTCAGCCAACAACTCATCGTGGTAGGTTAATTTCTCATCCATCAATTTCATACGTGTTCTAACTCCCCGTACATTCGGACTAGGTGTGGATATGTTAAATGGGTATTAATCTGATATTTTAAACATATGAAGACCTAGCGGGATGATTATGGTGAAAATAGCTTTTTAAAATCAAGATGAAAAGTGAGGTGCATAAGATTCGACCAAATCGACTAAGTTTGAGGAAGGTCCGTCTTCCAACAAGGTTTAGTAAAACATTGTAAGGAATTTGGGAAAACACCAAGCATGAAAGTTGTAGGCCTTTGAAATATCTTTCCAACGATATATTTTGGATCCCAAACGGAGCTCTGCGCAAAACATTATGCCCGTTTTACAGAACAGTGTGTAATCACCGCGTTCGGCCGAGTTTGACCGTGACCGCGGTCGTGAGGTAGTGCTCCAGCTATTTACCGCGGTCAGGCCTACTGGGACGCGGTGGCCGACTTGGGAAGTCATTTTTTTAGCCCTATTTCGTCCCCCACAGCCCCAAAACACAAAAACTTGCTCTAGAAAGGAAAGCTCTCAAAAACCTAACTCCTTAAGGGTCCCTCCACCACCCAAGGTAAGTTCTAATGGTGATTCTAAGTTAATTTTAATTTCCCAACATCTTATTAACATGGGTAAACCCTCCATATCATTAGATATTCGATTGGGACATTATTGTTGAGAGAAGGAACCCTACAACTCGAATTCAAGGGGATTGAACTTCAAAGAGGTAATGTCTTCACCCTCTAATTGATTCTAGCATTGGTTTAATGATTATAAACCCTAGTTCATGAGATATGAGTTGATGGGTTTGATAGAAAAGCATGAACGATTATAGGTTTGGGGTGTTGATTGTTGATTATTGATTAAGGGTGTTGTTTACCTAATGGGTGATCAAGAATAATGTTGATTATAACCATTTGAGACTTTAGAATTTATCTAGGAACAAGAGAATGGGTTATTGGGTGTAGAGACATTATTAATAAGGACTATGAAGCTTTATTTTCACCAAGTGTTTGATAAGATGCTTAAGTGACCAAAACATGAGAATTTCTACTAATATGGAATCCCTTTGACTTGTATTAATTTAGATTAAAGTTGAAAGGTTTGACAAATGTTGTATTATGCTCAAGAGCAGGAAGTTACGGTATGTGAGGCTAACTCTCTATGTTTGGGAATTTTAATGATTCTCCCTACACTACGTTTTTTTTACGACGTTACCAATTGCTTCAGAAATATAGTTAAGCCTAGTTCCTTGAATAGTAGCAGAACTTCTATTCTTTAGCTTCATAACTCGTTTATGACTTTTATTTTGAACGTTGTGAGCTCAGTGCGTATTCAATATAGACTAGGGTTTGATGCCCCCGAGTCTTAGTAGATATTACTCAGTATGCCATAAACAGTTGAAGTTTCAGTGTTCATAATCAGTTCAAGAATACATGTCTCAGTCTAGTCCTATTCAGTATTCCAGTATTATGTAACTCAGTGTGATCCAGTATTCCAGTATCATGTAACTCAGTGTTATTCAGTATTTCACTATCATGTATTGCAGCCTGATTCTCAGTTCCTGAATGTTGAACACCTGTATTCGGGCCTGACCGTAGTTTATATGCTTTATGCATACTTGGGCCTGAGGCCGTAGTTTATGTTTTATGCATGTTTGGGCCTGAGGCCGTAGTTTATGCTTTATGCATGTTTGGGCCTAAGGCCCTAGTTTATGCTTTATGCATTTTTGGGTCTGAGGCCGTAGTTATGTATACGTATACTTGGGCCTGAGGCCGTAGCTTGTGCACATTTATATTGGGCCCGAGGCCGTAGCTTATTCAGATAAACAGGTTGTTCATTATTCAGAAGAGGGATTATTCATATCCTTACTTCCTTTGTTCAGTTCAGTTATCAGTTATCATTTCAGATATCATTTCAGTTATCAGTTATCAGTTATCAGTTATCATTTCTGTTATCAGTTATCAGTCATCATTTCAGTTATCAGTTGTCAGTTATCATTTCAGTTCAGTTTCGATAGTTATCATTTCAGTTATCAATTATCAATTCTCAGTTGTCAGCTAAGTTTTAGTTTCAGCATTTATAACTCTTTCTTTCAGTTGCCTTACATGCCAGTGCAATTCAAATGTAATGACGTCCCTTTTGCCCGGGGCCTGCATCTCACGATGCAGGTAATGATTTACAGGTTGATGATTCAGAGCGCTAGGATTCTCGTACCAGCTATTTGGTGATCCCCGGTTCTTTTGGGGCATTATCATTACTATAGTCTTCAGTATTTTCAGATAGTCAGTGTTTTCAGTACTTCATTAGAGGCTTCATAGACTAGAGTAACAGTTAGACAGAGTCACAGGCTTTTCATATTAAGCTATGTTAGCTACAAAGATGTTTCAGAATTGTATTAGTATTTTCGCACTTTTATTTATAACATCCAGACTTTCAGTATATCAGCATGCGTTAGTTTATCTTCCGCATTCAGTATGTTATGATAGCACATGTTGATTCAGCCAGTTAGTTTGTTCGCTCGGTCACATGTAGTCAGGAACCGAGTGTCGTGTAACGTCCAGGCCCAGGTTCGGGGCGTGACAAAGCTTGGTATCAGAGCACTAGGTTCAAGAGTCTTAGGGAGTCTATAAAGTCGTGTCCAGTGGAGTTTCCTTTATATGTGTTCGCCGGCCTCTCATATAAACGGTTAACTACCAAGACATATATGATTGTCTCACTTCTTTCTACTCTAGATCGTGCCATGAATCTTAGAGCAATAGTTAACCTTCTCTTCCTATCGAATTACAAATGTATTGGATGCCCAAGCGACGCGCAGGAGTAACCTAAGGTCCTAGAGAGGATAATTGCCCATTGGGGTATAATTATGGAGTACATATTGGTAAATATGAGACTTGAGAGGACGTTAAAAGTGGGATGCAATGGATAGTAGTACAGATTAAAGCATAACCTTATCAGAAAGTACAAAAGCAATTATTATGTCTTATGGTTATCAGTTTACCTCAGTTACCAGTTATACAGTCTTTCAGTTAGCAAGTTTGTGGTTATTCAGTACTTCAGTATTCAGTTATATGTTTACCAAATATCCAATTTTCAGTGTATCAAAATTTCTGGTGACTTGTGAGTGTACAGTGATGCATATGGGTTCTCAAAGAAAATGTAAGCAATAGTGATTATAGCGAAACCTTTGCATATTTTAGGTCTGGATTAAGACCAAGACTCACCGGATGGTGCAAGAAGTGATTTATCAGATGATGGTATACTTTGAAGGATAAGTTTGTGCATGGTAGTTTATTCGTATGTGTTTTACCTCCTAAAACAACTTCATTTAATTCTTTGAAATGGAGGCACAAGTTGGATGATGATAGTTCAGATGTCACACCCTAACATTGGTCACTATAGTTTTGGACAGAAAAGAGCCTAAGGGTAAAATACCTAGGATTCAGAAACGTTTGTTATTACCAAAGATGTGATTTCGTACAACTCATCCAAATGACTAGAAGATATGATGTATGCAATGAGAACCAAGCAGCCAATATTGAATTTCAGGGAATGATTTTAAGTTGTTTAGATTTATTCAAATCAGAACTAGAAGTACCACGTTAGTAAGCTACTATAAGAAGCAGCTATTGATGTAAGATAAAAGATATGGCAGTTCCCCCTTAGGTTATGTGACTAAGTGATTACCGCAGATGTTTATAGTATGATATGATTTTGTATTATATAGAAAGTTTGGAGTTAGATATTCTAATTTTGTTTAAGACAGATGAATTCCCTAAGTGTGATCCATTCCATGCACATAGTTTAGAAAGAAGAAAAAAAAGGGGATTGTATGCGACCGTAGAACAGGGCCGGATGGTGAGGGAAGTTAGAATAACCTTATACTTCACTTTAGTTATTCAAAGCAGAGCAAGAAAACATGATGGTAGCAGGTGGTTAGTAAAAGAATAGTTAGTAAGTTTTGAGTTGATACAGTGAATTAGCACTTTCAGCAGAACTAGTAGAGGTACAATTTGATTCAGTTAGCCAGGTTAACTCTAGTGAGTGGATGACAGTTTGAAATACCGAACGTGTGTTAGAACCCAAAGTTTAAGTTAAACTCGAAATACAGTGGCAGTGGGAAAAAAATTAGCTAGCAGTGAGAGCACAAACTATAGAAGAATAACCTTTAGGAATTATCGTAATGTGGTTTCTCCAGGATTGACGGTATGAGCAGAGTTAAATTATTAAGATTGTATATGATAGTTGTGAATACATTAGCTTTCCGTTAACTGAATAATTTAGTTTTCCCTAGTAAGAAAGATTTCTCAGAAGTAAGTTGGAAGATGAGTTGTCATTGACGTAGAGTGCACAGAATTGCAGAAAATAAAGAAAGTTATTTGGATCCCAACAAAAAGAGAAGGACCCACAAGTATAAGACCTTTGGTCTAAGGGGTGATGTGAAAATTTTTAGTAAGTCCAGTTAGAGATTTGAAACCCGAATAGTTATCATGGGATATGAAAAAGAAAATCAGTTCGGTAATGAGGGAAAATTGCATAATTACCACTGGGATTATGTCTAGCATGTGTAAGAAACACAAAGTGAGTAGAATGATTATCGAGCTTAATTATTGATGATAAAGTGATCACAGAAAAGCTGTAAGATCATGCCTATTTATGTGTTATGAGGGTAGTGCCATTGCACGGGACTCTAAAGCTTAGAGTACATGCCAAAGACTCAGCTCACAACAATTCTATAAGTGTTTTTAGGAAGTGCTTAAGAAGATAAAGTGTGGGAAGTATAACTCATGATTGAGGTAGATAAGAGAACTCTGGTGAAAGAAGTTCACCGCTTAGCAAAGATAGTAGTTCGGCTTCGGACTTCGAAGATGACGGAGTTGTTGTCTGGAACAGGACTTGTTCCCCATTAGTAGCCGAAGAGATGGAAAAACAATTTGATGATCCCTACGTGTTGCAGTTGAAAGAGGAGATTGACAAGTATAAAACGATGGCTTTTGAATAAGGGGGAGATGATAGTACTTTGAGGTACCACGACAGATTTTGTGTTCCAGACATAGATGGACTTAAAGAGGGAAGATCATGCCAGAAGCCCAGAATTTCAGGTATTCTATTTACTCAGGTACCGCAAATATGTATCATGGTCTTAAGGAGGTTTATTGGTGGACCAACATGAAAAAGAACGTCACGGACTTTGTGGCCAAATTGTCCGAATTGTCAGCAAGTAAAAGTCAGGCAGCAGAAAGCCTAGTGTTTTATCATAGAATACACATATTTTGAGTGAAGATGGTAAATATGGGATTTATAACAGGATTATCTTACTCATTTTTAAAGCATGATTTGATTGGATGATCGTAAATTAACTTACCAATTCAGCACACTTCTTGCTAGTAAAGACTGCAGATTCAGTAGAGGATTATGCCAAGTTGTATATCCAAGAAATCGTCAGAGTGCCTGGGACCCCGTTGTCCATCATTGTATGTCATGGTTCTCAGTTTACAATGAACTTTAGAAATCCTTTATAAAGGATTAGGCACAAGTTTTTCATCCTCAGAAAGATGGCCAGGCAGAGCGCATTATTCAAACAGTTGAGGATATGTCCTTGATGTTAAAAGTAATTGGGATGATCACATACCTCTCATTGACCTTGCTAATAATAACCTACCACTCTAGTACCAAGATGTCACCGTACGAAGCTCTGTATAGGCGAAGTGTAGATCACCAATTGGTTGGTTCGAAGTTGGAGAAGTGGAGTTGTTAGGACCCGATTTGGTATATCAGACTATAGAGAAAGTTAAGTTGATTCAAGAGTATTTGAAGAAAACTCAGAGCCGCCAAAAGTCCTATTCGAGCGTGCGGCATAGAGACCTAGAGTTTCAAGTTGATGATTGGGTGTTTCTGAAAGTTTCGCTTATGAAAAGCGTTATGAGATTTGGGAAGAAGGGGAAGCACAGTCCCTGCTATTTTGGGCCATATAGAATCTTGCGAAGGATCAGTCAATTAGCTTATGAGTTGGAGTTTCCACCCGAATTAGTGGTGGTACAGCCAGTATTTCACGTGTCATGTTATAACATTCAAGTTTCCAGTACTCAGATACTCATGTCAGTTCAGTACTCAGGTACTCATGTCAGTTCAGTACTCAGATACTCATGTCAACTCAATACTCAGCAACTCATGTCAAATACTCAAATATTAATCTCAAATCAGTACTCAAATATTTGTGCCAATTCAATATTCATATACCTATGTTAGTTCAGTATTCACGTATCCATGGCAGACCAATATTTAGTCAATGCAGTAGTCATTCAGTTCAGTATCTCAACAGTTCAGTAATCATGTATTCATTCAGTTTAGTATGCAAGTGTTAATTAAAGTTCATGTTTCCACCAGACCCGTTTGAGGACCGGAGTTAGCAGAAGTTACAATCAGGACAATCATTCGAGGACGAATGATCCCAAGGGGGAGATAATGCAACACCCCGTACATTCGGACTAGGTGTGGATATGTTAAATGGGCATTAATCTTATATTTTACACATATGAAGTCCTAGCGGGATGATTATGGGTGAAAATAGTTGTTTCAAAATCAAGATGGAAAGTGAGGTGCATAAGATTCGACAAAATCGACTAAGTTTGCAGAAGGTCCGTCTTCCAGCAGGGTTTAGTAAAAAAGTATAAGGAATTTCGGAAAACTCCAAGCATGAAAGTTGTAGGCCATTGAAATAGCTTTCCATCGATACATTGTGGAGCCCAAACGGAGCTCTGTGCTAAATCTTATGTCCATTTTACAGAATAGTGTGTAATCACCGCATTTTGCCACGTTTGACCGCGACCGCGATCGTGAGGTAGTGCTCCAGCTATTTACCGTGGTCAGGCCTACTGGGACGCGGTGGCCGACTTGGAAAGTCATTTTTTTAGCCCTATTTCGTCCCCCACAGCCCCAAAACATAAAAACTTGCTCTAGAAAGGAAAGCTCTCAAAAACCTAACTCCTTAAGGGTCCCTCCACCACCCAAGGTAAGTTCTAATGGTGATTCATAGTTAATTTTAATTTCCCAATATCTTATTAACATGGGTAAACCCTCCATATCATTAGATATTCGATTGGGACATCATTGTTGAGAGAAGGAACCCTAGAACTCGAATTCAAGGGGATTGAACTTCAAAGAGGTAATGTCTTCACCCTCTAATTGATTCTAGCATTGGCTTAATGATTATAAACCCTAGTTCATGAGATATGAGTTGATGGGTTTGATAGAAAAGCATGAACGATTATAGGTTTGGGGTGTTGATTATTGATTATTGGTTAAAGGTGTTGTTTACCTTATGGGTGATAAAGAATAATGTTGATTATAACCATTTGAGATTTTAGAATTTATCTAGGAACAAGAGAATGGGTTATTGGGTGTAGAGACATCATTAATAAGGATTATGAAGCTTTATTTTCACCAAGTACTTGATAAGATGCTTAAGTGACTAAAACATGAGAATTTCTGCTAATATGGAATCCCTTTGACTTGTATTGATTTAGATTAAAGTTGAAAGGGTTGACAAACGTTCTATTATGCTAAAGAGCAGGAAGTAACGGTATGTGAGGCTAACTCTCTATGTTTGGGAATTTTAGTGATTCTCCCTACACTACGTTTCTTTTACGACGTTACCAATTGCTTCAGAAATAGTTAAGCCTAGTTCCTTGAATAGTTGCAAAACTTCTATTCTTTAGCTTCATAACTCATTCATGACTTTCATTCTGAATGTTGTGAGCTCAGTTCGTATTCAATATACACTTGGGTTTGATGCCCCCGAGTCTTAGTAGAGATTACTTAGTATGCCATAAACAGTTGAAGTTTCAGTGTTCATAATCAGTTCAAGAATACATGTCTCAGTCTAGTCCTATTCAGTATTCCAGCATTATGTAACTCAGTGTGATCCAGTATTCCAGTATCATGTAACTCAGTGTTATTCAGTATTTCACTATCATGTATTGTAGTCTGATTCTCAGTTCCTGAATGTTGAATACCTGTATTCGGGCCTGAGGCCGTAGTTTATATGCTTTATGCATACTTGGGCCTAAGGCCGTAGTTTATGCTTTATGCATGTTTGGGCCTGAGGCCGTAGTTTATGCTTTATGCATTTTTGGGCCTGAGGCTGTAGTTATGTATACGTATACTTAGGCCTGAGGCCGTAGCTTGTGCATATTTATATTGGGCCCGAGGCCGTAGCTTATTCAGATAAACAGGTTGTTCATCATTCAGAAGAGGGAGTATTCATATCCTTACTTCCTTTGTTCAGTTCAGTTATCAGTTATCATTTCAGATATCATTTCAGTTATCAGTTATCATTTCAGTTATCAGTTGTCAGTTATCATTTCAGTTCAGTTTCGATAGTTATCATTTCAGTTATCAATTATCAATTCTCAGTTATCAGCTCAGCTTTAGTTTCAGCATTTATAATTCTTTCTTTCAGTTGCCTTACATACCAGTGCAATTCAAATGTAGTGACGTCCCTTTTACCCGGGGCCTGCATCTCACGATGCAGGTAATGATTTACAGGTTGATGATTCAGAGCGCTAGGATTCTCGTACCAACTATTTGGTGATCCCCAGTTCTTTCGGGGCATTATCATTACTATAGTCTTCAGTATTTTCAGATAGTCAGTATTTTCAGTACTTCATTAGAGGCTTCATAGACTAGAGTAATAGTTAGACAGAGTCACAGGCTTTTCATATTAAGCTATGTTGGCTACAAAGATGTTTCAGAATTGTATTAGTATTTCCGCACTTTGATTTATAACATCCAGACTTTCAGTATATCAGCACGTGTTAGTTTATCTTCCGCATTCAGTATGTTATGATACCACATGTTGATTCAGCCAGCCAGTTGGTTCGCTCGGTCACATGTAGTCAGGCACTGAGTGTTGTGTTACGTTCAGGCCCAGGTTCGGGGCGTGACACGTGTTCCTTCAACCACCAATACTTCTGCTTTGGTATAAAATCGACGAGGCTCTGATACTAATTGTCAAGATTTGAGCTCAAATCTAGCTCAAATCCACAATTATAGCTAAATTCAACAAGTAATGTTTGGGACAATTTTTGATTTATTAACTGAACGAAAATATTACAAACTAAAATGAAAAAAGGAAATAAGCAACAACAATTAAATGACAAATGCCATTGATGATAGCTCGATTATGCAAAGGAAAAGAAATAGATTTAGTTGAGAGAAGAAATTTGGATTGAAGGGAGAAGAATCAGATGAGAGAGAAGAAATCTAATACTAGAAGTTCGTTGGATTCTCTCTCTCTCTCTCTCTCTCTCTCTCTCTCTCTCTCTCTCTCTCTCTCTCTTTCTCAGTCGTTATTTGATACTGATGGAGATGATCTGGGTTGTTGACCTATAACAACTATTCTAATCTTAACCATTAAATTTTTCCGTGTTTTGCAATGATACCCTTTCGCCTTTCTATAATTTTACTATGTCCAACATTGAAATAATGAACCTAACAGACCATGACAGTCTAGAATAAACATCGTCTTAACCAAATAACTAGTTTAGAAGAGCAAGAATTCATTCATTACTTTGTAAATCTACATTTGCTCCAAATAACTCGAATATATTATTATCTAAAAAGTCTGAGGAGATATAAAGAATGATTTAGTCAAATAACTCTTATGATTAAGACTAAATATAGTTCTTGTATTTAGTTACTAGGTTTAGTTGTAAAATTAAATCAAATTTTGGTGAGCAATGGTTAAATAGTGTAATTACATGTGTCATCACTCTCAAGCAAATGGATAGAGAGCTGCAATCTATATCTATATACATATGAGTCAGATTTTAAGGTTGCGTCAAAATTTTCAAAGAACTTATTGGTGCATATATCAAAAGTGTTGACCTTTTCTAAAGTGAACTCTTTAAATTCTTATATATACTTGTACTCCCTCCGTTCCAGTTTACGTAAATCTAATTCTTTTAGTCCGATCCAAAAAGAATGACCATTTTCCAAATTTAAAAATAATTTAACTTTAACTTTTTGTTTTGCCGCAAGTGAAAAACTTTTATAGCAGGTTTAAGATCACAAATTTCAAAAATCTTACAGCCACACAAATGATGTGTCATATCTAAGACCATATAACTCGAAATTCTTCATTTATTTCTTAAATTCTGTGTCCAGTCATATGTTTTATAAATTGGAATATAGAGTATCATTTAGTACATCTAGTGAATCATTAGATAAGTTAAAACACGTATAATATTATATTGCCAGTATATATAAGTTAATTCTATAATTTCCTAGTACCTGTGCTGACTAGAGACTAGTGGTGGCCGCAATCCAGCAACTATCAATAGGGGCGGATCTATGTGTATGGGTATGAGTCACGTGAATTCATGCTCTTCTCCCTAGGCTATGTGCATCATTAGTTATTTTTCGATAAATATACTTATATTTTTTTCTAGCTTGATTGAGAACCATGGTTTGGAATATGTGCCCCATGCCCAAGATAGCACTTTGGTGCACTGGCTAGTGTGTGCACCTTTGACTCTTAGATTAAGGATCGAAACCTATGCCCTTTTTTCAATTTAAATCTTTTTTCTTTCTGTTTCCTTTCTTTCTTTTTTATTTCTTTATTTTCTCATTTGTTCTTTTCTCGTCTAACCCTCTTTGACCTATTTCTACGAAGTTCCAATTTTCTATTTCTATTTCTTTTTCTTCTTCTATTTATTTTTTCCCTTTTTGTTCTTTTCTTTATTTGTTTACTCTTTGAGCTATTTTAAGGACATGTATTATGGCAATTAAGGACATGTATGATGGGGCTAAGAGTCGGGTTAGGATAGTAGGAGGCGACTCTGAGCATTTTCCAGTTGAAATGGGGTTACACCAAGGCTATGCGCTCAGTCCGTTCTTATTTGCCCTGGTGATGGATGCGATAACAAGCCTTATTCAAGGGGAGGTGCCATGGTGCATGGTATTCGCCGATGACATAGTTTTGATTGATGAGTCGCGAGCCAGTGTTAACGAGAGATTGGAAGTTTGGAGACAGACTCTTGAGTCTAAGGGTTTCAAGCTAAGCAGAACGAAGACGGAATACCTCACTACCAGAAAATGGGCTTATGGGAACAGTTATTTTGGCAACGGTTTGTAAACCGTTGCCATAGAGTAGATATAGTAACGGTTGCAACCATTACAATAGAACTTTGGATGGTATAGCATACTTTAGACATAAAACCATTGCAATTGTATCAAAACTGTTGCCATAGAGATTTGTTTAGCAACGGATTTGTAAACCATCCCAATAGAGATGTATATTGTAACGGGTTTAGCAAAAAAATTTCTATGGGAACGGTTATTCATTTCCCTCGTTTTTTTCGCAAAAATTTACTGGCCCGCCAAGTGACCTGTCATTTTATATTTTTTTAAATAATTTAATATAACGACCCGACCCGTCGTTACCGCCCCGTTTTCCCCGTTTTGCTTCTATGTGTTTCATTATATGTGTTTGGCGAGTTTGAAGTAATTCGGATAGAGTTCGGTTAGAAATGAGACAATAAGTCTCTTTATGAGAAGGTTAGTTTGGAAAAGTCAATCGAATGTTGACTTATGAGTTAGAAGACTCGGAATGGATTTTCGATGATTCGACTAGTTTCGGGGGATGATTTGTGACTTAGGAGCGCAATCGGAATTGAATTTGGAGGTCCTGTGTAGAATTAGGCTTGAATTGGCTAAGGTTGGATTTTGGCGAATTCCGGATGGTAGGTGAGATTTTGATCCGAGGGTCGGAATGGAATTCCGAGAGTTGCAGTAGCTCTGTTAGGTGATTTTGGATATGCGTGCAAAGTTTCAGATCATTTGGCGGTGTTTAGGTCGGGTTTTAGATCAAATGCAAGTTTCGGAAGTTTTAGTTTAACTTAGGCTTAAATCCGTGGTAATTCGATGTTTTGGTGTTTATGATAGTGTTTTTATGTTACGAGCAAGTTTGAATGAAGTAACAGAACATATCTGTGCATTTGGTTGAGGTCCCGAGGGCCTCGGGGTGAATTCGGGTGGTTAAACGAGAGTTTTGAGGTGTGATTGCAGGTCAGATTTTCTGTCATCTGGTGTTTCCGCTTCTGATGAATGGACCGCAGAAGCGGGTACGTGGTCGCAGAAGCGGTCGTGGCCGGCTAGGGAAATTTCGCAGATGTGGAAGGTGGCTCGCACCAGCGGGTCCGCATAAGCGGACATGGTGCCGCAGAAGCGGTTTTGAAGGAACCGCAGAAGATTAAGCGGAGATGTGGCCGCAGAAGCGGTCCCGCATAAGCGAAAGCGGGACCGCAGAAGCGAAAATCGCTGGGCGACAGAAGGGTTTTAAAATAATATTTCATCCGCGACCCTTTCATATTTTTCCTCCATTGTTGACGTTCTTAAGAGCTTTGAACAAGGAAATTCGAGGGTTTTGACTGAGAATCACTTGGAGGTAAGTTCCTTGGCCCAAATATTCGATTTTATGGTAGAAATTACATGTAAATTGTAGAAAATTCATCAAAAACGGGTCAAGCTAGGGCTTGGAAAGCTGTGATGTAAAAATGGAATTTGGAGGGTCAAACGAGCTCCGATTTTGGTAAACTTTATATGCACGGACTCGTGGCGAGA
>NC_031995.1:92982675-92990467 GCF_001879085.1 Nicotiana attenuata | reverse complement strand
CCTATGAAAGGCGTTATGAGGTTTGGAAAGAAAGGGAAGCTGAGTCCAAGGTTCATTGGACCTTTTGAGATACTTAGGAGGATTGGGGAGGTGGCCTATATGCTTGCTTTGCCACCTAGCTTGTCGGGAGTTCATCCGGTGTTCCATGTTTCTATGCTCCGGAAGTATGTTGGGGACCCGTCTCATGTATTAGACTTCAGCACGATCCAGTTGGATGAGGACTTGACCTACGATGTGGAGCCGGTGGCTATTTTGGGTCGTCAGGTTCGAAAGTTGAGATCTAAGGACATAGCTTCGGTGAAGGTACAGTGGAGAGGTCGACCCGTGGAGGAAGCCACTTGGGAGACCGAGCAGGAGATGCGGAGCAGATATCCTCACTTGTTTGAGACTCCAGGTATGTTTCTTGACCCGCTCGAGGACGAGCGTTTGTTTAAGTGGGAAGATGTAACCGACCCGACCCGTCGTTACGGGAGTTACCGCCCCGTTTTCCCCGTTTTATGCTTCTATATGTTTCATTATATGTGTTTGGAGAATTTGAAGTAATTCGGATAGAGTTCGGTTAGAAATGAGACAATAAGTCTCTTTATGAGAAGGTTAGTTTGGAAAAGTCAATCGAATGTTGACTTATGAGTTAGAAGACTCGGAATGGATTTTCGATGATTCGACTAGTTTCGGGGGATGATTTGTGACTTAGGAGCGCAATCGGAATTGAATTTGGAGGTCCTGTGTAGAATTAGGCTTGAATTGGCTAAGGTTGGATTTTGGCGAATTCCGGATGGTAGGTGAGATTTTGATCCGAGGGTCGGAATGGAATTCCGAGAGTTGCAGTAGCTCTGTTAGGTGATTTTGGATATGCGTGCAAAGTTTCAGATCATTCGGAGGTGTTTAGGTCGGGTTTTAGATCAAATGCAAGTTTCGGAAGTTTTAGTTTAACTTAGGCTTAAATCCGTGGTAATTCGATGTTTTGGTGTTTATGATAGTGTTTTTATGTTACGAGCAAGTTTGAATGAAGTAACAGAACATATCTGTGCATTTGGTTGAGGTCCCGAGGGCCTCGGGGTGAATTCGGGTGGTTAAACGAGAGTTTTGAGGTGTGATTGCAGGTCAGATTTTCTGTCATCTGGTGTTTCCGCTTCTGATGAATGGACCGCAGAAGCGGGTACGTGGTCGCAGAAGCGGTCGTGGCCGGCTAGGGAAATTTCGCAGATGTGGAAGGTGGCTCGCACCAGCGGGTCCGCATAAGCGGACATGGTGCCGCAGAAGCGGTTTTGAAGGAACCGCAGAAGCTTAAGCGGAGATGTGGACGCAGAAGCGGTCCCGCATAAGCGAAAGCGGGACCGCAGAAGCGAAAATCGCTGGGCGACAGAAGGGTTTTAAAATAATATTTCATCCGCGACCCTTTCATATTTTTCCTCCATTGTTGACGTTCTTAAGAGCTTTGAACAAGGAAATTCGAGGGTTTTGACTGAGAATCACTTGGAGGTAAGTTCCTTGGCCCAAATATTCGATTTTATGGTAGAAATTACATGTAAATTGTAGAAAATTCATCAAAAACGGGTCAAGCTAGGGCTTGGAAAGCTGTGATGTAAAAATGGAATTTGGAGGGTCAAACGAGCTCCGATTTTGGTAAACTTTATATGCACGGACTCGTGGCAAGACGAGGAATCTGTTGGTGTGATTTTCGGAATTTTTAGAGAAGTGGACTCGGGGCTCGGGTTTTACCAACTTCGTGAATTTTAGTTCTTTTCGAGTATTTTTGATTGGGTTATGTTTCTTTAACCCATATTTATGTATTCGTTGTGATTTTGACTAGATTCGACGCGCGAGGAGGTCGATACGAAAGGAAAAGGCATTGCGGACCATTCTACGGCCGGATAGAGGTGAGTAGTTGGTGTATATGATGGCCTGAGGGTTTGAAACCCCGGCTTATCACATTGTGACGCTATTGTAGGGCGTGAATCGCACCGCATGGCAGGTGCGGGATTGGTTATGACTGGGGATTGAGACTTAGTCCATCCCGAACAAGAATATTTCTATATTGGCGACTGATACGCACCCTGTATTGAATATATCTGGGCTTATTGCCGTGTTAGGGGCCTTGTGCCGATCTGTAGAATCCTTAGAGGTTGGATGTCATTGTGATAGCAAGCTTTGTATAATCATTGATCTCAGTCATGTGTTTAATCACTGTTATGAAATGCTAAGTCATTTTTCCTGAAGTTAAATATCTAAAGTATATTCTTCTTAATAAATTGGAAATTGGAAAATTGATTGAATCTGTTACGTGACTCATATGCATATTGTGGACTGAGTATGGATCGGGTTGCACGCCGCAGCGAATCGTATGATTATATTGCGCTTGGGCTGAAGGAGCCCCTCCGGAGTCTGTACACACCCCCAGTGAGCGTCGTCGACGTTAAATGGATCGGGCTACGCGCCGTAGCGGTCATGTGCATTGCATTGCATCTTTACATTATACTCGACTGATATATTTGAAGTTGTTTTGCTGTTAGTTCGTAGTTAGGTGTTGGACTGTTATTTTTAGCTTTTCTTTGTGGCATTTCGTGGATTTCTTATCTTCAGACATTTTATATGCTTATTACTCACTGAGTCGGTAGTACTCACCCCTACTCCCTGCACCTTGTGTGCAGATTCAGGTACACCGGAGGCTTAGCTGAGCAGTCTTTGATTCCCAGAGCTTATCAGAGTTGTTGAGGTAGCTGCTTGACGTTCGCAGGACCTGACTACTCTTCCTATTTCAGTTTTATTTATATATACATTTCCAGACTTGAGTATTTTCGTTCAGATATTGTTATTCAGATTGTTTTAGAGGCTCTAGACTCGTGACCCCAGGTCTTTGGGAGCATTTTATCGGACTTCGTATTTTTCTCAGTATTATTCTATTATAAATATTGAATTATTATTCTAAAACTATTATAATCTCTTTAGATTGTCGGTATTGAGGTTTACGGTTCATTTGGGAACGATTGCGGACTGGCTTGCCTAGCAATATTGTTGGGCGCCATCACGACCGGGTTTGGGGTCGTGACAAGTTGGTATCAGAGCCTAGGTTACTAGGCCTTGCGAGTCATGAGCCGGTTTAGTAGAGTCTCGCGGATCGGTACGTAGACGTCCGTATCTATCCTCGGGAGGCTACAGAACCTTTAGGAAACACTTCACTTTCTTGAAATTCAAATCGTGCGTCTTGTTATTATGAGAAAACTAAATTCCGTATTCTATTCTCTCGCAGATGGCGAGAACCCGCGCTAACGGACGTGGCGGACGACCACCAGTGCCACCTAGAGGTCGTGTCGCGGTAGAGGCAGGGCAGCAGGGACAGCACCTGCTGACCCACCAGTTGACTAGGCTCAGGGTCAGATTCCAGCACCAGTTGACTAGGCTCAGGGTCAAATTCCAGCTGTAGATGCTCCAGCAGCACCTGTTCAGGCACCGGCAGTGCCTATCGTGATTCCTGGTCTGCAGGAGGCTTTGGCTCAGATCTTGTCCGTATGCACTGGCCTGGCTCAAGCGGTTTTAGCTACTACAGCGGCGGCTACTTCTCAGACCGGGGGTGGTCATCAGACCCCAGATGCTCGCACACCCGAGCAGGTTGTTCAGGGCTTACAGACACCTGGGGTAGCTCCAGCTCAGCCAGTTCAGCCAGCTGCACCAGTTGCAGCAGTTGTTCCAGTTGCGCCAGTCGCACCAGCTCCAGCTCATGTGGTTCCAGCTATGCCGGATGACGAGCAACGTCGGTTGGAGAGGTTCGGTAGGCTTCAGCCTCCGACATTCAGTGGTGTTGAGGGCGAAGATACCCAGGGTTTTCTGGATAAGTGCCAGCGTATGCTTTGTACTGCGGGTATTCTGGAGTCTAGTGGAGTGGCTTTTACTATCTTCCAGTTCACAGGGCCTGCATTTAATTGGTGGGAGGAGTTCGAGAGGCGTAGGCCTATTGGAGCAGCGCCCCTCACGTGGCAGCAGTTCTCTACGGTATACTTGGAGAAATATGTACCCCAGTCTCACAGGGAAGAGCTGCGTCATTAGTTCGAGCGGTTGACTCAAGGAGATATGACAGTGACTCAGTATGAGTTGAGGTTTACACAGCTAGCTCGGCATGCTATGTGGATGATCCCGACAGATCGCGAGAGGATCAGGAGGTTTGTGGATGGCCTCAACTATCCGATCCGCATATTGATGACTAGAGAAAGGGCTACAGCAGTTACATTTGAGGAGGTAGTTGATGCGGCTCGTCAGATTGAGACAGATCATCGTCGGGAGCGTGAGGAGAGGGAGGCTAAGAGGCCTCGAGGTTCAGGTAGTTTCAGTGGTGCTCCGTCTAGGAGCCAGTTCCAGCGCAGCAGAGGTCGTTCCTTCAGGCCTCCTCAGTCAGGTCGTTCAAAGTCCAGTGGGACTTCGTCAGGCCGTGGTCATCAGGGTCATCAGCAGAGCCAGCCTGCACTGAGTGCCCTTCCAGCCCAGAGCTCTGCTCCTGCTTCTTCAGCCCAGGGTTCATCTGCAGCGAGGGGTTCCCATCAGTCCCCTTCTCCATCTCCAGGTCGTTGCTACGAGTGCAGTGAGTTGGGTCATATGAGGAGACAGTGTCCCCGGTTCCGTAGTAGACAGTCTCAGCAGAGGGATCAGCCCTCATCTTCTGCTCCTGTTTCTTTAGCACCCACTCAGTCAACGAGGAGTGGAGGTCAGGTAGCCAGAGGTCACCCCAGGGGTGAGGACCGTACTGGCGGTGGTCAGGCTCGATTCTATGCTCTTCCAGATAGGAGAGACGCCAGTGCATCAGATGCAGTCATCACAGGTATTATCTCAGTCTGCCACAGGGATGCCTCTGTCTTATTTGATCTCGGATCTACCTACTCCTATGTATCTTCATATTTTGCTCATCATTTGGGTACGACCCGTGGTTGTCTTTCCTTGCCTGTGCTTGTATCTACCCCGGTGGGTGATACTGTTATTGTGGATCACGTATATCGATCCTGTCTTGTTACTATTGGGGGTCTGGATACCCGAGTTGACTTGTTATTATTGGGCATGGTGGATTTCGACGTGATTCTGGGTATGGATTGGTTATCTCCGTACCATGCTATTCTGGACTGTCATGCCAAGATAGTTACGTTGGCTATTCCGGGTATTCCGAGGATCGAGTGGCGAGGCGTGACTGACTACGTACCCGACATGGTGATTTCCTTCCTAAAAGCCCAACGGATGGTTGGGAAGGGTTGTTTGTCGTACTTGGCTTTCGTTAGAGATGTTGGAGCTGAGACTCCTAGTCTTGATTCGGTTCCCGTTGTGAGGGATTTCCCTGATGTGTTTCCAGCGGACCTGCCGGGCATGCCGCCGGACAGGGACATTGATTTCGGTATTGATCTGGTGTCGGGCACTCAACCCATCTCTATCCCTCCTTATCGTATGGCACCAGCGGAGTTAAAAGAGTTGAAGGAACAGCTTCAGGAACTCCTAGATAAGGGGTTTATTCGCCCGAGTGTGTCACATTGGGGTGCACCAGTGTTATTTGTAAAGAAGAAGGATGGGACAATGAGAATGTGCATTGATTACAGACAGCTGAATAAGGTAACAGTGAAGAACAAGTACCCACTACCCCGTATTGAGGATTTGTTTGATCAGCTTCAGGGAGCAAGGGTATTCTCTAAGATTGACCTCCGATCGGGCTATCACCAGCTGAAGATTAGGGATTCAGACATTATGAAAACGGCATTCAGGACGAGATATGGGCACTACGAATTTCTAGTCATGTCCTTCGGGCTGACTAATGCCCCAGCCGCATTCATGCACTTGATGAACAGTGTATTTCGGCCGTATCTGGATTCTTTTGTGATCGTGTTTATTGATGATAGTCTGGTGTACTCGCGTAGCCAGGAGGAGCACGCGCAGCACCTGAGGGTGGTATTACAGAGATTGAGAGAGGAGAAGCTTTATGCGAAGTTCTCTAAGTGTGAGTTCTGGCTTAGTGCTGTGACTTTTTTGGGACACGTGGTGTCCAGTGATGGTATTCAGGTTGACCCAAAGAAGATCGAGGCGGTGCAGAGTTGGCCCAGACCGTCCTCAGCTACTGAGATCCGGAGTTTCCTCGGTTTGGCGGGTTATTACCGCAGGTTCGTTCAGGGCTTTTCATCTATTGCTTCGCCTTTGACGAAGTTGACACAGAAGAATGCTCCATTTGTGTGGTCGGATGAATGCGAGGAGGCTTCCAGAAGCTCAAGTCGACCTTGACCACAGCTCCGGTACTAGTACTGCCATCAGCTTCAGGTTCTTACACGGTGTATTATGATGCTTCGAGAGTTGGGATTGGTTGTGTATTGATGCAGGAGGGTAGAGTTACTCGTCAGTTAAAGCCCCATGAAAAGAACTACCCTGTTCATGACTTAGAGTTGGCTGTTATCGTTCATGCCTTGAAGATTTGGAGGCATTATCTATATGGCGTATCTTATGAGGTATATACGGACCATCGCAGTCTTCAGCACTTGTTTAAGCAGAAGGATATTAATTTGAGGCAGCGGAGATGGCTTGAGTTACTCAAGGATTATGATATTACCATCATGTATCATCCCGGGAAGGCCAATGTAGTGGCCGATGCTTTAAGCTGGAAGTCCATTAGTATGGGCAGTTTGGCGTATATTCCAGTTAGGGAGAGGCCCCTTGCACTTGATGTTCAGGCTTTGGCCAATCAGACGGTGAGGTTAGATATTTTCGAGCCCAGTCGGGTGTTGGCTTGTATGGTTTCCCGATTTTCTTTGTACGATCGCATCAGAGAGCGCCAGTGTGATGACCCGTATTTGCTTGTCCTGAAGGACAGGGTTCAGCATGATGGTGCCAGAGATGTGACCATTGGAGATGATGGTGTGTTGCGGATGCAGGGCCGGATTTGCGTGCCCAATGTGGATGGGCTCCGGGAGTTGATATTAGAGGAGGCCCACAGCTCGCGGTATTCGATTCATCCGGGTGCCGCGAAGATGTACCAGGATTTAAGACAGCATTACTGGTGGAGAAGGATGAAAAAGGATATTGTGAATTATGTGGCTCGATGTCTCAACTGTCAGCAGGTCAAATATGAACACCAGAGACCCGGCGGTGTACTCCAGCGGATGGATATTCCGGAGTGGAAATGGGAGAATATTACTATGGATTTTGTGAGTGGTCTTCCTCGTACCTCGAAGAAGTTTGATTCGATTTGGGTGATTGTGGATAGGCTGACCAAGTCCGCACACTTCATTCCTGTATGCACTACCTATTCTTCGGAGCGGTTAGCAGAGATTTTCATCCGAGAGATTGTGCAGTTGCATGGGGTCCCAATTTCTATTATATCAGATAGAGGTACCCAGTTTACTTCTCAGTTCTGGAGAACATTTTAGCGAGAGTTGGGTTCACAGGTAGAGTTGAGCACAGCATTTCATCCTCAGACGGACGGACGATCCGAGCGTACTATCCAGATATTGGAGGACATGTTGCGTGCCTGTGTTATTGATTTTGGAGGTTCTTGGGCTGGATTCTTGCCACTTGCAGAGTTTGCTTATAACAACAGCTATCAATCCAGCATTCAGATGGCGCCGTATGAAGCCTTATATGAGAGACGGTGTAGATCTCCGGTTGGTTGGTTTGAGCCCAGCGAGGCTAGATTATTGGGGACAGAGTTAGTGCAGGATGCCTTAGAGAAGGTAAAAGTGATCCAGGAGAGACTTCGTACAGCTCTGTCGCGCCAGAAGAGCTATGCGGACCGGAAGGTTCGAGATGTATCTATGCAGTGGGCGAGAAAGGTCTGTTG
>NC_031995.1:92976182-92982655 GCF_001879085.1 Nicotiana attenuata | reverse complement strand
ACAAGTACCCCATACCCCCGTATTGAGGATTTGTTTGATCAGCTTCAGGGAGCAAGGGTATTCTCTAAGATTGACCTCCGATCGGGCTATCACCAGCTGAAGATCACGGATTCAGACATTATGAAAACGGCTTTCAGGACGAGATATGGGCACTACGAATTTCTAGTGATGTCCTTCGGGCTGACTAATGCCCCAGCCGCTTTCATGCACTTGATGAACAGTGTATTTCGGCCGTATCTGGATTCTTTTGTGATCGTGTTTATTGATGATATTCTGGTTTGAAACCCCGGCTTATCACATTGTGACGCTATTGTAGGGTGTGACTCGCACCCCATGGCAGGTGCGGGATTGGTTATGACTGGGGTTTGTGACTTGGTCCATCCCGAACAAGAATGTTTCTATATTGGCGACTGATACCCACCCTGTATTGTGATAGCATGCTTGTATAATCACTGATCTCAGTCCTGTGTTTAATCACTGTTATGAAATGCTAAGTCACTTTTCCTAAAAGTTAAATATCTAAAGTATATTCTTCTTAATAAATTGTAAATTTGGAAAATAATTGAATCTGTTACGTGACTCATATGCATATTGTGGACTGAGTATGGATCGGGCTGCACGCTGCAGCGAATGGTATGATTATATTGCGCTTGGGCTGAAGGAGCCCCTCCGGAGTCTGTACACACCCCCAGTGAGCGCCGTCGACATTAAATGGATCGGGTTGTACGCCACAGCGTGTTCATGTGCATTGCATTGCATCATTACATTTTACTGACTGTATATTTGAAGTTGTTTTGCTGTTGGTTCGTAGTAAGGTGTAGGACTGTTAGTGTTAGCTTTGCTTTGTGGTATTTCGTGGATTTCTTATCTTCAGACATTTTATATGCTTATTACTCACTGAGTCGGTAGTACTCACCCCTACTCCCTGCACCTTGTGTGCAGATTCAGGTACACCGGAGGCTTAGCTGAGCAGTCCTTGTTTTCCAGAGCTATTCAGAGTTGTTGAGGTAGCTGCTTGACGTTCGCAGGACCTGACTACTCTTCCTATTTCAGTTTTAGTTATATATATACATTTCCAGACTTGAGTATTTTCGTTCAGATATTGTTATTCAGATTGTTTAGAGGCTCTAGACTCGTGACCCCAGATCTTTTGGGAGTGTTTTATTAGACTTCGTATTTCTCAGTATTATTCTTTGATAAATTATTGGATTATTATTCTAAAACTATTATACTCTTTAGATTGTCGGTTTGAGGTTTACGGTTGATTTGGGAACGACTGTGGTCAGGCTTGCCTAGCAATTGTGTTGGGCGCCATCACGACCGGGTTTGGGGTCGTGACAAGAAATCAGCTCAGAGTACTTTTTGAAACCTTTCTCTCTGTACTGCTGTTGCAGAACCATATTGGAGGCATGAAATGTTGTGAACGTTTTTTCAAGCATATCATAATCAGTGATAGTATCTCCACAGAGTTTCAATTTAGAAGTAATTCTGAACATCGCAGAATTATATTCAGAAACAGACTTAAAGTCTTGGAGCCTCAAATGAGCCCAATCATATCGTGCTTGTGGAAGAGTGACCAACTTTAAGTTGTCATATCTTTCTTTTAAGCCATTCCACAAAATAAGTGGATCTTTGACTGTGAGATATTTAATTTTCAACCCTTCATCAAGGTGATGGCGCAAGAAAATCAAGGCCTTAGCACAGTCTTAGGTGGATGCTTTATTTCTGTCTTTAATGGCGTCACCAAGACCCATGGCATCTAAATGGATTTCAGCATCCAACACCCATGTCATATAGTTCTTGCCCGAAATTTCAAGGGCAACGAACTTTCTTTTCATAATGTCAGTCATAATTAAAAAGAGGAGAAAAATTACCTTAATCTTCTCAAAGAGCTTCTTGAGACGGTAGAGTCTCGTGCTGATAACGTGTTATAAAAATAATAAAAGAACAAGAGCAATGTTGCAGAGAAAGAGAGAGAGGAAATTCTTATTGAATTTGGGATGAATTACAATGGAATAGAACCCTCTATTTATAGGGAGATGGTGACTTAACCACTAAGTAATAAACCCTAGAATCTCTCTAAAGATAAACATTCACCATAAATACAATTCTATTTATAGCAATTCATTAATATTGTCAGATAAAATCTTCTTCACGCGATACATCAAGATAAAGACAAAGCCTCCATTCTAGTAGGTATGACCTGGTGGAGAATGCAGAATTCAAAGGAGATTCAAGAAAATATTAAAGTATTCTATCTGAGAGCCAAACCTACATTCTGTAACGTTTTTCTAAGTTATTTGCTATTATTTATATATATATAAAATTAAGGATTCAATTGAACCCCTTCTGTCAATATATGCCATCACTCTGACCAGTAACTACCCAGAGGAGGTTACAGGGCCATAGGACTATACGTCCGACATCACTATGACCAATATATGCCTACACCTTCATGCAGATACCGGGTCTTTCATCACAGGGCCATAGGACTATACGTCCGACATACAGTCCAGCTGTCTCACGACCACGTGGATCGCAGCTATCTGCATCGCATGGATCGCATCCATCCATGTCACAGCCACATGGATCACACCCACTCGGGTCACAACCATCAGTATCACAGCCACTTGAGGTCCATCCAGCTATGTCGCAGTCACAGGGATCGCAGCCATCTTTATCAGCGACTCCATCTATTTCAGGCCTTCGCCTACGAGGTAGTAGCTCTGACCCCCCTACACCGTCCACACATGCCTCTGATATACATGCTTCGGACGATGATGCTGATGATGACGAGGAGGTGCATCAATATGGCAGGATCATCATAGTCCCTGAGGGTGATAGGTAAGAGTTATTTGTTATTTTTGCGTTTATTATTTTTTAAAGTTTTTACTAAGATATTTATGTGTTTTTATTGTTAAATTGCAGGTTCATCCCGAGTAATGAGACTACGAGGATAATCACCAAAGCCATCAGAAAGCTTTATGATGGCCCTTATGCGACTTGGACTGATTTCCCATTCTCGCTGAAGGAGCAAATTTTCAATCAATTTAAAGTATAAATATTCTTTTAAGTAGTTTAATAATTTATATTTATGATATTTCCTTATAATATTTAACTTTTGAAATACAGAGCAAGTGTGTATAGGAACACCGCTATAGCGCGAAAGTGATTGCAAATTTTCATCACAAAGCTCGCAAGCGATTGTCGCATACTTTCTCCGAAGCTAGAAAGAAGAACAAGAAGCCTGACTGGTTACTTCAAAATTTATGGGATGATTTGCAAAGGCAATGGCTTACCACAAAGTTCTTAGAGAAGAGCGAAAAAGGAAAGAAAGCTCGCGCATATGAGAAGGGAGGCTCCTTGCCACTAGAGGTGCGATCAGCCTAGGGACAGTAAAAAGAAGTTTGGTACGTAATTACTTAAATTATTTTAATTTTCAAAGTATATCTATTCTGTTTATTAACTAAATTAAATTTTTTTTTTCAGGAAAAGAAGTTGGGGCATCCAATGAACCATGATGAGCTATTCAAGGAGACGCATATTGTAAAGAAGAAGAAAGAGACGGATCAAGAAAGGTGGGTCGAGGACCGGGCCTCGACTGTATATGTAAGCTTTCACTTTTCTTTAATTATTTTAATTTACTTTTATATAAATTTTGAAATACTAATTCAATTTAAATTTTCGTATAGGGTCGCTACCAAACTAACATGGATGAATTCATCCGCACTCAGCCAGCTGGTGAATTGGGCGAGCCAACCCAACCTTCGGACGAGGATGCTGAAAGAATATTGATGGAGTCTGCTGGAGGTCCAAAATGGGGGAAGGTATACGGGCTTCCTACTAAAAATTCCATCGCTATAAGTGTGGAATGCAAGGAATAGGGACTTCCTCGCAAGGCGAGCAACTTAATGGGGAGAGCCTCTCCGCTATGCGGGAGACTGTGACAAAGCTCACATCCGAGCTAGAAGCGGCCAAGGAAAGAGAAAGGGTTAGAGATGCTCAATTCCTTGGCATGCAAGCTCAGATCAGAGCTCTCCTATCTACTGGAGCTTTTCCGTAGCCCCGGTCTCGTGAGTCATTGCCAGAGGCTCGACTTGAACGTGAGCGTTCCTTCCGTCCTCCCCGTGATCGTTCCTCCCGTCCTCCCCGTGGTCGTTCTTTCCGTCCTCCACAAGACCCTTCTCGACACCGTCTTTTAGATGAAAGTTCATCAGACGATGATGATGATGTTGTACAAAATACTCCTTGACTTTATATACTTTGAACTAGACAAATAGAACCGGTTTTGAACTAGTTGTAATAAGTTTTAACTTGGTTTTGGATTTTTTAGTTCTATTGAACTTTAATTTGTTAGTTTTAATGTGTTTATTGAATTGTGTTGTTGTTGTTGTTGTGTTTTTAGTTAGGGATTTTGATATGCTGGCAGGTGGTGTAGCTGCCAAAACATGCATTTTATGCCAAAATGAAAACCCAGAAAACCGACCAAAGTTAGTCGGTTTCTAATCAAAAAAATAATTTTCTGCTGATTAGCGACCAAGGTTGGTCGCTAAAGTTTAAAAAAAAAATTAAAAATTACCGACCAAAGTTGGTCAGTTAATGAATAAGGATTACCCAGATTTCAACTTTATCGACCAACTATGGTCGGTATGGTTAAATTTTAATTTTTTTAAAAAATATATATTTTATTTTACCGACCAACTTTGGTTGCTAATTTTTAAATTTTAATAATTAATAAAATAACGTAATTTAAATACACCGACCAATTTTGTTTGGTAAAATTAAATTATTAAAATATGTTACCGACCAAAGTTGGTCGGTATGTGCTTTAAATTGTACAGTTGGTCCTTTTACCTTTGCGACCAACTTTGATCGATAATTAGCGACCAACCTTGATCGGTATACTAAAACGACCACCAAAATAGCGATCAAGCCTGTTTGGACGCGTTTTGGTCGGTAATTTGCCTAAACCGACCAACGTTGATCGCTTTTTGTGGTCGCTAATTACCGGATTTCTAGTAGTGGCTCTTTACCAGTATCATAGGTATATACTTGTATAAAGCTAGGCATTCTTATAACAATGAATGCATCAATCAAAATACAGAATTTTTTTACATCTTCCTTTCATTATTCTATCAATTTATTCTTGTATATATTTGTTATTTGAACGAGTCGAGAAATAATGATATTTTTAGAAAGGGATACACCACCAATAGGGCACTAAGCTTAAGATACAAAATACAAATCACTGATTTCCAAAAGCTTTCCTTCCATAGGGAATTCTCCAATATTTACATACACATCATCATGTGAAAAAACGTTACTACAAAAAGAAACATGATTCTACTTTAAGGTGACACCAACACACATTTCTTTTAAGTCAAGCACATAAGAGAAACAAATGTTACACAAACTTTCTAATCAAATCCCCAGAAACAAAAAATTGCTTCTAAATTTTCCATTATATCATGAGATATTTGGAGCCTAAGTTAAAATCATAAAACTGAAATAACCAACTTTAACGGTTATTTCATGTTTAAACATTCCTTTTCATGTCTTCTTCAGTCCAACTTAGACAACTGGTGGCCAATCAAACATTAAAAGTCTACATCAATCCTAAGTCATATAAAACTGTCCTAGAAAGCCAACAAACCCCATCATCAGATTCAGCATGGACCATTTGTTTGTACACTCCCAAAAATATAGTAACTTCTTTTGAATGATCAATTTTCTTCCTCCTCTCAAGTGCATATTCACGGGGCTTACGCGCGATTACAGATAGCAGTATCGCTCTATTGTTACAATTCATCTGGTAAGCAGGTTTGAATCTTGAGCTATGATGGTTTGAACTCTTTACTTTTTGCCTCGAACTGATATTTACTTTGTACTTTTTCTTCAAATGGTATCTTCCAATTGTGTATATACGTTTTTTTATTCCCAAAAAGATGATATTATATATTTAGTAGCCATGGGCATTTGTGTGAAGGATATTGAAATTTGGCTTCATCTTTATGAAACTTTTAACGAAGCATTATCATATATATGAGACTCAAGGCCGGCTCTAAGGTCAAGCCTGTAAGGCCGCTGCTTTAGGCTCCCAAATTTGGGGAGCCCCATTTTTAGCGAAATTAGGATATATGCTTAGAGTTTTGTTTCCCCTAAATATTGAGAAAATGAATTTAAGAAAGACATAAATATACTTTATGGAGTTCTACATGTATAGAAACTTTAAACCTGGATTTTATTATTAATGGTGTAAGTTAGTGCAAACACCATCGTAAGTAATTTAAGTTCCTTTCTCAGTTTTCATGCCTTTGTTTCTTATGCCAATGCATCAACTATTGATGTTGAACAACAATAATTGATTTGAAGGTTCTTATTACTCACATTGCTCAACAAAAAAATATTTTTCACCACGAAAATATATAAATTGAATTTGACAACAATGGTGTAATTTATGATCGGAAGAGCGT
>NC_031995.1:92924973-92976082 GCF_001879085.1 Nicotiana attenuata | reverse complement strand
AGTACTTGTCCGACCATGTTGGCCATTTCTCCGCCGGTGATATTACTGGGTACGTAGGCCTCGCTCAACACTTTCATTAAGGCGTTCTTGTGTGACTCAGAGTTCTGCAATAGTGACAGGATAGATATCTGAGCAGGGACTTTGCTCAGGTGATCAACAACAGAGTACTCTTTCGCCTGTACTTTTCTCCACAGGTCATCTGGCCCAGTCTCAATAATAGGTTGCCTAGCAGTGGCTTCCTTACTTGAACCTCCTAGGTGTTCAGGCGTATAGACTCTTCCAGTCCTAATCGTTCCCTGTGCCACGTCAGATTCCTCTACCTTGGCCTTCCCCTTCTGCCGAGCCTCAGCAACATAATCCCAGGGTATTGCTTTTGAGCTGAATCGGGGTATGGTTGATACTGTCACAGTGAAGGGTGTGACCACTTCTACTTTGAATGGAGTGGGGGTGGCTGCGGGCGGAGCCACTTCTACCTTAAATGGATCTGATGTAGTTACCTCAACCTCGATCGGTGCCTGAGTCTGAACCACGATAGGAGTGAGTGTGACTGCGACCTTAGGGTCATCGCCTTCCCAAATAAGCCCGATCGACCCTTCAGGGTCACATTCTTCATTTGTTTCTATCACATGTATACCATCACTTCTGTGATCAGAGAGAGGATTGTTGGAGACATTAGGTGAGGCCTCCTTTGCTTGTATGACCTTATTGTCAATTAACGTTTGGATCTTATCTTTCAATGTCCGGCACTCAGCTATGGTGTGCCCTTTCATACCGGAATGGTACGCACAAGTCTTGTTCGGATTGACCCACTGGGATATGCTCTCTAACGCCACAACGGGAATAGTAGTGACATAACCGACGGCTTTTAACCTTTCATATAATTGGTTAATGGGCTCGGCAATGGTAGTATACTGTCTGGATGGCTTGCGGTCAAAGTTTGATCGTGGTCTTGGATAATTTTGATGAGCTGGTGGTGATTGGAAGTGGGATGGTTGGGAGTTATATGTGTGATGGACAGTGGCTGGTTGGGAGTATCTGGGGGATGAGGGTTGATATGTGGGCGGTGGTGCTTGGTATGTGGGTGGAGGTGTTTGGTATGTAGGTGGAGGTGTTTGATAGATGAGTGGGGATTTTGGGCCCTGGGCTACCATTACTGCCCCAACATCCCTCTTTTTCGATATGCCACCTGACTGTAGTGCTTTATTTGTGGTTTGCAAAGCCTCGAATTTTGTTACCGTTCCGCTCTTGATCCCTTCTTCAATCCTTTCTTCGAGCTTGATGATGTCAGAGAATTTGTGATTTTCGACAACCATCAGCCTCTCATAATATTGCGGGTCCTGTGCCCTGACGAAGAATTTGTTCATCTGTTCTTCATCCAAAGCGGGCCTGACCTTGGCGGCTTCCGACCTCCAGTGGGTAGCATATTCACGGAAGGTCTCAGTGGGTTTCTTTTTCAGATTCTGAATGTAGAAGACATCCGGTGCATTCTCTGTGTTGAACCTGAACCGGTCTATGAAATCTGACGCCATGCTTACTCAATTTGAGCATTTCTTGGGATTTTGGCTGATATACCAAGACATCGCATCCCCAGTAAGGCTCCTCATAAAGAGCTTCATTCGGATCTTTTCATCTTTCCTGACCCCGATAAGTTTGTCACAATAAGTTCTGAGATGAACCCTGGGATCACCTTTTCCATCGAACATTTCAAACTTGGGTGGCGTGTATCCTTCTGGCAATTCCACATCGGGCTGTATGCACAGATCCTCATAGTTCAAACCCTCAATCCGTCTATCGCCTTCAACACCCTGAACTCGGCTTGTCAACTTTTAAGCTCTTCAGCCATGTTCTTAATGAGCAGGTCCTTTTCGGTGGTTAGGTCCTTTTCGGTGGTTTCTGGTGTACAGGAAATTGGTTGGGTAGAATGTGGTATAGTTTCCACGTATATGGGATTGCTCTAATGGGTGCCAGGAACTTGGGTATAGTGGTGGTCATTGGTGGAGTTTTGTGGATCGGGAACAAGTAGTGGTGTATTTTGGGGAGTGTGGTAAGTGGTGACTTGAATTGGTTGATGCTGATGTTGTGGTGGAGTTGGTATTGGCAGTGGATTGATATTTTGAGGTGGAGTTGCGTATTGATTTGGTACCGTAGGATTTTGTGGCTGTTGGTTTTGTGCGTTCTGAGGAGGTGTTGGGTTCTTTGCGTTCTGTTGGTGGATATCAGGGACATTGAGGGTGAGTGACAAGTTTGCCAAATTGCGGACCTGCTCGAGTTCTCCTTGCAGTTCTAGTATCTTTTGCTCTAGTCTCAGAACCAAGTCATTCGGGGCCGGAGTACTGCGGCCATCGGAAGTTTCTGCGTTTTCAACGTTTTCCTTTCGTATTCTACTTAAGTCGTCCATCTTTGCTTTTCCTCTGCTTTTTGTGTTGCTTGGAGGAGGAGGAGGTGGAGGGCCTCTGGATCTGGTATGATATGCTGATGAGGCCAGTATGGATGAACCAACCAGGGGATGGGAATAATAATAATAATAATAAATAAGCAAAAACAATAGGTGACAAGTTAGTGAGGGTTCTGAAATGTTTGCAGTACCTAAACAAATATTGCGGAAATATAAATTCGCGTCCTAATTTGGGAGCCTCGTTGTGCCCGAGGTAGGCCTAGCGACAAGTAGATTTGGAGAAATTTTAATGCCAATAAATGCTTCATTTCATAATGTAAAAATAGACGAATCCCAAAATGACACTAAAATAATAAGATAAGTCACTACTGACACTTGGCCTTATTACATTTTAAAAGCAAGTAAACCTAATCTATTTGGTCTCGGAAGGACTTTCTTCAGGCTGAATGCTCTTGTCGATCGAATCCCCCAGTTCGTGTAGGCTCATTTGCAAGAATGCCTTTGCCAAATGCCCTTCCTCATTTCCCTCAGCGTTTTGGCAGTCGGTGACTCTCTTCCTCACTTTTCCTTCCAATTCCAACAGGCTGTATTCCAGATATTCAAGCTTCTCGCTAGATTTGGCGGCCCTCTCTTTCCATTCATTGATTTGGTCATCTGATGGAAGATTTCTCCACTAGTCTAGCAAGAGTAACAGTGTGCTAACCATACCGAAGCTGGGGACCTCGTGCCTTATTTTCTGCAAAACAAAAGGGTTAGCCCTTACC
Organism: Nicotiana attenuata; assembly: GCF_001879085.1. Classification (NCBI taxonomy): domain Eukaryota; kingdom Viridiplantae; phylum Streptophyta; class Magnoliopsida; order Solanales; family Solanaceae; genus Nicotiana; species Nicotiana attenuata. The sequence continues at coordinate 92,972,923 of NC_031995.1, read as the reverse complement.
CCCACTGGACTCGACTATTTATACATTTATGATCAGCATATTGGCATTTAGTTCTCCAAATTAATGCACAAAACGTGGTTGCGTCCGTTGGGATTATGGAAAACTCGATGGACTTTGGATAAGGCTTATCTTAAAGGATCATTATGTGGACAGCATAACTGACCCGACTAGGTTCGACCATGATGCATGCGCAATTTAAACAGAGTAAGGTTTGTATGTTTAGACTGGTACCCTCAAGCGGACAACTTGAGGGGGAAGACACGGAACCGTCGACTGCACCACTGATCGACTGGTTTTACCGCAAATAAGTCTTTCCAAATATAAGGGTAGTAAATAGGAAGAGCGCAACCACTCATTAAAGCGTTGCTATAGGATTTGATACGCACGAGTGGAATATGATGTGGAACATGATTTATGCAGCAGTTAATAACATGTAGGCAAGTATTTTCACGTAGGAAGAAATAAATACAGTATTTAAATAATTGAAAAGACAGTTATAGAGAAAGGAAAACAAGGAGACAAATCAGTTTTCAGGGTAATAAAGGAATCATAAATGCTTAAAATAGACAGTTAAATTCAAATAAGGGAGAAGGGTACATGATGAAGCATGCTTGGACTAATTCATAAGTTCGTTATGGTAAGAGCCTGAAAATATTCCCCAGCAGAGTCGCCATGCTGTCGCACCCCCTTTTTTCCCCTCCTCGCGAGGAGAAGTCCGTGTTTTGACATTCACTGGGTGTAATGACTCATTTCTTTTTGGAAATTGGGTATTTGAAGAGTCGCCCCCTAACGGATTATGGTGCGTTAGGGCACCTAGAGCGATTAACTCTTGGGTTGGTTTGCATTACCAGAGATTAGGGTAAGGGCTTGAAGTAATCTCGAGGGGAAGGTGTTAGGCACCCCTCTCGGTCCACAACTGTGGGTCCCGGCCGAACTTATATTCACAAATTAGTCCATAAATAAACAATTGAAGCAAGTAATTGCAAGTAGAGCATGTTGGGCATTGTATAAAAATAAGAATTTAAACAGGTTGTGGGAAAAAAGGGAAAAACGAGATTTCAAGCAAAAGGATATGGGGGAGAGGGAGGTCCTAGGTTGGTTAGCCGTTTTTATCACATCAGTGCAATGCCCGGTAACCACTCCTTGAAAAGGGGCTACGCGTGGCATTAGCGCACCGGTCATCATATCCATGTCTACCCTTCCCATCCCCTTATTGGTCATGCAAAGCGAGTGTCGGTCACGGATTCCTATTGCGTGCTGCTACCGTCCCTTCTTTGTGGTCCCGGAGGGAGTTAGGACCTCTGCCTATAGGTAGTTCTAGACAAACCCCTAAGGTTTTAAAGGTGAAAATTCTAAGGCAACAAGCAAAAAAATTAGGACTTTGAGCAAATGAGAACAGGAAAGAGTAGATAAAAGCTCAATTTTCCTCCACAAGTAAACATACAAGCAGCACGACTCAAACACAGTTAAGGTCTCTATTAATCAAAGTCCTAAAACAGGATCTCTAGGTGACTTGCAAAAATAGACCACATTTTTATACCCAGAAGTTATAACCTAGAAGTTGCCTAGGGATTCTTTTAAAAATTATTAGAATCGGAAACATTGAACAGCGGAGAAAGAGCTTCAGGGGAATGCGGTTTTGAGAATGCCCTAAGGCTTGCCTATATGCAGCATACTATGTCGACATTAATGCAGGAATAAACATGTTTTAGAAATAGACTCCATTAATACCTATAAGCATGGTATCTAATGAGATTAATGCAATTTGGAATGAACTTGTTTCAGAAAAATGTTAAAGCTTAATAAGACCAGTTTTAAAAAAATGAACTAGGCGTAATAAAGTTGATTTATTAGGACAAATTAAATTACCAGACAGAATTGCGAGTATAAATCCCTATAGGCATGACATCTAGGCGTAGTACTGATTTTAGCAACATACAAAACCGCTTATTAAAACTGGATCGGAGTTGAGTCCAATAGGCATGACATCTACTGATTTAAGACATGATTGTTTGGAACCTATAAGCATGGTTTCTAACATGATAGAATGCAAAACCTTATGAACATGATTTCTATCTGATGCAAACGAAATTAGAAGTAAGATCCTATAGACATGATTTCTATTAGGCAAATTAATCAGATTTCAAAGAGTAAATCCCTATGAGCATGTTTTCTATTGCGCAAAGTAGGCAATAAAAAAAGTAAGATCCTAAGAGCAGGATTTCTGCCCATATTACCCCATAAAGTATACATCTACCCACCCCTTTTACTAAATACCCCAAATATCTGTTTACAAATTATTGCAGGCCAATGAATGAATTACATAAGTAAAATAGAAAATCAAGAAGCTATTCTATAGGGAGCCTACAATTAGGTCCAAGTTTCCCAAAGTCTCCAATGGTCTCATAAGCCTCAGTTCCATAGACAAATCAGAGTCTAGGTGCATCAAAGTTCCCTAAGGACCTCATGGATCCCGAACAGTGCTTACACTTAGACATAACAACCAAGAATTGAACGAGTGCAGTGTGGAAAGGCCAGGCTCAGTATGATAGAGCTCAGAGGGTTCTCAAGAGGATCCCAAGGCAGTACACATACTAAAAGGGGCAGAACTTATTGACTAAGAGTAAAGTGGAAGTGCAGGGCACGAGTTGGAAAAGGTTATTAAAGACTATATTGGAAAGTCTGTTTTGGAAGCAATTAGTAAAGCAACAAAGATTGTTTGAAAAGAGGTTGGAGTAGTAAACAAGCTTAAACACCTTAAGAAAAGATCACACACAGCTAGTTTGCAGAATTCAGTAGTCATACAGGGGTCAAGGTGTTGGGGATACATAGACATTTTGGATGCACAACCCAGCAAAGATCTTAAGGTTGGTTTGGACATGCTCAGAGATAGTTGACTCTGGCATAATCACACACCAGTCAGGAGAAATACAAGCACATAGAAAGGGTGATAAGGGTTTGGGGATTCATAGGATGGTAAGCATACACGAAATAAAAGATAATTGACAAGCATGCTTTGAAACCCACATAAGGGGATACATTAATCCAGAGGGAAGGGGAGACATAACAACATGTTGGTAAGGCAACTTAACTACAAGTTCCACAACAGAACCACAAGTAGAAGCAAACTAGAAATAAAAGAAACTGACACAATAAGAGAAGCATATTGTTGTTGGAGCTTTAAATCAAAACTAGGACATACCAGTGAAGGTAGAAGTAAGCAGAATGAAAGAACCAAAGAGCACAAATGATTAGCCTTGGCTTTCAGCCGGCTAACAGTAGCAAGTAGCATAAGAGAGAAGGAGAGCAGAGGTTTTCAGTAATAGAGGTAGTTTTTGAAAACCAGAGTTCGTCTCTGTGTTAATGAAAGACTTAGGGTATTTATAGTTGAAAGTAGGTAACGAAATAAGGTAAGAATAATAGTAGTACAATAATTGAAGAACTCAGAATCAATCAATTAGAGAATCAAGGAAGTACTCCCTTAAGTTAATGGAATCAAATCAAACGGGAAGATTCAGTATCATATAAGGCAAGAAGAAAAATCAGTGCATGACTAAATAAGGAAGGGGTCAAGGTTCAGTAAGCATAGAGTAGTCGATTAGGACTAAATTCATAAAACCTCAATTAAGGAAATAACTCAGTAAAAATAAAGTACCATAGCAAATAAGGTAATGAAATCAGTTTAAACAGCCGAAGTTTTAAAAGAAAATCTTTCAATCAAATCATCAATTAAGGAAATCAGAATTAATCAATAGGGAGTCATGATTCTGTATTTTCAACATATAAATAGAGAAGATCAAATAGACGTAGCAAACGGCAAGGTTAGTCATATTGACAGAGAGAAGCAAGATATGAACAAGCAAAATGAGCACAGTCATACAGAAGTGACATAAGTAGCTAAGGATTCAGTAAAACACATTCGAAGCATGGTAACCACGGGAGATTAAGAAGAGTCATGTAGTCATGCTAACACATAGAACAAAAGCAAAGAAAGTCTTAAAGATTAGGGCTTTTTTTTAACAGAGTCGAGTTAAAGAGCAGTATGCACATAAAATCAGTCAAAATAAGCAAGGAAATAGGTTTAATCATAAAGAAAATCGATTAAAACAAGTGCGGAAGAAACTCCGAGAAACCCTAGTTTTTAAAGAAAGCAAAAATGGTTTAAAAGTTGAGGATTTTTCAGAAGAAGCTTAAGAATAATGCAAATCATAGGAAGAAACAGACTTAAATCGTTAAAAGAGCACAGATCTAAGATATTCAAACAGTGATAGGGTTTCAAAGGAAACCCAAATAGAAACGAGAGAATCTATTGCAAACTTCACAAATCGTAACACATATGATGTGATTTTTCCCAAAGTCACACCAGAGAAGCCTCGAACAACAGAAACAGAAACCCTAGGTCCAAATCAACATGGCCTAGGACCCTTGAGGGCCTTAGAGATAATGCGCAAGGCGATGAGCGACCCATTGGAGGCTTGGGGTTGAAAGGAGGTCGCCGGAGATGACCGGAGAAGGAGGCGGCGGTTGAAGAATGATTAGGGTTTGAGAGAGAAGAGAGACGAGAGCATCTGAAGGCGGCGGGGGTTTGGGAATGAGTAGGGTAGGGGTCGTTTAGGAATTAAAAGGGAAAAGAGGGATGAGGGCCGTTGATCTAAAGATCAACGGCCACGATTTAAGGTGGATTGGGTCGGGTAGGGGGTAGTTGGGGCCTGGGTCGGGCTATTTGATAGGAGATTGGGCTGGGGAGGGGTTCGATTTTGGCTACAATTGAAAGCCCAATTTGGCTGTTATTTAAATAGCCAATTTCCCTAGTTTAATTTATATAAAATAATAGGTAATTTTTGGAAAATAATTTAAGGTTCCAAAATGATTTAAAATACATAATTAACATTTTAAAGATATAGGGACCAATTTTATGTATATAAAATGTAATTATACATTAAAAGGGCTAACACTGCAATTTTAGCTTAAAAATACTAAATATAATTATAAAGATGCATGAAAAATATATTATCCATATTTTGACATAAGTATAGAAATTAAATGAGTAAATCATCATAACAATAATTTGGAAAATATTTATTGGGGTTTTTATGGATAAAAAGGGGGAAAATAAATCAATTTAAACCCTTAAAATTATGGGAAAAATAATAAAGGCCTTGTGCTTGATTATATATGCATATATATGCTATTTTGAAGGTATTTATGCATATGTAAAAAATATAGGAAAAAATTGGGTATCAACATCTATCCCGATAAATATACCTTATGACTGCCCCCTATGGGAACCTAATAATGATGGTTTATTTTCAACGGCCTCTTGCTATATACTAATACACCAAGATACCTCCTCTCCTAGATGTTTCAAATGGATTTGGGGATCACCATGTCCTAATAAAATAAAGTTCTTTCTTTGGAAGTACCACCATAATAGATTACCCTGCCGATCCTACCTAAATCACATTGGCATAAATGTGGACAGAGTATGTACCATATGTAGAGTACATGAGGAAGATTTATCACATATCTTTCTTCACTATTACATTGCAAAAAAAATATGGCACTCCCTCAATTAGGATAGCACAACACCCACCCCCAGTAACCATCACTGGGTGGATAAAATTAGATATAGTAACCCTAGTATCCCTTCCAAATTGATAACTTGGGCCCAACTATTTCCATTTACTTTGTGGAATCTTTGGCTAAACAGAAACAAAAATATAGAGAATAATTCCATGGATAGTGCTTCTATCCCTTTCATCATCAATCGAGCCACTGAATACTACTACTCCCTCTATCAAATTGTAAGAATTCCTTGAATTCGTTAATGGAGGAAAGTTCTAGAAACGGTTTCTGTTATTGAAGGAAAATGAGAGAATGTGCAAGTCTAAGCTCTGCACTCTCATACACAATCTATATATACAAGAAGAAGAAGAGAAGAGCTGAAAAGACTAAAGTACCCTTAACTTACTTATAACAACTAACAACCTATTAACAACCTTCTTAACTAACTAACTACCCACGTGACTCTCACATGATTGTATCATAACATGCCCCCTCAAGCTGGAGGGTGCAAAACATTAAACACTCCAAACTTGCCAAGAAGATAATCATGTTGAGTAGCTCCTAGAGCTTTGGTTAACAAATCTGCCTACTGCTCCTTAGTGTTGACATTTGTTGGTTTGATCATCCCTTCTTTGATTTGTCTTTGATGAAATAGAAGTCGATCTCTATATGCTTGGTTCTTTCATGAAGCACAGGATTAGCTGCTAGTTGAATGACTGACTTACTGTCACTGAGTACTGTGACTGGTTGCTTTATCTCCACACCCAGTTCCTTGAACAAACCAAGTATCTAAGTCAATTCTACAATGCTTGCAACCATACTTCTGTATTCTGCTTCAGCTGAACTTCTTGAAACAATCTGTTGTTTCTTTGATTTCCAAGAGATCAATGAGTTGCCAAACTTGATAGCATAACCAGTAATAGACCTTCTAGTACTGAGGCAAGCAGCCCAATCCGAGTCACACCAGCATGTGAGATCTTTGGTATATTCAGACTTCAGTAACACACCCTGGCCTGGTGCATTTTTCAAATATCTTACCACTCTCAATGCAGTAACCCAATGGTTCTTGCATAAACCGTCTTAAGGCTTGTGCATCATAGCTAATGCCAGGTCTTGTTATAGTAACATACAAGAGCTTTCCTACTAGCCTCTAATAAGTACCAACATCTTGTAAAGCTATGTCTCCTGTGATTCCATTTGCTTTGTCATAATCTACTGAAGTCAATTTTGAATTGACTTCCAATGGTGTGCCTGTAGTTTTAACTCCACTTAATTCCATGTCTGATATTAGTTCTAGCACATATTTCCTCTGATTCAATAGTACTCCTCTCTTAGACCTTAGAACTTCAATTCCCAGAAAATATTTCGATTCTCCTAGATCCTTCACTTTGAAGTTTTGATGCAGTATGTCTTTGGCTTTCTTGATTAGATTTGCACAACTTCCTGTGATGAGGAGATCATCCACATACACAAGAATGACTACTATACCTTCTTGACTCCTCAATGTGAACAATGAGTAGTCATGATAACTTTGTACAAAACCAGCACCCAATAAAGCCTCAGTGAGCTTAATATTCCATTGCCTTGAAGCTTGTTTGAGTCCATATAGTGACTTCATTAGCTTGCACACCTTCTTTTCTCCTGACTTTCTAAAACCTTCAAGTAACTCCATGTACACTTCCTCATATAGATCTCCCTGCAGGAAAGCATTATAAACATCCATCTGGTATAATCCCTAGCCTCTTGAAGCAGCCAATGCAATGACGGTCCTCATAGTGACCATTTTTTTCACTGGTGAGAAGGTGTTATGGTAGTCCAAGCCTTCCCTTTGACTGTATCCTTTTGCAACCAGTCTGGCCTTGAACCTCTCTATGTTTCCATCTTCCTTGTACTTGATTTTATATACCTATTTTGATCCAACAGCATTCTTCCCTGCTGGTAAGTGTACCACCTTCCATGTGTTGTTGTCTTCTAATGCCTTCACTTCTTGTTTCATTGCTTCTATCCACCTACTGTCCTTCACAGCCTCCTTGAATGTCTGTGGTTCAGTCAGCTGAGAAAACTTTGCTATGTAACACTAATAACTTAGAGTAGTCTGATCATAGGCTAAGTAATTTGATATAGAGTAGCTGCAATTTGTGTTTCTTTTGGTCCTTACATAATCTTTCATCCATATTGGTTCCTTGACCTCCCTTGTGGATTTTCTGCCTGGTCCTGAGCTTGTTGCATTGCCCTGGTGCTCACTTGTACTTCCTTCCTAATTTGCGATTGATTCTTCCTATGCATTTTCAGAAAGTCCTTCATCTTCAACTGTAGTTGATCTCCCTTGTGTATTCTCAGGAACTTCTGCAACATCCATCTCCTACATTGTACTCTGCCTATTGTCCTGCGGAGCTACTACTTCCTCCATGGAGTTTGTTTCCTGCAAGTCATTAGTATGTAAAGGAGGAAAAAACAATGGGTTCATTTCTCCCCCACACTCCTGAGTGACTGAGTTGTTCTCATCCTTCTTCGAAAATGGGAACACACACTCTTTAAAAACAACATCCCTATTTGTAAAGAATTTCCTTGTGGATAAGTCAAACAAGATATAGCCTTTCTGAGTTTCAGAATAGCCTATAAGAACAGCTGCTCTGGCCCTTTCTGCAAATTTGTCTGTTTTAACTACATTTGTAGCATAACAAAGACATCCTATGACTCTAAGGTGTGCAAGACTGGGTTCCTTGCCATACAGGACCTCATATGGAGTCTTGCCCCCTAGAACACTTGATGGTAGTCTGTTTATCAAGTAGACAGCTGCCTTGACACACATTCCCCAATATTTGATTGGAACTGAGCCCTCAAACCTTAAGGCTCGTGCAGTATCAAGTATGTGCCTATGCTTCATCTCCGCTATTCCATTTTGCTGTGGAGTATAGGGGCAGCTGCTCTAATGGATGATACCCAGGTCATTCAACAACTCTGCACATTCCTTGTTGAAGAACTCTGTCCCATTATCTGACCTTATCACCTTAACCATAATTCCAAACTGATTCCTAACCATGGTCAAGAACTGTTTTATTGCTACTATGGCTTCAAATTTTAACTGCAGAAAAATATCCATGTTAAATATTGCTTTCTATCAAAAGTAGCAACTTTATAAGGTCCCCACAAATCCATATGCACAAAATGAAACAACATATCTGCTCTAGAATCATTTAATGGAAATTTCAGTCTAGTTTGTTTTGTCAAGGGACATATAAGGCATCTATCTTGTAGCACGTTGCTAACTTTATTATGTAGACCTTCTATATGTTTCATTACTGACAAGGAAGGATGTCCTAATCTCTTGTGCCACAAGACACAAGAGCCTTTAGTCATCCCGCTCACAGTATTGAAAGTCCTTATTCTACTAGTTAATCTTCCACCTTTGAGTAGATATAGACCTCCTCTTTCTCTACCAATCCCCTTCACCTTGCCATTCCAAAGATCCTGAAATACACAAAAGTCAGGAAAGAAGTTTGCATTACAATTCAGCTCCCTAGTTAGCTTTGATACTGATGGTAGGTTAAACTTGAAGTTTGGAACATAAAGCACATCTCTGATTGTCCTCTTATCTAATAAGGTTGCACTACCAGTATGAGTAATGGCAGCCTTTTCCCCAGTAGGAAGATGTACTCTATCCTTGTTTCTCTTTCCTGTGCATTTAGTATCTGTTAATAATTCTATATCAGAGGAAATGTGGTGTGTGGGACCTGAGTCTATAATCCATTCCTTGTTCTTTTGGTTTTGCATACAACTAGCCATTAGACAACTGATTATACCTGTACCTGCACTTGTACTTGTCATGTTGGCATGGTGCTCTTCAGGTTCCTTGTTCAGCAGGTTCAGTATCTGATTATACTGGTCATCTGTAAAGTAGTGGTATCCCCTGGTTGTCTCAGTAGCTCTAAATGCATTATCTCTACTTCCTTGCACACATGATGAGGGCACATCTGCATTATTGATAATTCCCATGGGCTCTCTTCTCCAACCACCCTGCTTACCAGCTGCATTCCATCCTCCTGACTTTCCAGCATTAGGATTCTATTGCCAACCTCATGCATTCTTCACACCTTCACCATATCTCTTCTTTGGGACAAGACAGCAGGGTAACCTATAATTTTTGTAATAGTTATCTTTGGTATGCCCCTTCAAATGGCAGAACTCACATTGAAGAAATTGCTTCTTCCCCCTCCTCTTCCTGCCAGCATAGCTAGGGGTTCCATCTTATCTGTTATCAGATTTGCACCAATTGTCTGTTGGCTTTCATCTTGAATAATCATAGCATAGGTTTGATTGAGAGATGGAGCATTAGTTTTCATTAGAATCTGTCACCTTGCTTGATCATATGAATCATTTAATCCAGATAGAAACTGCATAACTCTCTGCTGATGCAATTGCTCCGCATGATCCTTCGATTTTTCACAGTAATTTGGGAAAGGAACTAAAACATCATACTCATGACAAAGTTCCTTCAATTTTGAAAAATACACAGACACAGAACTAGTTCCCTGTGCTAAAGTTGTAATTTCGCGATGTAGTTGAAAAATTCTTACACGATTCAGTTTGTTGAATCTTTCGCGCAAATCCTCCCACACTAGGTGTGCATCTGATGCATACATAACTCCACCTAACAATTCTAGTGCGACATCGTTCATGATCCACGATAGAACAATGGCATTGCATGTTTTCCACTGTTCCAGTAACTCTCCTTCATACGCATCCTTTTTGCATGTTCCAGTAACAAAACCTAGTTTCTTCTTCCCCAAAAGAGCGATCCGCATCGACCTACTCCATAACCCATATTTCTCTGAGCCTGTAAACTTAACCGGAACTACAACTGAGCTAGGTGTGTCGGAAGGACCAATATAAAGAGGATGACTATGATCGATCAACACAGTTTCCGCCATGGATGAATCTATGTCTCCCATTGGCAACTTGCAATCGAACTTCGAGTAATTAAGAAATCAGAGATTGAGAACAGTAATTGAAAATCAGAGATCAGCATGGTATGATCCAGGCATGCCGCTCTGATACCATGTCAAATTGTAAGAATTCCTTGAGTTCGTTAATGGAGGAAAGTTCTAGAAACGGTTTCTATTATTGAAGGAAAATGAGAGACTGTGCAAGTCTAAGCTCTGCACTCTCATACACAATCGATATATACAAGAAGAAGAAGAGAAGAGCTGAAAAGACTAAAGTACCCTTAACTTACTTACAACAACTAACAACCTATTAACAACCTTCTTAACTAACTAACTACCCACGTGACTCTTACATGATTGTATCATAACACCCTCATTAATGGGGAAAGTAATCGCTTGAGGAATGTCAATTGTAGGACAAGTTGGAGGAACCACATACTGATTGGTATAAACTAAACTTTAATTTGATGGAGCTTACAAGCAAAATACCGTCGGTTTAGGTGGAGTTGTTCGAGACCACAACGGGCATTGGCTCATGGGCTTCAATATTAGGGTGCAAGCTATATCTTGTATCCATGCCGAACTACTAGCACTCAATCAAAGTTTGGAATTTGCCTTGGAAAAAATCTTTTTTCCCATTTGAAATTGAAACAGACTCACCTAGGTAATAAACCTGTTAGAAAATGGACAACATGCTTATAATTTTCTGATAAATAATTGCAGGTAGTTGATATTTCCGAAGGAGGAGGAGCTAGTGGTCCGGCATAATTTTCGTCAAGAGAAAGAAGTAGCTCACCTGCTGGCAAAGAAAGCAACCAAGTATGCTACCCTAAATAAGTTCAACCTTTTGTTTTCCCTCCACCTTTGTTGGACCCAGGATGCTGGCAGATAAGGATGGAGTTTCTTTTTGTATGAATACAGTGTTAGCAAGCACTTGTACCTAAAGAGGGATTCCACGCATGTCAAGTTGGTATTGGGGAATAAAGTTTGGTGCTTGTTTTAATGCATAAGAACAAAAGAAGATAACCTTGAAATATATATGCGCCACTTTATAACTTCTATATCATAAATGGGAATGAGATGCCTTTCTTATCTTATTAGAATCCTCTAGTCTATTACTCCATATTATATACATTCCTCAAGTCGTGATATGCCCAAAACTCTATAAATATAGCTCAGCTAAGATTACATTCTCACCAAGCAAAAACTCAAAACTTCACCATCTTTAGGAGTAGCATCAATATTCAAGATGGTTCTCCAAACTCAACTTGGGTTGAACAAGCACCAATCCTACGCTCACGAGCAAAACTGCTATTCCGACAGCAGCATTGGCGGCTCTATGCAAATGACAAGGCCTTCGGACTATTCCACCATGCCATATGGTCAGTCCACTCACAATCACATGATGATGGGTCATGGTGGCCAACACCATAGCGGTCATGGCCATGGCGGACATTATGGTAGTCATGGACATCACGGGTCGCATATGCCCCATGACTCCACCAACTTTTCAAGCAACACCAGTATGGTCCATAATGATGGTGGCTATGGTAGTGGAATGCAACAATCTGCCCATATGTCGTCAGCCATGGGCATGGGGTCGACGAATTATCATGGTCATGGTTACGGTGGCAACCACCCTAGTCAGTACGGCCAGAGCCAGAAGTTCAACTGGGCTCTTAAGGATTTGGAGGAATAAATTTACGACAAATTTGATGATATCATGTATGGTGAAAGTATGTGTGTCTTTTGGTAGTGTCTTTGGCTATTTATATATAGCATAAAGAACTACTACCTAAATAAGTAATGTAATAAACGATCTGCTGCTTTACTTGAATATCTATGTATCTGCTTTATCATTACTAAAATGATGAATAATTATAAGTATGTTTATCACTGAAATGATTTGTGCGATTTTACTTAAAAGAATCGACATTCCATTGGTATTTCATGAGTGAAAATACACCATGAGTAATAGCATTTTAGGAGTCCATTACTCAAATGGTCACTCAACTATCCCAAATTATCTCTTAAAGTCACTTTTCTTTCATTTGTAACAACAAAGTCACTGAACTATGCATATTGCACTCAGAAGGTTACTCAACTAGATTTTCCAATTTTTGGAGTGTCAAATACCTATTTTACCCTCTAAATTATAAACATTTATCTTCTTTTTATTTTTTTAAAACTTTTTAATATTATGATTTTCCCTTTTTAATTTACATTATGGACTTGCCTAGAATAAATAAATATTATTTATAAATTAAAAAAATAAAAAATATTTAAGCATATATAATGCCGGAATAACAAAATAATGAGCATAGTAAAAAAAATAATTCGAATAATTTATTAGTAATAATAATTTTAATATTAACAACAAAAATTCAAAAATTTATTTACACAATTTAGAATGAAAGAAAATAAAGGTTGTAAATATATATTCCATGCACAAAATAAAAAAAATAATTATTTAAATAAAAATATATTTATGATATACATTATATATTCTTGAAAATCATGCTCAATTATATTATATATATTCCATGCACGACATGGAATTAGAACCAAATTTTCTGAGATTGGACTACGGAGAGCACGCTTCCGTTTTTGATGAACTTATATCTAGTTTTCTTGGGCTGTGATTTGGCTTGCCCGCCGGCGAAGATTGGACGAATTTGGCCGGAGAATTTTTTGACGAGGAGACCCATCGGTGTTGATTGCTACCCGACCATTCTTCAGAGATCAAACTGAAAGTTAACAATTTATGTTTGCCTTGAAGCCGTGCGCGGCGGCGAGGTCGTTCGTGAATCTATCTCGGCCAGACAGATACAATTTCTCTGTCTAGAAATCACAATTTTTTATTAAAAAGATGAGATGCAGCATTAAGCCGACATTTACAAGAGTATATAACAACAACATCGCTTTAACTCTAAGCAAGTTAGAATCGGCTATATGAATCATCACGCAGCTTATCGATCTATTTAAGATCTTCTCAAAAGAATCTTGTAGAGATAAGCTAGTTTAAATTCCTTTTTCTTCCCCGAGAGAAATTAATATCTGTAGAAACATAAATTTGTCCAATTTCAATATAACTATATTTATATCTATATTATATTAAAGTATGAAGACCCCATCAAAATAACATTCGCCTTTTTTAACCCTTTAAAAATGGAGTTCACATTAGATAAAATTATAATTGTAATATAGTAATTATTTTCCTTATATTAATGAATTTAAAATTAACTAAATTTTATTTATTAAATTTTTCTTTATTTGCACCAGGTAAAATCTCCTAACATTTAGGAATCTAAAATTGAATAAGATTTTATTATACATTTTTCCTTATTAAAATTTTGTAACTATTTTTCTTAAATCTAACTCCTTCATGTTTCTATTAATAAAATTCATAGAGTTAGCGTTGTTTATCAGCTTCTTCTCTTGAATATCCAACGAGATTGGAGTTAAATCATAGCACTATATGTAAAAGAAAACAAAAAAGAAAAAAAGGTTTTGGACACGTTAAGAATTGTAATGTAATGAAAACATTTTTTTCAAGTTTTTGTCTTCATCTTAATTTTGCGGGATTAAACACCTAAGCATTATTAAACATGTTATAAAACAATAAGAGAAGAAGAACAGTATTGCAAAGAAAGTAGGGGGAGAGAATTCTTATTGATTTTGGGATGAATTACAATGGAATAGAACCCTCTATTTATAGGGAGAGTGTGACTTAGCCACCAAGCAATGAACCCTAGAATCTCTCTAAATATAGACATTCACCATAAATAGAACTCTATTTATAACACTCCCCCTTGAATGTCTATTCAACAAATAATGTGCCTCGTTAAAACCTTAACTAAAATAAAACCCAGTGGGAAAAAAATTCTAGAAAAGGAAAAAGAGTACACATATCTAATAATACGCCTTTTGGTTGCCTCGTTAAAAACCTTGCAAGGAAATCCCAGTGGGACAAAATCTTGTAAGGGAAAAAGAGTACAACGCGTATTAACTCCCCCTGATGAGAGCATCAATTCACATCCTTAAGCATTTGCATTCCAATCTTGTGCACCATCTTCAAAAGATCTTTGGAAGAGATTTGATGAACAAATCAGCCATATTAACTTGAATGAATGCATTGCACCTTGAATCATCATTCTTGATAGAGATGAATTGTTTTCATATGATCTTGTTGGAATCATCATTTCAATATCTTCACATAGAGGTGAAAACTCTTGCTATCATATTATCATGCATATAGTTATAGCAAGATACATTTGTGCACAAATTGCACTGAGGAAGTGGTACTTCAAGATCAAGAATTGTATATGCTTCAAGCAAATTAAATCCTTCATGGATTGTCACATAAGTTAAGTCATATAAGCCATATAGTAGACGTTAGATGCATATAAAATTTTCATGACATATAAGATATCGAAAACTGATTGCACATACCATTGACTTTATACTTTCAAGTGTTTGAACTGCAGGTCCAAAACTATATATCTTTCGTATGAAACAAATTCTATTCGAATTGTGCCTCTTTCATTTGGCCAATATTTTTGTGTCTATATTCGGCAGACTTAAGATCCTCATCTATACTTAGCGCTATCGGTTCCAACCTCCTTATTTTTCATAAAGACATAACATAGAGATCTCTTCATTCATATATTCAGGTACCTGAATCTCTCATCAGACTTCATGAAGTGTTATGTCATGTGATCTTCTAGATCACTTGCCTCCTTTTGTTATGATCATTTAGATCATTTGCTCATCTTCTTTATCAAGAAGTTTATTTGAAACCGATTTGTCTATATGCTTTAAGTGTACTATAGACTTTATCCTTCTAGGACTTATTCTAATAGGAGCATTTGCAATGAGAATATAGTTACTTTCTTTGGGTCAGCAAATGCGTCTGGCATGCTTTGCAATAAATTGCACATAAATTATCCTTTTATGAACTTCAAGCTCATATTATCTTATTCGAGGATCTATATGAACAAATGATAATTCAATCCACGTAACGTTTTCTCAACTGTTTATCATGTCTCCCCCTCATGTTAGAAAAACTAACTTGTTTCCTCAACTTTGAGAACTCATCTTTGTGCTTTATGGTGTTAATCAAAATATACACCGCACATCAATAATAATAAGATGGAATTATTTGGTTCCTGACCCTGAACCACTTGTGAGGGGAGAATGTAATATACTTTCGTATATAATCTATATCAAACTGATATAGATAACTTTGTTCTCATAAGCAATAGTTTAGCTATTAAGTGGAGGCACTCAATAAATCATTTTGCTAAACCAACTGTGATGTAAACCAACTTATCAAGAAGAACTATCTTGAATAAAAAAATCTGGAAATTATGCTCTATATTAAATTATTGAGCAAGTTACCTCGCAAACACCAGGTTGCGGGTCAATAATAATTGCACATGCAACCATCTCATAGATGCATCTTATGTGGTATACATGGCAGGTGAATGGGCCCATATTCACCTTTGATATTTCCAGCATTCATGGGATTCAATCCCAATTTTAATTGGTCTATTAATTAATGAGAACAAGCAATGTAAGAGAATTCGTAAAGAACTTTCTAGTTCTTTAATATTTATCCATGTGAATTCTCTTTTATTTTTGCACATCATACTTGAGTTAACATGGCTAACCAATTATGCCAACTGGATAAATTATCAATATTGATAAACTTCAGGTTACACCATGATGTGTGCAATTATGAATAAACTCCAAGTTTATTATGATATGGGTTTTTATATCAATAAATATCCACTTCATTATGGTATTCTTTTGTTTATGTAGTACAAATTGGAGAATAAAGCGGGTAGCTTTTCACATATATATTACCCCGCTACAAGTTGTAGTAATAGAAGATATTAAATCTTTCCTTTATTTATAGTCTCAATATAATCAACCGCTTTCGCGTATACTTTGGAAACTGAATAAGTTTCTTTGAGACTTACTACAACACAATACCTTATTGGTGATTAATTGTGTTTCTCCAAAATAGTATAATTGGCTCTTGCAGAGTTCTCAATTAATTTTTTACTACCACATATTCATCAACATCCATATGGTGAATATCTCTTTTGAAGAGAAAGTTATACCATTATGGTTATGGTCAAAATTATATGCAAGATATGTTTCTTGCATTAATGTTATTCTTTAATAATCACATTACCAAAATATTTTGGCGTACAATAGGTACGTGATCAATGACCATTCATGACATAATAATGACATTGTTTTCTTATATCATCTCAAACCTCCCTCTAGAGGTGAGTGTGGTATATTCACTACCACTAGCACGTTCATATTCTTCCAAGAATGAATATGTATTCATAAATAAGATGTTGTCACATTCACATCATGAATGGACCATAATCATCTATATGTGCTTTATAAAATCTCATGTCAAATCGATGTCAAATATTACTTTCACAGAGTGAAGGATTATTTTGAGAATCCTTATTATTCTCATTATCACAATGATGGCGATTATAGTTTCGTCTATTGCCACGTCCACATCCATTGATACCTTCACGGTAATAATTTTGTCTTCTTTCAGACTTATCACATATTGCTATCAGATTCTCTTAAGGGAATGAGAATGGAGCAAATTCAATGGGACGGGTTTTCACTTCTTGTGCTCACGATCATACATGACTTTGATCATGGCAAGACATAGAAATTTTACCACTTCGGGTGGTTATATTTCTTACAAACTCCACTAGAGTTGTAATCAAAATTTATTGTCTTTGCTTGTATATAAAATCAAATTATAGAATAAAAGAGAAAAATACGGTAAAATACTTACCTTAAATCCAGAATTTAAGCATGAAGGAAATTCATAGAACAATTGACAATCATTGTGATCAATCCCAAAGCTTCTACTCAATTGGTTAGAGTCTCGTGCTGATAACGTGTTATAAAACAATAAGAGAAGAAGAACAGTATTGCAAAGAAAGTAGGGGGAGAGAATTCTTATTGATTTTGGGATGAATTATAATGGAATATAACCCTCTATCTATAGGGAGAGTGTGACTTAGCCACCAAGCAATGAACCCTAGAATCTCTCTAAATATAGACATTCACCATAAATAGAACTCTATTTATAACAAAACATGTTTTCTAATTCTAATTTTTGTAATATTTTTTGACCATATGAGTATTATTAATTCTAATTTTTCACATATGCACCAAAAGATTAAGGATATTTATGTGCTATTTTTAATATAAGCCGTGTAATCATTAATGACGGATAAAACGTACAACATATTTTGCATTAGATATAATTATCAATTAATATTTGTTTAATATTAAACACTTTAAAATTAACCTAAAAAATTATTACTAATATTTTCTTGTTTAAATTATTTTAGAAACTCTTAATATTTATATTCAAAATTGAATACAATTTTTACTCATATGAATTATTTCTTATTTGAATTGCATAAAATAACTATAACTCCTTAATCTAATTTGCATCCAAAGAATAAAAAGTAATAATTAAATAAAATTCTTTATTAATCAAAATCTAATAAAAATTATGATAATTGAATATGAGCGAAACAAAGTTGCACCCGTTTCAATAATTTTGCTTGAATCAATAAATGATCGAGAATATCAAGGTATATTATCTCCTACTTCGACTAATAAATTCAATCAAAATTATTATATTGTTAATTCAAGTGAGAAAAGCGAGTTTGGATATAACGATGAACAGGGAAACCAAAACGGTAAAATTCATAAAGAATAAGTAAGAACTAACTAATACTGAAATTGTTAATATTGTCGACACTCCTTCTGTTAGGGATATAGTAGATATGCCCAAGATCCAATCTCATATTTGATGATTTCAACATAATTTGTGAATGTTATTTGATATAAAATATATATGGCATTTGATATTCTTTTATCAATGTTATTAATTGCTTGACTGATTTGATTAGGTCCTTCACTAAATTTTGAGACTTGACCTTGTGATGGAGATCATGATAATGAGAGTGGAGTTTCTTATAATTTAATCTAAATTTGTTCTTGATCATAAGATTATTAATTTGGATATTAGTAATCCGGTTAGATCAATGTTTATGTGATCGTCTTTATGGGATAAAGATTAGTGATCTCGTTAACTAAATCACAAAGATAGCTGATGCATATGGAGATATGATCACTTTTGTAACGACCCGGCCGGTCGTTTTGAGTGTATTAGCCTCGACCCCCTATTTATTGCCTCCTCTGTGTTATATTGTAGTTACGAGACTTATCGGGGTGCTTGGTTTCGGGTTCGAGAGAGTTTCGGAGTGAAATAGGACACATAGTCCCTAAGTTAGAAGGATAAGTTGTAGAAGTTGACCTTAGTTTGACTTGTGTGAAGACGATCCCGTAATGGAGTTTTGATGGTCCAATAGTTCCGTATAGTGATTTTGGTCTTTGGAGCGTATCCGATATTGATTTCAAAGTCCTAGGTCGTTTCAGTGTGATTTGGCAAAAGTTAGAAATTGGTAAAATTTTGGGAAGTTTGACCCGGAGTGGGGGGTTGGATTCCGATTTCGAAAGTTGGAATAAGTTCGTAAGTCAATTATAACTTGTATGTAAAATTTGGTATCAATCGGAATTGTTTTGGTATGAATCGGCGTCGGTTCCGGAAATTCGAAAGTTCGTAGTTGCTCAAGCTTGAATTTTAGTAGCGATTCGTTGAATTCATGTTGTTTGATAAGGTTTTTGGCCTTGAGTAGGTCAGTTAGGTGTTTTGGAACTAGCTGATATATTTAGACGGGGTCCCAGGGTCCTCGGGTGTGATTCTGATCGATATCGGATCATTTTTGGACTTAATGTTCTGCTGAAGCTAGGCTGTTCTAGTGTCACCGAACCTGCGGAGGGATTGACCCAAGTGCGGGCTCGCAAAAGCGAGCTGTGGAGCGCAGGTGCGAAAATGGCCTAGCCATGTGGTCGCAGATGCGGAAGAGGGGCGGCTAGTTGTCTTTCGCTGATGCGGAGAAATACTTCGCCGGTGCGAGCATTGGTCCGCAGAAGCGGAATTTTGGGACTTAAGTGATTTCTGCACCTCCAATGGTTTTTCTGCAGGTGCGACATCGTAGAAGCGACCCATAGGCCATAATGCGGAAGTTGCTGGGCAGAAAAGGGGAATTCGATGGTTTGATTTCATAATTCATTTTGGGTCTTGGAGAGCTCGGTTTGAGGCGAAATTTGGAGAGATTTCCAGAGGAAGTATTAGGGTAAGGATTCTTGACTCATTTTCTTTATTAATTCCCATAAATCTACTGTTAATTACATCTTCTAATTAGTGTTTTTGGAGTTTAAAATTGGGGAAAAAAGGTGTAGTTCTTAGACTAAATTCTTGAGTTTTGAAAGGCGAAATGAGATCGGATTTAAATAATTCATGTATGGTTGGACTGGATATCGAATGGGAGTTCGAATTTTATAATTTTGGTAGGGTTCCTAGACGCGGGCCCGGATTGACTTTTTGGGGAAATTTTTCCATTCTATGCTAAAATCATAATTTTATTATTTAAACTAGTTTTCTATAGTTATATTTATAGTATGAAATCATTTTGGCTAGATTCGAGCCGTTCGAAGTTGGAAAATCGAGGGAAAGGCCTTCTGATTGATTGAGCGTGGTTTGAGGTAAGTGACTTGTCTAACCTTGTGTGGGGGAAATTCCCCTTAGGATTTGGTACTGAGGTATAACTTGTGATATGTGAAGGCCGTGTATGCAAGGTGACAAGTGCGTAGACGGGCTAATGTTGAAATTTCGATTTTTGAGCTACGTAGTTTTCTTTTCCTGCCTTAACTGAGTTACTATAGCATGTTATAATCATCATGTTTAGCCTAATTTCACATGTCTACTTGTCTTATCTCCTATTTGCAACTTGTATTATATTTTTAGTTGAATTACTTGCTTTTTCTTGATTTTCGTATTCATAACTTAACTGTGGAATTCTTTACTTGAAATTGTTATCCTTGAAATATCTTGCTGTTGAGTTTGGTGTTGAGTTGCAAGGCCGTGGTTTCTATTGAGGCAAGGTGTAAGTTGCGAAATATCATTTATTTAGCTGATGTGTTTCGACTTTCGTGCCATTGTTGAGGTGATTGTTTGGTTGTTTGCACGAAGTTTCTGTTGTGCCATTGTTATTGTTTGCACGAGGCTTCTGTCGTGCCATTGGGATTATTGATACGCATGTGGTGGTATAAGGTCTGGGTGTTGAAACGCATGCGGTGAGATAAGGTGGGCTTGATATGCGTGGCTAGTAGGGGAACTACTAGAAGCCATGCGGTGTGATAAAGAGGGTTAAAACGCGGGGTGCTATTTCGGAAAAAGTAATTTTTAAAACTAAATGTAAAGGCCCCTGCGGTGGTGTAAGAAAAGACTGTAATTTACTTTAAGATTTGGAACTACGAGGCAGTACCTCAAAAGTGCCCATGTTAATCTCTCTCTATTTTTTGTATTTTGTTTGGTTGTTGTTTTCCTTAAAATAGTTTTTCTTTCGGGTTGTGTTAGCTGCTTTGATTCCGTGTTGTTATCTTTCCGTAAATTCCTTATTGTTTCATTTCCTTGTAATCAACATTATATTATTGTATCTTCTGCCTTATTTTGTATTATCTCCAGTAGGGCCTTGATTTGACCTCGTCACTACTCTACCGAGGTTAGGCTTGGCACTTACTGGGTATCTTTGTGGTGTACTCATACTACGTTTCTGCACATATTTTATGCAGATCCAGGTACATCCTATCAGCCTCGGTATTAGCGCGTTGAGTGGCTTGCTTGGAGACTTCAAGGTACACCTGCCCGCATCCGCAGGCCTCGGCGTCCCCTTCTATCCTATCCTGTCTTATTTCTTTACACCTTTATAGATAGTGATGTATAGGAGTGTTCACTACTGTATCTAGAGCTTGGACTTATATGCAGGTTTTGGGAATTGTATGTATTGGGTTTACAGTTCTAGTTACGATATTGTTGGAGTTTTGAAATTCTAAGCTTTTATCTGTTGTTTTCTCATGTTGTTTAGGCTTACCTAGTCTTAGATTAGAGTCATGACAAGTTGGTACCGGAGCTCTAGGTTCATGGGTGTTATGAGTCACAAGCAGGTTTAGTAGAGTCTCACGGATCGTTACAGAGACGTCTATACTTATCTTCGGGAGGCTATGGAACTGTTAGAAAAAAATCTTCATTTCTTTGATTCCTTATCATGCAAATTTGTTGACTTCGGAATTCCAAATTTCTATCTTTCTATTCTCTCACGGATGGTTAGGACACGTACATCTGGATCATATGACCAGACACCCGCGCCCCTACTAAAGCCGAGAGAGGTCGGGGCCGGGGTAGAGGTGGAGAACGTCCACGTGGTGCAGCCAGAACACCTGCACGAGCTGGTACAGAGGAGCCACCAGTAGCTCCAGTTGGAGAGCAGACACTTGAGATGCCTGTTACTGCACCAGCACTCCAGGAGACGCTCGTCCAGTTTCTGAGCATGTGCGGCACTTTGGCTAAGGTAGGGTTGATACCACTTGCTCCAGCCACATCTCAGGTCGGGGGAGGAGCATAGCTCCCACCGCCCGTATCCAAGAGCAACGGGTCCAGGTTGACCAGGTCCCAGAAGTCATACCAGTGCAGGCGGTAGCCCCAGTTCAGCCCGAGGTTAGGGCAGCAGTTTCTGAGCGGGAGTAGCTCAGGCTCGAGAGGTACAAGAAGTACCACCCTCCTACTTTTAGTGGCTTGGCGTCAGAGGATGCCCAAGGTTTTCTTGAGGAGTTCCACCGTATCCTCCTTACTATGGGTATTGCGGAGTCTAGTGGGGTTGCTTTCACTACGTTCCAACTTAAGGGAGCGGCTTACCAGTGGTGGCAAGCATATGAGTTGGGTAGTCCGACTGAGGCAGTTGCACTCACTTGGACTCAGTTCTCAGATATGTTCTTGAGGGAGTATGTTCCCTAGAGTCTCAGAGATGCATGGCGCGCAGAGTTTGAGCAGTTGCACCGGGGTTCTATGACCATTTTGGAGTATGCGGTCCGGTTTGGTGATATGGCTAGGCATGAACCAGCCTTGATTGCTACTGTTAGAGAGTGAGTCTGTCGATTTATCGAGGGGCTCAACCCCAGTATCAGATTTAGCATGGCCCAAGAGTTGGAGATGGACATCGGATACCAGCAGGTAGTGCGGATCTCTAGGATATTTGAGGGTATATTGACTCGGGAGAAAGAGGAGAGAGAGGCCAAGAGGTCTCGAGATTCTGGCACATATAGTGGTACCCGTGCCCCCAGCCACGGCTCGTCATGGTAGCGGCAATGTGAGTCACCCTGTTCATTCAACACTTTCTACTTCCAGCGGTATTCCGGCCACTCCTAGGCCTCAGGCTCCCTATTATGCACCACCATTGTCTAGTTCACCTTCTGCATGGGGTGCTTTCAACGGTCAGTCCAGCGAACAGGTCCGAGCTAGCCACAACAGTCACGTCCTCCGAGAGCTTGTTTTGAGTGTGGTGACACTCGTCATATGGTGAGGATTGCCCCAGACTCAGGAGGGGTGCACCTCCACAAACTAATTAGGCTCCGCGTGCTCCACTGGGTCCTCAGGCCATTGTTACCGCACAAGCTACCACTCCACCTACACAGCCAGCGCGAGGTGGAGGTCATGCTAGATATTATGCTCTTCCTGCTAGGACGGAGGCAGTTGCATCTGACTCTGTCATAATATGTATTGTTCCGGTCTGTTATAGAGATGCATCAGTCTTATTTGATATAGGCTCCACTTATTCCTATGTGTCGTCTTGTTTTGCTCCATATTTGGGTGTATCCCGTGATTATTTGAGTTCTCCTATCTATGTGTCCACACCTATGGGAGATTTTATTGTTGTTGACCGTGTGTATCGGTCGTTGTTGATACCCAATTTTCCCCTATATATATTTTAATATGCAAAATACCTTCAAAATAACATATGTATGCATATATAAGTATGTCCAAGTGTTTCATTACTTTTCCTTAATTTTTAAAGGTTTTTGAATCAATTTATTCCCCTATTTTTATCCATGAAAACCCAATAATTATTTTTAAAAAATATCATTTTTTGGTGATTCACTTGTTGAACTTTTATATCTATGCTAAAATATAGCTAAGGGAATTTTTGCATATTTTTTACAAATTTATTTAGTACTTTTTAAAAGCTAAATTGCATAATTACAATATTAGCCGCTTTTAGGATTTAATTACGTTTACATTTATAAAAATTAAGTCCAGCATTTTTAAATAGTTAATTATACATTGTAAATCATTTTAGTGCTCTCAATTTGTTTTCAGAAACTTATTTACTATTTTTGTAAATAAAAAGGGGAAAAGTGGCTTTTTAAATTGTAGCCCCAAATTGGGTTTCAATTATAACCCAAATCAAGCCCCCAATCTCCCCAGCCCAATTCCATTTTTAACCTAATTACCCCAACCCCATTTCAAATTGAACTGACCTAAACCCGGACTCCCCACCTAACCCCTTTAATCCCAGCCGTTGATCGTTTAGGTCAACGGCTCCCATTACCCCTTTCCTTTTTTAACCCAAACGACCCCTTTACCCTACCTCATTCCTCACCAACCGCCGCCTCTGAATCCCTCTTCTCTCTCAACTCTCTCTGAAACTCTTACAAACCCTAGCCGCCGCCATCAAACTACACCCTAATACATGGCCTTCCGTGGTCATTTGAGACCTGTACCAGCTTTCCATGGCTTCTATGTGTTTGGTTCTGTGGTTTCATGACCAGACTTCGAAAGAGTTTGGTCCAGTCCTTGCTCGACTGGTGTTCATGGCCTTTCTGCGGCCAGCCACGACCTTTTCCGGCCATTTATGGCCTTTCGAGGCGGGTCCTTGACCTTTTCTGGTTAGATCTAAGATCTTTCAATTGCTTTCAGATCTACCTTAGATCTGTGCTTACCATGAACTTTTAAGCATTTTTTCTCGAAAGTTCTTCAACGTTGCTTTCAAAGCGACTCTTCATTGTTCTGATTAGGGTTTTCCTTTAAGTTATTTCAAAAATTTCTTCTCTGATTCTCGATGTTGTTTTATGAATATGCTTTCCTTCTACTTGAGTCAGCATGTTGAAAACCCTAATTTCTTTTGGGTCTCATTCGAATCCTAAAGCTGTTTGTTTAAATGTACACTTGTTTAACTAAGTTCCTCGTTCTTGTTTGACTTATTTGTGTTACCTTTTAAAAAAAACTCGATTGTTGTTGAAAAGCTCTAGGTCTTTGGGTCTGAAATCGTTTGTTTGAGTATTTGACTCGACTGAAAGCTTTTGTTTTAGACTTTCTTTTCTTTATGTGACTTATCTGATTTTACTATCTTTCAACTCGACTATGGCTGAAACCCTAACTTTTCAAAAGGTTTCCTCACCTGCTACTGTGAGACCTTTGCATGTTTCTGATACTCTGTTTTCTGCACTGTTGATTCAATGTGACTTGACTACTTGATTACTATGCTTCGTAAGTTTGCTTTACTACTGAACCCTGCCAATATTGCATGCTTGTGAGTATCTCTTTTGCCAATGTGCTTGGCCTCGCATGTCTGATGTCTTTTGTTCACTCTGTTTATATACTAAAGTGCAGAAGCATGTTTTTCTTTGACTGACCCTAATCGTGTGACTGATTTCAAAGCTTTTCCTTTATGAACCCTAATTTCACTCGCCTGTTTGGAATTGATTGATTCTTTTCCCTTTACTGTGATGTTTTGCCTTACTGAATCTTTTTCCAAAATAAGCATATTTCTGTACTTAGACTTGATTACTTACTTAATGCTTGTACTACTCCTTTTATGGCAATAATTAGTCTGTCTCTAAACTGATCTCTTTCCTTATTTGAATCTATTACTACCCGTTAAACAGTGATTCCTTAATTAAAGGGAATCACTTGTATAATTGATTCTGACTGTTGATTGTATCCATATTTGTATTAAAACTTTACTTATTACCTCTCATTCACTCGTTTTCAAAAAGCTATAAATACCTTGCACTCCTCTTCTTTCAAACACGAACGAACGAACCACTTGAGTTCAGAACACACACTTCACTCAAAACTCTCTCTCTTTTCTCTGTTACTACTTGTGTTGCTGCCTTGTCTAGCCGGCTGAAAGCCAAGGCTAGGCTGTGGAAATTTGCTTACTTTTCTTTCTGCATTTGCTTCTTTACTGGTATGTTCTAATTAATCTTCAAGCATCAAAAACAACATGTTTTCTTTACTATTGCCTTCACTCTTGCCTGTTTCCTGTTTGTGTTTAATCAAGTTTCATTCCTAAAAGCATGTTGTAAATCAATGTGTTCCTTTATGTATAAATACTCTGTCAGTCATTTGATTATGTGATTATGCCTTATGAATCCCAAACCCCCATATCCCATATGTGTTTGTATAATCTGGTTGGCTTGAGGGCATGTCAGCATTAGACATNATATGCAAAATACCTTCAAAATAGCATGTATAAGTATGCCCAAGTATTTTATTATTTTTTCATAATTTTTTAAGGATTTTAAATTAATTTATTTCCCTATTTTATCCATAAAAACCCAATAATAATTTCCAAAATTATTATTTTTGGTAGCTCATTTATCAAACATTCACATTTATGCTAAGATATAGCTAAGGTAATTTTTGCATATTTTTACAAATCTATTTAGTATTTTTAAAGCTAAATTGTATATAATTGCAATATTAGCCTCTTTTAAGATTTAACTGCGTTTATATTCATAAATTAAGTCCTGTATTTTTAAATTGTTAATTATATATTATAAATCATTTTAGTGCTTTTAATTTGTTTTTAGAAATTGATTTATTATTTTTTATAAATTAAATAGGGAAAAATAGCTATTTAAAATCTAGCCAGATTTGGCTTGCAATTTCAGCCTAAAATTGGGCCCAAATCAGACCCAATTTCCCAACCCAATTGCAACCCAAACCCAACCCCTAACCCAACTAAACCTACCCAAACCCGGATCCCCACCTAACCCCTTTAATCCTAGTCGTTGATCATTTAGATCAACGGCCACCAGCTTCCCTTTCCTTTTTTAATTCCAAACGACCCCTTACCCTACTTCATTATTCACCTACCGCCGCCCTTGAATTCCCCCTTCTCTCTCAATTCTCTCTGAAACTCTTATGAACCCTAGCCGCCGCCCTCTCACCCCACCCTAATACCTGTCTAATCTATGACCTTCCATGGTCATTTGAGGCCTGTACCAGCCTTCCATGGCTTCTATGTGTTGGGTTCTATGGTTTCATGACCAGACCTCGAAGGAGTCTGGTCCAGTCCTTGCTCGACTGCTGTTCATGGCTTTTCTCCGGTCATCCCTGACTTTTCTCCGGCCAGCCATGGCCGTTCGAGTCAGATCCTTGACTCTTCTGGTTAGATCGGTAACTTTCAAGGCCTTTCTCACCTTTTCTGGGTTTTTCGAAACCCTAACCTTTAAGACATTTCGATTTCTTTCAGATCTACTTTAGATCTGTACTTGCTATGAGTTTTTGAATTATTTTCTCGAAAGTTTTCAACTTTATTTCAAAACGACCCTTCATCTTCTCCGATTAGGGTTTTCCTTTAAGTTTTTCTTTTCAAAGATCTCTGATTTTAACGTGTTTATGATTTTGCTAAGTTTTGCTCATGTTGTTCTTCTAGTTGCTTCAGCATGTTAAAACCCTAGTTCCTTTTGTGGTCTCATTCGAGTTCTGAAACTGTATGTTAGATGTGTACTTGTTTGATTTATTTGTTTATCATCTTTTAAAATCGATTACTATTGAAAACCCTAGGTCTTCTTGGTCTGAAACTGTTTGTTTGAGTAGGCACTTGATTCGGCTAAAGTTCTTTGTTTCTGACTCTCTCTTTCTTAGGTGACTTATCTGATTTTTACTATCTTTCAACTAGACTATGGTTGAAACCCTAATCTCTCAAAGGGGTTTCGCCACTTGTTACTGCAACACCTGTACTTGTTCTAACTCTCTTCTCACTTTGGCTACATGTGTGAGCCTTGACTATCTACTGAATCCTATGCTTATTTCTGCTACTATTGTATGTTGTTTCTTTTGCCAATGTGTTTGGCCTCGCATGACTGATATTTTGTTCACTCCATTTATATACTGAAGTACAGAAGCATATTCCTTCCTTGATTAATCTCGATCTTGTGACTGATTTCAAAAGCTTTTCTTATATGAGCCCTGATTTCACTCGCCTGTTTAAAATTAATTGATTCTCTTCCCTTTACTATGATGTTTTTACCTTGCTGATTTCTTTCCCAAAATAAGTATATTTTGTACTCAGACTTGATTTTTCACTGCATGCTTTCACTGCTCCCTTATATGGCAATAATCGGCCTATTTCCAAATTGATTTTCTTCCCTTAATTAGACCTTTTTCTACCCGTTAAACAATGATTCCTTAATTAAAGGAAATCACTTGGGTTAATTGATTCAAATGGTAATTATTTCCATGTTTGTGTTAAGACTTTACTGATTACCTTATTTTTTTACTCGTTTTCAAAACTATAAATACCCACCTTCTTTTCTTTCAAAAAACGAACAATTTGAGTTCAAAACACACACTTACACTTAAAGCTCTCTCTTCTCTATTGCTACTTGTGCCATTGCTTTGGCTAGCCGGCTGAAAGCCAAGGCTAGACAGTGGACTTTTGTTTGCTTTATCTTTCTGCACTTTGCTTCTTTACTGGTATGTTCTAATTAATCTTCAAGAATCAAAAACAATATGTTTTCTTTACTATTGCCTTCACTCTTGCCTGTTTCCTGCTTGTGTTTAATCAAGTTTCATTCCTAAAGCATGCTGTAAATCAATGTGTTCCTTTATGTATAAATACTCTGTCAGTCATTTGATTATGCCTTATGAATCCCAAACCCCATATCCCATATGTGTTTGTATTCTCTAGTTGGTTTGATGGCATGTTAGCATTAGACATTGCTGTGCATGACCTAAACCTAACCCTCCCTGGGGTCATATGCTTCATATCCCCTCTATGTGTTGTGTTCTCTGGCTGGTTTATGGGCATACTAGCACCATCTATTGCTGTGCATGCCCAAACCTGACCCCTTCCTAAGGCCATATTCTTCCTGCAATGAATTCCCAAACCTCTGACCCCTTTGTATAAAAATGCTGATTCTGTGTAGTGTTAGCTTTACTACGACTATTTTCCAATCACCCTTAACCCTCTCTATTCTCCATTCAGTTTTAAATCTCCGTTTCTACACTTTAATTATACTCTTAGACTTAGATTCTGCCCCTCTTGTGTGAGCCTTGCCTTGGGACCCATGAGCTCCCTCTGAACTTGGACACATAAGGGCTGGCCCTTGCACACTGCACTCATCTCTATCTGGTTATGCAAACTTGGGTGTAAGAACTGCCCGGGGTCCCTTGAGACCCTTAGGGAACTTTGACACACTCAAGTCTGAGAAAGGCTTTGAAACAAATGGCATTTGAGGTGGTTTACTCCATAACTCAGAGAGGAAGTCAAGAATCAGGCTTCCTCTGGTTGTAACCCCTTCTTTTACACTTTTCTGATGTAATTCATTATTTGGTCTGTAATAAGTTGTAATAAACATTGGGATTGGTTAGTGGAAAGGGCTGGGTAATTATGCATGCTTAACTATTAGAAGGGTAGAGAACATGCCTATAGGACCTGTTTTCTGTATGATTAATTCAGCATTTAGATAATATGCCTATAGGACCTTTTTTTAGTCCACATAT
This sequence comes from Nicotiana attenuata, assembly GCF_001879085.1. Classification (NCBI taxonomy): domain Eukaryota; kingdom Viridiplantae; phylum Streptophyta; class Magnoliopsida; order Solanales; family Solanaceae; genus Nicotiana; species Nicotiana attenuata. Next base: position 92,943,655 of record NC_031995.1, on the reverse strand, counting down.
TTAACTCTGCATTTAGAGAACATGCCTATAGGACCTGTTTTCTGTATGATTAATTCAGCATTTAGATAACATGCCTATAGGACCTTTTTTAGTCTGCATGTTTAACTCTGCATTTAGAGAACATGTCTATAGGACCTGCTTTAAATTCTGCATTTAAATAACATGCCTATAGGATTTGTCTTAAATTCTGCATGTTTATTACTACACTTAGACACCATGTTCTTAGGATCCAATTGGTTATAATCCGGCATCATGTCCAATAGATTAAAATCAGTAACTTTTCATAGAAATTATGCCTATAGGAATTTCAAGCAAATCCTGCCTGCTTCGTTTCACGTTCAACTAGATATCATATCTATAGGAATTAAAATCAGCAATAATAGATACCAATGTCAATAGAATCTAAAACTAGTCTAGTCTAAAACCAGTTCAACTCATATTGTTCTGAACTAATTTTTGAAACAACTCTCTCTCTCTCTCTCTCTTCTTATTAATACGGTTTAGAAAGCATGTCTATAGGATCTCAAATCGCTTATTTTAGAATTGTTACTGCTTTGTCACATTCTGAATCATTAATAGATATCATGTTTATAGGATCTCACCCAAACACTTAGCCAAGCCTTAGGTGACAACAAATAAAACTGAACCCGCCTTTGTTAATTAGTAACTGCTACAACCAGCAGGCAGGCCTGATTCAGACTTCTTATTTGAGTTATGTAATAAACTGGTCTGCCTCAACAATTAAAACTCCCCTTGCCTTAGTACTTTAGATTCAGACCCTGACTGTGTTTAAGTCATGCTATTTATGTGCTTTGCTTGAGGAGGTATACATGAGCCTTTTAGTTGTTTACATGTTTCCCCTTTATGTGCAGTCGTATGTGTTTTTGTATGTCGCCTTAGCTTTTTCACCTTTTGAAACCTAAAAGTCAGCCTAATATCCCTCCCCTTTAGGAATAGTAGTCCTAAGTTCCTCCGGGACTGATAGGAATGGGACGGGTAATAGCATGCAATAGTGGTCGAGACCAATCCGCGCTTTAATACCTCAACGGGGTGGGAAGGGTAGATATGGATATGATGACCGGTGCGCTAATACCACGTGTAGCCCGTTTGAGGAGTGATTACCGGGTATTGCATTGATGTGATCCATATTATAAATAAACCTAGGATCCCTTTTCTTTTCATTTGCCACTTCTTTTCAAAATCCGCCTTTTAATAATTGCTCTTTCGAACTCTTACGTGTTTAAACTTAAATCCCCTACTATTTGAGCCTATACGTGTCTATTTGCTAAATTGCACAAACTCACACAAAACTCTCTGGCCGGGAACCACACTAGTGGATCCTGAGGGGTGCCTAACACCTTCCCCTTAGGATAATTTCAAGCCCTTACCCTATCTCTGGTTATCAAACAAACTTATAAGTGAACCTTATAGGTGTCCTAATGCACCTTAAATCATTAGGTGGCAACTCTTCAAATGCAAAACCCAGTTCCCAAAAGGAATAAGTTGTCCTATGCCCATAATGTCATAAACCTGATTTTCCGATGCAAAGAGGGAAAAAGGGGGCGCGACAGTCGTGTTTGGTTATTCTTTGTGATTTTGAGACCAGAGCCGATTTATTGTTGTTCAGTATGGTAGATTTTGATGTTATTTTGAGCATGGACTGGTTTTTGCCCTATCATGCTATTCTTGACTGTCACGCCAAGACCATGGCGGTGGTTATGCCAGGATTACCACGGTTAGAGCAGAGAGGTACTTTAGATTATGGTCCTAGTAGGGTTATTTCCTTTCTAAAGGCTCATCGGATTGTTGATAAGGGGTATGATGTGTATCTAGCGTATGTGAGAGATCAGTATTGATACTCCTACCATCGAGTTAGCTCCAGTAGTAAAGGATTATCCAAATGTATTTGCGCTAGATCTTCCGGGCATGTCGCCTGATAGGGATATCGACTTTGGTATTGATTTGTTACCAGGCACTCAGCCCATCTCTATTCCTCCATATCGTATGGACCCACCATAGTTAAAGGAGTTAAAGGAGCAGTTGAAGGAGTTGCTTCATACAGGGCTTTATTCGGCTTATTGTGTCGCCTTGGGGTGCTCCGGTCTTGTTTGTAAAGAAGAAGGATGGTTCTATGCACACGTGTATTAATTATCGCCAGTTGAACAAGGTTACAGTGAAGAATAGGTATCCACGACCACGTATTGATGACCTATTTGATCAGCTACAGGGAGCCAGAGTGTTCTCCAAGATTGACTTGCGTTCAGGCTATCATCAGTTGAAGATTCGGGAGCCGGATATCCCGAAGACCGCCTTCAGGACTCGGTATGGTCATTACGAGTTTCTTGTGATGTAATTTGGGCTGACCAACGCCCCAGCAGCATTCATGCACTTGATGAATATTGTATTTCATCCCAATATTGACTCATTTGTCATTGTGTTTATTAACGACATTGTGGTGTACTCCCGGAGCCGGGAGGATCATGAGCAGCACTTAAGGACCGTGCTTCAGACCTTGAGAGAAAAGAAGTTATATGCAAAATTTTCAAAGTGTGAATTATGGCTAGAATCGATGGCAGTTTTGGGTCATGTAATATCGATTGAGGGGATCAAGGTGGATCCAGAGAATACTGAAGCAGTGTAGAGTTGGCCTAGACCATTCTCAGCTATGGGGATCCGGAGTTTTCTTGGATTGGCAGGGTATTATCGTCGATTTGTAGAGGGTTTCTCGTCTATTGCAGCACCGATGACCAGGTTGACCCAGATGGGTGCTCCATTCAAGTGGACAGAGGAGTGTGAGGAGAGCATTCAAAAGCTTAAGACAACTTTGACTACAACCCTAGCGTTGGTGTTACCTTCGGGTTTAGGGTCTTATACTATATACTGTGATGCGTAGCGTATCATTCTCGGTGCGAAGCTAATGTAGGACGGTAGGGTGATTTCCTACACGTCTAGATATCTTAAGGTGCATGAGAAGAACTATCCTGTCCACGACCTCGAGTTATCAGCTATTGTTCATGCCCTGAAGATCTGGCAGCACTATTTGTACGGTGTCCCTTGTGAGGTCTACACCGATCACCGGAGTCTACAACACCTGTTCAAGCAGAAGGATCTTAACTTGCAGCAGCGGAGGTAGTTTGAGTTGCTTAAGTACTATGATATCACCATTCTATATCATCTCGGGAAGGCTAATGTGGTGGCCGATGCCTTGAGCCGCAAGGCAGAGAGTTTGGGCAGTTTAGCATATCTACCAGCAACGTAGAGACCATTAGCATTGGATGTTCAGGCCTTGGCCAACCAGTTCGTTAGATTGGATATCTCTGAGCCGAGCCGAATTTTGGCTTGTGTGGTTTCTCGGTCTTCTCCTTATGATCGATTCAGAGAGCGTCAGTATGATGAGCCCCATCTGGCTGTCCTCAAGGACACGGTTTAGCACGGCGATGACAAGGAGATCACTATTGGAGATGATGGTGTATTATGGATGAAGGGAAGGCTATGTGTGCCCAATATAGATAACTTGCATGAGTTTATTCTCCAGGAGGCTCACAGTTTGCGATACTCCATTCATTCGGGTGCCGCCAAGATGTATCAGGACTTGAGAAAGCACTATCGGTGGAGGCAAATGAATAAGAACATAGTGGAATATATAGCTCGGTGCCTAAACTGTCAGCAAGTGAAGTATGAGCATCAGCGGCCAGGTGGGTTGCTTCAAAAACTAGAGATTTCAGAGTAGAAATAGGAGCGAATTACTATGGATTTCCACAAACTTAGAGGTAAGTTCGATGCAGTTTGGGTGATTGTGGATATGTTGACCAAGTCAGCTCACTTCATTCAAGGGGTGACTCCTTATTCCTCATAGCAGCTGGCTAAGGTTTATATTCGCAATATTGTCTAGCTTCATGGCGTGCCTATATCCATCATCTCTGATCGGGGCACAAAGTTTACATCACGGTTTTAGAGGGTCGTGCAACGTGAGTTAGGCACGTGGGTGGAGTTCAGTACATCATTTCATACTCAGACGGACGGACAGTCTGAGCGTACTATTCAGATATTGGAGGATATGCTTCATACGTGTGTGATGGAGTTTGGGGGTTCTTGTGATCAGTTCTTGCCACTTGCGGAGTTTGCCTACAATAACAACTACCTGTCAAGTATTGAGATGGCCCCATATAAGGCTTTGTATGGTAGACAATGTCGATCTCTGGTGGGTTGGTTTGAGCCAGGCGAGGCTAGGCTATTGGGTACAGACTTGGTTCAGGATGCTTTGGAAAAGATTAAATTGATTTAGGACTGACTTCGTATAACCCAATCCAGACAGAAGAGTTATGCGGATCGAAAGGTTCACGATGTTGCATCCATGGTTGAGGAGCGGGTCTTTCTCTGAGTTTCTCCCATGAAGGGTGTTATGAGTTTTGGGAAGAAGGGCAAGTTGAGCCTTAGGTATATCGGGTCTTTTGAGATTCTTGAGAGGATTGGAGAGGTAGCTTACAATCTTGCACTACCACCTAGTCTAGTTGCAGTTCATCCGGTGTTCCATGTTTCTATGCTCCGGAAGTATCACAGCAATCCTGGACTTCAGCTTAGTCCAGTTGGACAAGGATCTGTCTTATGTTGAGGAGCTGGTGGCCATTTTGGACAGGCAAGTTTGAAAGTTGAGGTCAAAGAACATTACTTTAGTTAATGTTCAGTAAAAGGGTCAGCCAGTTGAGGAGGCGACTTGGGAGACCAAGCATGATATGCGTAGCCGTTGTCCTCATCTTTTCACCAGTTCAGGTATGTCTCTATACTCGTTCGAGGAAGAATGTTTGTTTTAAGGAGGGGGAGGATGTAATGACATGGCTAGTCGTTTTGAGTGTATTAGCCTCGATCCCCTATTTATTGCATCCTCTGTGTTATATTGTAGTTATGAGACTTGTCGGGGTGCTTGGTTTCGGGTTCGGGAGAGTTTTGGAGTGAAATGGGACACATAGTCCCTAAGATGGAAGGTTAAGTCGTAGGAGTTGATCGTAGTTTGACTTGTGTGAAGACGACCCCAGAGTGGAGTTTTGACGGTTCCAATAGCTCCGCATAGTGATTTTGGTATAAGGAGCGCGTCCGGATATTGATTTGGAGGTCCGTAGGTCGTTTCGGTGTGATTTGGCAAAAGTTGGAAATTGGTGGAATTTTGGGAAGTTTGACTGGGAGTGGACTTTTTGATCAGGGTCGAATTCCAATTACGGAAATTGGAATAGGTTCGTAATGTCAATTATGACTTGTGTGCAAAATTTGGTTTCAATCGGAGTTGTTTTGGTATATATCGGCATCGATTCCGGAATTCGGAAGTTCATAGTTGCTTAAGCTTGAATTTGAGTTCTGATTCGTATAATTCATGTTGTTTGATGTGGTTTTTGACCTCAAGTAGGTCCATGATGTGTTTTGGAACTAGCTGGTATATTCGGACGAGGTCCCGGGGGCCCCGCATGTGATGTTGATCGATATCGGATCATTTTTGGACTTAATGTTCTGCTGAAGCTGGGCTGTTCTAGTGTCACCACACCTGCGGAGGGATTGACTGCAGGTGCGGGCTCGCAAAAGCGAGCTGGGGACCGTAGGTGCGAAAATGGCCTAGCCCAGCTGGGTTCGCAGGTGTGAGGCGTAGACCGCATCTACGCGTCTGCAGGTTCGGAGATGTGGTCGCAGATGCGAAAGAGGGGCGGCTAGTCGTCCTTCGCTGATGCGGAGAAATACTTTGCAGGAGCGGGCTCGCAGGTGCGAGCATTGGTCCGCAAAAGCGGAATTTTGGGAATTAAGTGCTTTTCGCACCTGCGATGGTTTTTCCGCTTGTGCGGCATTGCAGAAGCGACCCATAGGCCGTAGATGCGGAAGTCGCTGGATAGAAAAGGGGAATTCGAGGGTTTGATTTCACAATTCGTTTTGGGACTTTGAGAGCTCGATTTTAGGCGAAATTTTGAGAGATTTTCAGAGGAAGTGTTAGGGTAAGGATTCTTGACGCATTTTTTATTAATTCCATGAATCTACTGTTAATTACATCTTCTAATTAGTGTTTTTGGAGTTTAAAATTGGGGAACAAGGTGTAGGAGTTCTTAGACTAAATTCTTGGGTTTTGAAAGGCGAACTGGGATCGAATTTGAATAATTCTTGTATGGTTGGACTCGATATCAAATGGGTGTTCGAATTTTGTAATTTTGGTCGGGTTTCGAGACACGGGCCCGGGTTGACTTTTTGGGGCGATTTTTCCATTCTTTGCTAAAATCATAATTTCATTATTTAAACTAGTTTCCTATAGTTATCTTTATAGTATGAAATTATTTTGGCTATATTCGAGCCTTTCGAAGTTTGAAAATCGAGGGAAAGGCCTTCTAATTGATTGATTGAGCGCGGTTTGAGGTAAGTGACTTGTCTACCTTGTGCGGGGGGAAATTCCCCTTAGGATTTGGTATTGAGGTGATAATTTGTGATATGTGAAGGCCTTGTACGCAAGGTGACAAGTGCGTACACGGGTTAATGATGAAATTCCGATTTTAGATACGTAGTTTCCTTTTCATGCCTTAACTCAGTTACTTTAGCATGTTATTGTCATCATGTTCAGCCTAATTTCACATGTCTACTTGTCTTATCTCATATTTGCAACTTGTATTACATGTTTAGTTGAATTACTTGCTTTTCTTGATTTTCGTATTCATTACATAAATGTGGAGTTCTTTACTTGAAATTGCTATCCTTGAAATATCTTGATGTTGAGTTTGGTGTTGAGATGCAAGGCCGTGATTTCTATTGAGGCAAGATGTAAGTTGCGAAATATCATTTATTTAGGTGATGTGTTTCGACTTTCGTGCCATCGTTGAGGTGATTGTTTGGTTGTTTGCACGAGGTTTCTGCTGTACCATTATTATTGTTTGCACGGGGTTTCTGCCGTGCCATTGAGATTATTGATACGCATGCGGTGGTATAAGGTCTGGGTGTTGAAACGCATGCGGTGAGATAAGGTGGGCTGTATACGCGTGGCTAGTAGGGGAACTACTAGAAGCCACAATAAGGTGGGCTTAAACGCGGGGTGCTTTTTTGAAAAAAAAAATTCAAAACTAAATGTAAAGGCCCCCGCTGTGGTATAGGGAAAGACTGTAATTTACTTTAATGATTTGGGACTGCGAGGCAGTACCTCGGGAGTGACCCTGTTGACTCTCTCTATTTGCTTTATTTTGTTTGGTTGTTGTTTTCCTTAACATGTAAAATCCTTGTTTTTCTTTCGGGTTGTGTTAGCTGCTTTGATTTCGTGTTGTTATCTTTCCGTAAATTCTTTACTGTTTCATTTCCTTGTAATTATCATTATATTATTGTATCTTCTACCTTATTTCTTATTATCTCCAGTAGGGCCTTGACCCAACCTCGTCACTACTCTATCGAGGTTAGGCTTGGTACTTACTGGTATCGTTGTAGTGTACACATACTACGCTTCTACACATGTTTTGTGCAGATCTAGGTACATCATATCAGCCTCGGTATTAGCGCGTTAAGCGGCTTGCTTGGAGATTACAAGGTACACCTGCCCGCGTCCGCAGGCCTCGGAGTCCCTTTCTATCATGTCCTTTCTTATTTCTTACACCTTTATACACAGTGATGTATAGGAGTGTTCAGTACTGTATCTAGAGCTTGTGACTTATATTTCACCAGGTTTTGGGAATTGTATGTTTTGGGTTTACAGTTTTAATTACGATATTGTTGGAGTTTTGAAATTCTAAGCTTTAATCTACTGTTTCCGCATGTTGTTTAGGCTTACCTAGTCTTAGATACTAGCTTTCGTTACGACATTCTATGGAGGGAAATTGGAGTCTTGACTGATTCATTGTATAATTCCTAATGGTTAGAATTACCATAAACTGTCAATAGGATATTCTCTTGAAGAATGCGATGTAACAGTTTACAAGTTATTTATTGTGCTTTGATACTAGACAACTATGGCTCTAGGACGATAGTTGAAAGGGTATTGTGCATGATCAAATGCTTATACAATTAGTGATTGATCAAGATGGAATCTGACAACTCTTGGTAATGAGTTTAAACTACATGTGTCATGAATTATAAACGACCAAACTAAGATCTTGGCCAGGGCGATTGAATGAAAGAAGAAAAGAGTTTCTTAGGCCACTCAACGGTCAATTATATATTACATGAACACATAGTTGGTCACCTATTAGGATTTGACAGTTGAACCATGTCCTATGGTGACTCATGCTTTAAGGACAAAATGAAATTCTACATTATTCTTCTCCGGGTTCTTGAGAGTAAATGACATACTTCATTCTATTCGGTCGTTAAGGAGTGTTGCTAGACGTCACCCTTGATTGCTGTATATATTGTTCTGATTAATTTACTACCGGCTTAGTATTGAACTTATGGAGTCGCACACTAACGACTGTTCTGATCTTTGGTAAAGGTTTAATTACTTTGTTACTTGATAATTAAATTAAAGAATTTAATTAGTTAAATAAATTAAATTATTAGTCCAAATGAAATATTATGATATTCTTTGCTAGCTAGAGAATATAATTAATATTGTGAACAAATTAAAGTTTTCTATTTGGAATAGAAAATTAAATTATATCTCTTGTTTGAAATATTTTCATTAATATGGTGCTTATACTTTCCTGAGCCGAGGGTCTATTGGAAACAACCTCTCTATCCTCACAAGGTAGGAGTAAGGTCTGCGTACGCACTCTCCTCCCCCGACCTCACGATGTGGGATAATACTTGATATGTTGTTGTTGTTTGAAATATATATGTGAAATATATTTAATATTCATAATTAGTATTTATTTATATATGAGATATATAAAAATATTAATAAAGACTACTTGATCCAATTTTGAATTGGACATGGAATCTCCATAAAGGAATTCCTGCAACATACTTCATGGTAATTGGAGACTTATGAATCTCTTTGCAACAAATTTTCGTTGTATGGAAAATAAACTGCAACAAAAATAATATGAATAAGAGATTTTATTGATGAATATTTGTGAGTACAATTCTTTGTATCACTTGATTCTCCTCTATGAAATTCTCCGTGATTCGAGGGCTTGAGAAGCGTTTTTCTCGAATGTAGGACAATATAGACCTCCTTGTGATGTATTTAATCGCCAAGAACGTCGAGCAGTACTTTGTTGATTCGGGTTGATCTCCGGAAAGAACTCCGTTGATCACTTCTTTGTAGAAGAACTTTGCACTTGATGATTGATCTCTCTATTTGCGGATGCCTTCACCAATTGCGGAATGCTCTCCTCCAACTTTCAATCTCCCCTAGAGTTATGTAACCCCTCTATTTATAGTGGCAGAGGATGGACAATCCAGCTACATATGAACTCTCTTGCTTGATTCTGATTAGCTCACGTGAGTCATCAAACTTATCGCATAGCTTATGTGATAAGCTTGCTTGTGATTGGCCAAGACATGTCATTTTAGACACTTGGCAACTCTTTATTGGTCATTGTTTAGGACTGGAATTACCACATCATTAACACGTGGTGTCATCTTGACAGCTTTGTTGACTGGAGGTGCCATGTCACTTGACACATGGCCGGAGTCTGGGCTTTAAGATAAAATGGATCTTGGGCTTAAAAATAATAAAATGGAGTAATTTAATTCGTAAAGTTCAAATTAATTATTTACCCTAATTGAATTTAATCCAAATTTTGTATGGATTGGACCCAATAAATTTTATATATTTACAAATGTCCCCTACTTCAAGATATGGCGTGGTGTAGACTTTTCGAACCTTGAAGACATGTCTTGGAGTATCCGTGACCCGGAAGACAATGCACGATTTTTGTTGGCCTTCCATGTAATCCAAGTCGTTGCTAGCACTTGCGCTGGTCTTTACTTTCTTCAAACGTAGCTTGAGTAAAAAGAAAATATATTCTCCAAGTCGTGTATGATTTCTCGACAAATATCCTTATTATCCAAACAGTAGGCTTTGAATAATATCTAGCAAGAGGCATCATATTCCAAAGTTTAGTACCTAAAATTGACTAAAACAAAAGACTTGCATGAATTTTGTGTTACTGTATAAGGTCATACAATAATGTTTTTTTGCAAATAAGTCCAAAGAGCCACTAAAACTTTGTAGGATATACCACGTAGACAATGAGACTTTAATTCCCCAATTGTAATGAAATTGGTATTTCAACATATAAAGATGTCTAGCTGAAGTAGAATTCTTCACATCTATTCACGGCAAACTCCATCTAGGTCTCTAAGTGCTTAACTGACTCGTCCCTCTATAAAAGCAGCTCACATTGTGATTAAGCTTTTCAGCGATAGTCACGGCCGTCCGCTTGGCTTTAGCATAGTTATCGTTATCACCTTTTCGGCCAACGTAACCATATCCAGCAGCTGAGGATTGTAACTAATGTACAGCATCAAAATTCTTGTATGATAAAGCTGTAACTTTAGGAAACCCTCAGACATGTGCAACACGAATTGCTTGGTTTGATTCCAAGTGTCATCACGCGGTTCAGGCAGCTTTGAAATTGCGTAGGCTTCGATTGCTTCGATATGTTTACTCAATTGATAAAAGCTTCTATCCCAACCTTGAAGCTCGAGTTGAAGATGCGTAGGCACAAATAGTCTTGTAGCTTCAGCAGCAAACGGGTCTATGAGGACTTGCTCTTCGTCTCTTAAATCTTGCGTAAGAATGTCGCCCATCTTGATGAGACATGTGCACTCTCTTTCCTAAACGGATGATCCATCTTGCTATGTCACGGTGATAGAGTGATTAAGTGCTAAATAGCTTCTTTACAATCTGCTCAAATCTAATGATAACGATCCCTAACATGCAACAATGCTGGAACATGCGGCGGTAGAAAAAACAGCAACGCCGCAGTAAGCCTCGTTCAAGTGACACTAAATTCACCATGACGAGTTGGAGCGCTATTCCTTTGGCATCTCTATTATCCATGCTGAATTGAAGCATCGTGCCATTGACACCGTGAAATCCATATTTTCTTCTTCTTTTTTTTTTTTTTTTGCAGATTTATGGAGGAGTGTGAATGGTCTTGACATCCCCAGGAAGATGCATTGCTAGCGAACAACTCGTCTCTTTATTGCGGCTTGGCGAGAGAAACATATGAAGTTCCTTTCACCCTCGGTGACGAAATCCCTACTCTTGGAGGCTTGGGGAGACCATATTTCATTATTGGCGAGCAAGCACTTGGCGCGTCTCTACTGCTTTGACTTCATAGCATTTCATGCTGTAATTAAAAAAATCCTATCTCGGGAGTGTCCAAACTGCAATCCACTTGGTTTTGCAGAATCAAAACTTGCACCACAACGACAATCAAAATTTAGGGCCAAATTCCATCAGGACAAGTCGGAATGAACTTTTGAAGGTGATGCACAAGTCTATCATTTCGACTTCAAAACACTGCATGCTGTCATTGGAACGCACATATCTCAAGCTAGGAACATCCAAATCGCTAGCCATCTACGCCACTGGAAAGAAGTCTCAGAGATAAGAAATCCCCAAAATATCATGGAAGGATTCCTGGCAGATTAGCCGCATCAATATTTTGAAACCGACCCATCTGTCTACCGAACTCGCTATTCATCTTTGTGCGCACTCGTTGAAAAAAATTCTTATCTCGATCTACGAGTGTCTGAATCGCAAGACATCTGTGCCATTGGAAAGAAAACTACAATTTCTGCAACACTTGTAGATATCATGGGCGAACTCCTTTCGGATTGCCTGCAACAGTAGTTTGAAATTGCTCCTAACGTCTGCTGCATTTGCGATCCAGCTTTGGAACTTTTGTAGAAAACTTCATATCTCAAGCTACGGGTGTCGGAATCCTGAGACGTCTACACCATCGGAAAGATAAATTTGAGACCTACAACACCTGAAAATATCACAGCAGAAATCCTTTTATATTGGTCGCGATATTACTTTGAAGTCGCTCCTGTTGTCTGCCTTGCTGCTTTTCAGCTTTGTGCACTTTCGTCAAAAGAATTCATATCTCGAGCTACGAATCTCCAAATTGTGATCCGTTTGCACCATTAGAAAGTAAACTCAGAGAACTACAACACATATTAATTTCATGGAATAAATCGTTTTGATATGGAAAGAGAAAATTCTCAAAGTCCACCTAGCAGCAGTAAACTTTCAGATTCGTGTAGTTCCGGCGGAAAAAAAATCATATTTTGAGCTAGGAGCCTCCAAATCACCAAAATTTTGTGTTGTTTGACACTAGGTATACGCAGCTACAACATGTGAGAAGTTAGAGGTAGAACAGATTTTAGATGGAGTGCAGTGGCTTTTTGAATTTGATCGAGACGTCGGTTGAGCTCGCTTTCCAACTTTGCGCACTCCTGCAGAAAAATTACTAGCTTGGGCTACGGGTGTCTGGACCATAAACGGCTTGATTTTACAACATTTAGATGTGAAGAAATATAACCATGCTGAAGATCAAGGCTCCATTCTCTCTGAGTTGTCCTATTTTGTGATTGACTCTACATTCTTGCATATAGTAACTTCAAGTACCATGATTCACAAATCTTATCTCTTGTTTATTCCTTTTGTAGAGTCACGAAGGAGCTCAAAGAGTCCAGATGTCAGACTAAGGTGTCATACAAGATGCGGAGCCTACCCTTGAACAACTGTTGCACTTGATTTGTTGATAGTCTTGAAGTTCATCAATGGCGGCGCCCATGGTGATTAAAGGTTTTTCAAGAGAGACGGCTTCTCATATATGGGACCTTCAACCAAACCTTGCACAAGAGAAGCAAACTATCATGCTCAAGGCCTAACAACAAGATATGTGATCAAGAGATCATCACAACTACTGAATGCGAGACACGTACATCGGGAATGGCATCAAATGTGGAGACGTCATACGGAAAAGCATTTAAGACGCATCAGCAACAAAGCCTAGTTTACGATCATCTTCATGATTTAGGCTTTTGTATAGAAAAATGTATAGTTCCTTTTGTCTCTACATTTTTGAATGTATCAACTTTTGTACTATTGAAGCAATAAAACATCTTTTATATTTCAACGTAAATCGTCTTTTTTTCCCCATAGATATGTGCCTCTATGCTTGAAAGAATTAATGTAATGATCCGATGACGCCAAACTTTTATTTTTTTAAAACTCATGTGACTGAACTTAGAATGAAAGTCTAAGTTGCCTACGTACCTCGGTGAAGAGGATCAAGTCATAACATAGTTCAAAGGGATGAGTTTTTTTTTATGTCCTAATTTTGCCTAGGTCGCGTCTCGCGAGGTTTCAACCTAGCGGACTTATTATTTTTTTATTGGGCTGTACACAGTTTAGACTCATGCGGGCAAAGAGTGTAGCAACATGCAGTTTAGGCTCATGCATCAAGGAGCATCATAACTTGCAGTTTAGACTCGTGCGTCGAGGAGCATCGGTNAGGCAAGCCTGATTCGGGCTTCTTATCTGAATTATGTAATAAACCAGTCTGCCTCAACCTTTAAGTTATTTCACGTTTAGTATTCAACCAGACCCTAAACAGTACATGTAAGTCATGCTAATTACGTATTTCTTTGTTGAAAAGGGGGTATATTTGAGCCTTTGCTTGTTATGTGCTTTCCCCCAACTTGTCATACGTGTATTGTATGTCGCCTTAGAATTTTCCCCTTTGAAACCACAAATAAGCCTAACACCCCTTCCTTTTAGGATTAGTAGTCCTAATACCTCCGGGACTGATAGGATTGGGACGGGTAATAGCATGCAATAGGTAAACGAGACCATGCCGCGGTTTAATACCTTAACGGGGTGGGAAGGGTAGATATGTATATGATGACCACGCGATAATATCACGTGATGCCCCTCATTAAGGAGTGATTACCGGGCATTATGTGGGGTGATCCATATTATTAATAAACCTAGGACCCCTCTCCCTTTATTCTTTATTTTTAATTTTTTTTAGCTCTTTGTTTTTAAGATCATCTTTTCTAATTATTCTTTCAAACCTTGTTTACTTTCAAACCTTTATGTGATGAAATCCCCTCTTATTTGAGCCCTATTTGTTTGTATGCTAATTGTACCCAAATTCACAATAATAGTCTGGCCGGGAACCAGACTAGTGGATTCTGAGGGGTGCCTAACACCTTCCCCTTAGAATAATTTCAAGCCCTTACCCAATCTCTGGTTACTCAAATCAAATCTCCTTGGGTCCTAATGCACCCTGATCATTAGGTGGATACTCTTCAAATGAAACCCAATTCTCAAAAGGAATGAGTTGTCCTCCATAATGTCATAAACCCAATTTCGCGAGAAAAAGGAGGCGCGACAGCATGGCGACATTGCTGGGGATCTTTAGGCTTTTACCATTTCAGACCTTTATTGTGAATTTATGCTTCTTTACGCACTTTTATTTGTTTATTTCCTTTAAGCATTCAATTTTCTTTTCAATTGCCAAACTGACTAATCTCCTTTTTCTTTTCTTTACTACTTTTCATTACTACTACTTTACATTATGAAATCGTTGTATTTACTGCTTTCTTAACGTGCAAATACATGACAACATGCCTTTAATTGTTGCATAATCATGCTCAACATCATATTCCACTCGTGCCAAACAAATCCTATAGCAACGCTTATAATGAGTGGTTGCGCTCTTCCAATATTATCACCTCCTAAATCTGGAAAAGGCGTATTTACGGTAAAACCAGTCGATCAACAGTGTAGTCGACGGTTCCGTGCCTTTCCCCCTTGAGTTGTCCGCTCAAGGGTACCAGACTAAAACCCCATAGAAACCTCACTCTATTTAACTGTGCATGCATCATGGTCAAGCCTAGCCGAGTCAGTTATGTTGTCCACATAACGACTCTTTAAGATAGCCTTGTCCAAAGACCACTGGGTTCCCCTGAAACCCAAACAGACATTATCATGTTTTGTACATTTATTTGGAGAACTAAATGCTTTAATGCTAATTGTTGATGTTAAATAGTCGAGTCTGGTGGGGGTAGGGTCTAACCCTTCTGTTTTGCAGAAAATGAGGCACGAGGTCCCCAGTATCGGTATGATTAGCACGCCCCCACTCTTGCTAGACTGGTCGAGGAATCTTCCATCAAATGACCAAATCAATGAACGGAAAGAAAATGCCGTCAAGACTAGCGAAAAGCTAGATTATCTGGAATACAGTCTGCTGGAAGTGGAAGGAAAAGTGAGGAAAAGAGTCAACGACTGCCAGAACGCTGAGGGAAACGAAGGGGAACACCTGGCGAAGGCATTTTTATTGGTGAACCTACGTGAACTGGAGGATTTGATCAACGAAAGCATTCAAATTGGGGAAGGTCCTTCAGGGACCAAGTAGATAGGACTTTATCTTTTCGTTATTTAAAATGTAATAAGGCCAATGACCATTAATGACTTTTATTCCTTGTTGTTTAGTGTCGATTTGGGATTCGTCTTATTTTTCTATCAATAAAATGAGACATTTAGCATTCTATGTTCTCCAAATCAACTTGTCGCTAGGCCTACCTTGGGCACGAAGAGGTCCCCAAATTAGGACATGCTTTACATTTCCGCACTATGTGTTTAAATATTGCAATATTTATTATATATAATCCTCACTAACTTGCTACCTTTTTTGTTTTTACTTTTTGTTTATTTCCCCTCCCCAAAGGTTAGTTCGTGCACTCTGGCAACATCATCTTATTCCACGAGATCCAGGGGCCCTCCACCCACTCCTCCTCTCACTCCTATCAAAAACAAGAACAAAGGGAAGATGGAAGATTTGAACAACGCCAGAAAGGAAAACTCAACTGAACGGATAGAGGTCACTCATGGTCACTGTGCTCAGGTTTCCAAGGAAAATGCATCCCAACTGGAATAAAAGCTGCTGAAATTTCAAGAAGAACTTGATCAGGTTCGGAATCTGGCAAATCTGTCATTTTCCCTCACTACTCCAGATATCAGTTTCCCAAACGCTCAGAACCCACACCTCCACAGAATATCCCGAAGAAACCGAGCCATCCCGCTCCTCACCACCACTGCAACACCTGCCATACCTCAAATAACACCCCACTGCTCATCCCAGAACTCCAGAACTCCACAAATGACCACTGCCACACCCAACATAATACCCCCATCTACGTGGAGACTATGCCACACTCCACCCAGCACATCTCAAGCACACCCGAGTCTGATGATAAAGACTTGATCATCAGAAACCTGGCCGAAGAACTTAAGAAATTGACTAGCCGAATTCAAGGCGTCGAAGGAAGTAAAGGAATTGAAGGGCTAAACTACGAAGATCTTTGCATACAGCCCGATGTCGAACTACCCGAGGGGTACAAACCTCCTAAGTTCGATATGTTTGATGGTATAGGAGATCCAAGGGTCTATTTGAGAACGTACTGTGACAAGCTTGTTAGAGTAGGAAAAGGCGAGAAAATCCGCATGAAGCTTTTCATGAGGAGCTTGAAGGGAGATGCTTTATCTTGGTACATTAGCCAAGATCCAAAGAAGTGGTCGAACTGGGTAAGCATGGCATCCGACTTTATGGACAGGTTCAGGTTCATCATAGAGAATGCGCCGGATGTGTTATATATTCAAAATCTAAAGAAGAAGCCCACAGAAACATTCCACGAGTATGCTACTCGCTGGAAGTCCGAAGCTGCTAAGGTTAGACCTGCCTTATAAGAAGAACAAATGAACAAATTCTTCCTCCGGGCTCAAGACCCACAGTATTATGAAAGGCTGATGATGATCGAGGGCCACAAATTTTCTGACATTATCAAGCTGGGAGAAAGGATTGAATAGGACATCAAAAGCGGTATGGTTACAAACTTCGAGGCCTTACAAGCTACAAATAAGGCCTTACAGTCAGGAGGTGTGTCCAAGAAAAGGGACATAGGAGCCGTAATGGTTGCACAAAGAACCAAATCTCCCGTAAAATACCAAGCCAACCCAGTACCTCCACTCACATATCAGCCTACTCCAAACTACCAAGCACCCTCACCCTCTTACCAAACTCCACCACCCGCTTATCAATCTCCACCCACATGTCAGCCTACTTCACCCAAATATTCCCAACCCGCACATGTTTACCAAGCCTACAACACTCAACCATCCCACTACCAATACCCTCCTCCATGCCAAAACTTCCCTAAACCCCGACCAAACTTTGACTGAAGACCCCCAAAACAATATACGGCTATTGCTGAACCTATCGACCAGTTGTATGAAAGACTCAAAATTGCTGCCTATCCCTGCTGCTCCTGAGAACCTTTCTTAGTGGGTTAATCCAAATAAGTCCTGTGCATACCATTCCAGGATGAAAGGACACACCACTGGCGAATGCCGTTCTCTGAAATATAAGATCCAGACGTTAATTGATAACAAGATCAATGTGGTAAAGGAGCATGCTCCAAATGTACGGAATAACCCTATGCCAGATCACAAGGGGGAGGCGTTCACATGATTGAAATAGAGGATGATTGGGACCCCAAGGGATCGATCGGTTTAATCATAGAAGGTGATGACCCAAAGAAACCAATAGTCACCCTTAATTCGATCACAGATTCAGCCTTCTGGGGACGCCGAGGTAAATATGTCCATGCCACTTGAGTTTGAAGCACCACCATCTGCAAAGATTCCAGCACCAATTGAGGTTGAATTCCTGTCTCCAGCAAAGGCACCTACACCATTCGAAGTTGCAGTTGTACCGCCCAAGGTGCAGGCACCGTTCGGAGTAAAGATAGCCACGCCAATTCTAGTGGCAATGTCAGCCATAACACTGTTCCATACAAAGGCTATACCATGGGTCTACACAGCCGAGGCAAGAAGGAAAGGCAAGGTTATGTTCAGAGAAGCTACTGCGGCACACGGTATGACGAGAACCGGTAGGGTTTATACCCCGGAACATTTGGCTAAGTCAAGCAAGCAGGCCTCTAGTAGACAAACCATCACTGAAACCGAGCCCGACGATCTCTAGAGAAAGATACAAGCCAAAGAATACTCGATCGTTGATCAGCTGAACAAAACACCGGCACAAATTTCCATCCNAAACAATAAGTAAAGAAGATAGGGAGTTTTTACGTGGAAAAATCCCTGCTCAAGGGGATAAAAAGCCACGACCTACACTGGTCGGATTCAACTTCACTATGAGCAACTTTTAGATTACAACCTATGCAATCTAGGAATTAAACTCTTAATCTCTCACTAACTTGTAATACACCTATTACAAGCCACTTTGCAATACACCTATTACAAAGACTTCAACTCATGACTAACTCTAGTCACGACACAAACACTAAGGGTTTATGGTTTTACAAGGGAGTTCCTAAGCAGCGCTTCTAGATAAGCAAAGTAGGAATTACAATTAAGAACAATTACAAAGTTACAACTCAACTATTAGTCACCTCTATATTAGAGTAAGTGGGTGAGTTGTGAATAACATGTGGTACTTGTGAGTCAAATCTTGAGGTGAAGATGTTACGCTTTTGTGCTTAGTCTATTTTAAAATACTCTTGGTGTGATGAGTTAGGAGAATTATTTAAAAAGGTCGTGTCTATAAAAAAAGTGGAGTTTGATTGCTCGAGGACGAGAAATGGTTTAAGTGTGGGGTGTTGATGATAGGCTATATAGCATATTTTAGTCGCTTATTACACTCGAATTTACTGCACTTTAATTGAGTTTGCGCTTTAATCGCTAGTGGTTTTG
>NC_031995.1:92775561-92924959 GCF_001879085.1 Nicotiana attenuata | reverse complement strand
ACGGGTACTATGTATGCAAAAAGGGTAGATATCATGCCTATAGGAGTTTTGAATTCTGCATATGCACATAGAAATCATACCTATAGGTCCTTTGAATTCTGTGTACCCATCATTCACATAAGAATCATGATCATAGGACTACTACATTCATATGTTCCTAAGTCTTAAAACAAGTTTCCTGCATTTTATACCATGTTCAAAATCAACTACGCGTAGAAAGCATGCCTAAAGGAACTCCTAATTGAATCTGAATCGCCTCATTCACATATGGAACTAAAATCAGCAACAACAGGTACTATTAGCTGTAGAACTTATAATCTTCGTTAAAAATGGCCTTTCTTTTAACAATCTAATTCCTCTTTTAATCAGTATGTGTCCAGTTCAAACCCTGTTACTTCGTTGCTTTCTGAAAGAAATAGATATCATGCCTATGGGATCCTTGTCCAACACTTAGGCGAGCCTTAGGGTAAAAGTTATAAACTGAATCAGTTCTATTAATTACAACCAGCAGGCAAGCCTGATTCGGGCTTCTTATCTGAATTATGTAATAAACCAGTCTGCCTCAACCTTTAAGTTATTTCACGTTTAGTATTCAACCAGACCCTAAACAGTACATGTAAGTCATGCTAATTACGTATTTCTTTGTTGAAAAGGGGGTATATTTGAGCCTTTGCTTGTTATGTGCTTTCCCCCAACTTGTCATACGTGTATTGTATGTCGCCTTAGAATTTTCCCCTTTGAAACCACAAATAAGCCTAACACCCCTTCCTTTTAGGATTAGTAGTCCTAATACCTCCGGGACTGATAGGATTGGGACGGGTAATAGCATGCAATAGGTAAACGAGACCATGCCGCGGTTTAATACCTTAACGGGGTGGGAAGGGTAGATATGGATATGATGACCACGCGATAATGTCACGTGTAGCCCCTCATTGAGGAGTGATTACCGGGCATTGTGTGGGGTGATCCATATTATTAATAAACCTAGGACCCCTCTCCCGTTATTCTTTATTTTTAATTTTTTTAGCTCTTTGTTTTTAAAATCGGCTTTTCTAATTATTCTTTCAAACCTTGTTTACTTTCAAACCTTTATGTGATGAAATCCCCTCTTATTTGAGCCCTATTTGTTTGTATGCTAATTGTACCCAAATTCACAATAATAGTCTGGCTGGGAACCACACTAGTGGATTCTGAGGGGTGCCTAACACCTTCCCCTTAGAATAATTTCAAGCCCTTACCCATTCTCTGGTTACACAAATCAAATCTTCTTGGTGTCCTAATGCACCCTGATCATTAGGTGGTGACTCTTCAAATCAAACCCAATTCCCAAAAGGAATGAGTTGTCCTCCAAAATGTCATAAACCCGATTTCGCGAGAAAAAGGGGGCGCGACAGCATGGCGACTCTGCTGGGTATCTTTAGGCTTTTACCATTTCAGACCTTTATTGTGAATTTATGCTTCTTTACGCACAATTATTTGTTTATTTCCTTTAAGCTTTCAATTTTCTTTTCAATTTCCAAACTGACTAATCTCCTTTTTCTTTTCTTTACTGCTTTTCATTACTATTGCTTTACATTATGAAATCGTTGTATTTACTGCTTTCTTAACGTGCAAATACATGACAACATGCCTTTAATTGTTGCATAATCATGCTCGACATCATATTCCACTCGTGCCAAACAAATCCTATAGCAACGCTTATAATGAGTGGTTGCGATCTTCCAATATTTCACCCCTAAATCTGGAAAAGGCATATTTGCGGTAAAACCAGTCGATCAACGATGTAGTCGACGGTTCCGTGCCTTTCCCCTTGAGTTGTCCACTCAAGGGTACCAGTCTAAAACCACATAGAAACCTCACTCTATTTAACTGTGCATGCATCATGGTCAAACCTAGCCGAGTCAGTTATGTTTTTCCACATAATAACTCTTTAAGATAGCCTTGTCCAAAGTCCATTAGGTTCCCCTGATACCCAAACGGACATTATCACGTTCTATGCATTTATTTGGAGAACTAAATGCTTTAATGTTAATTGTTGATGTTAAATAGTCGAGTCTGGTGGGGGGTAGGGTCTAACCCTTCTTTTTTGCAGAAAATGAGGCACGAGGTTCCCAGTTTCGGTATGATTAGCACGCCCCCACTCTTGCTAGACTGGTGGAGGAATCTTCCATCAAAATGACCACATCAATGAATGGAAAGAAAAGGCCGTCAAGACTAGCGAAAAGCTAGATTATCAAGAATATAGTCTGCTGGAATTGGAAGGAAAAGTGAGGAAAAGAGTCAATGACTGCCAGAACGCTGAGGGAAACAAAGGGGAACACCTGGCGAAGGCATTTTTACTGGTAAACCTACGCTAACTGGAGGATCTGATCAACGAAAGCATTCAAATTGGGGAAGGTCCTTCAGGGACCAAGTAGATAGGACTTTATCTTTTCGTTATTTAATATGTAATAAGGCCAATGGCCATTAGTGACTTTTATTCCTTGTTGTTTAGTGTCGATTTGGGATTCGTCTTATTTTTCTATCAATAAAATGAGGCATTTAGCATTCGAAGTTCTCCAAATCAATTTGTCGCAAGGCCTACCTCGGGCACGAATAGGTCCCCAAATTAGGACACGCTTTACATTCCCGCACTATGTGTTTAAATATTGCAACATTTTTTATATATAATCCTCACTAAATTTCTACCTTTTTTTTACTTTTTGTTTATTTCCCCTCCCCAAAGGTTAGTTCGTGCACTCTGGCAACATCATCTTATTCCACGAGATCCAGGGGCCCTCCACCCACTCCTCCTCTCAGTCCTGTCAAAAACAAGAACAAAGGGAAGATGGAAGATTTGTACAATGCCAGAAAGGAAAACTCAACTAAACGGGTAGAGGTCACTCATGGTCACGGTGCTCAGGTTTCCAAGGAGAATGCATCCCAACTAGAACAAAAGTTGCTGAAATTTCAAGAAGAACTTGATCAGGTTCGGAATCTGGCAAATCTGTCATTTTCCCTCACTACTCCAGATATCAATTTCCCAAACGCTCAGAACCCACACCTCCACAGAATATCCCGAAGCAACCGAGCCATTCCGCTTCTCACCACCACTGCAACACCTGCCATACCTCAAATAACACCCAACTGCTCATCCCAGAACTCCAGAACTCCACAAATGACCACTGCCACACCCAACATAATACCCCCATCTACAAGAAGACTATGCCACACTCCACCCAGCACATCTCAAGCACACCCGAGTCTGATGATAAAGACTTGCTCATCAGAAACCTGGCCGAAGAACTTAAGAAATTGACTAGCCGAATTCAAGGCGTCGAAGGAAGTAACATACAGGCCGATGTCGAACTGCCCGAGGGGTACAAACCTCCTAAGTTCGAGATGTTTGATGGTATAGGAGATTCAAGGGTCTATTTTAGAACGTACTATGACAAGCTGGTTAGAGTAGGAAAAGACGAGAAAATCCGCATGAAGCTTTTCATGAGGAGCTTGAAGGGAGATGCTTTATCTTGGTACATTAGCCAAGATCCAAAGAAGTTGTCGAACTGGGTAAGCATGGCATCCGACTTTATGGACAGGTTCAGGTTCAACACGGAGAATGCGCCGGATGTGTTCTATATTCAAAATCTAAAGAAGAAGCCCACAGAAACATTCCGCGAGTATGCTACTCGCTGGAGGTCCGAAGCTGCTAAGGTTAGACCTGCCTTAGAAGAAGAACAAATGAACAAATTCTTCGTCCGGGCTCAAGACCCACAGTATTATGAAAGGCTGATGATGATCGAGGGCCACAAATTTTCTAACGTTATCAAGCTGGGAGAAAGGATTGAAGAGGGCATCAAAAGCGGTATGGTTACGAACTTCGAGGTCTTGCAAGCTACAAATGAGGCCTTACAGTCAGGAGGTGTGTCCAAGAAAAGGGACGTAGGAGCCGTAATGGTTGCACAAAGAACCAAATCTCCCGTCAAATACCAAACCTACCCAATACCTCCACTCACATATCAGCCTACTGCAAACTACCATACACCTCACCCTCTTACCAAACGCCACCACCCGCTTATCAATTACCACCCACATGTCAGCCTACTTCACCCAAATATTCCCAACCCGCACATGTTTACCAAGCCTACAACACTCAACCATCCCACTACCAATCCCCTCCTCCATGCCAAAACTTCCCTAGACCCCGACCAAAATTTGACCGAAGACCCCCAAAACAATATACGGCTATTGCTGAACCTATCGACCAGTTGTATGAAAGACTCAAAATTGCTGGTTAGGTCACCCCTATCCCTGCTGCTCCTGAGAACCTTTCTCAGTGGGTTAATCCAAATAAGCCCTGTGCATACCATTCCGGCATGAAAGGACACACCATTGACGAATGGCGCTCTTTGAAAGATAAGATCCAGACGTTAATAGATAACAAGATCATTGTGGCAAAGGAGCCTGCTCCGAATGTCCGCAATAACCCTATGCCAGATCACAAGGGGGGAGGCGCTCACATGATTGAAATAGAGGGTGATTGGGACCCCAAGGGATCGATCGGCTTAATCACAGAAGGTGATGACCCAAAGAAACCAATAGTCACCCTTAATCTGATCACAGTCCAGATTCAGCCTTCTGGGGACGCCGAGGTAAATATGTCCATGCCACTTGAGTTTGAAGCACCACCATCTGCAAAGACACCAGCACCAATTGAGGTTGAATTCGTGTCTCCAGCAAAGGCACCTACACCATTTGAAGTTGCAGTTGTACCGCCCAAGGTGCAGGCACCGTTCGGAGTAAAGATAGCCACGCCAATTCCAATGGCAAAGTCAGCCATAACACCGTTCCATTCAAAGGCTATACCATGGGACTACACAGCCGAGGCAAGAAGGAAAGGCAAGGTTATGTTCAGAGAAGCTACTGCGGCACACGGTATGACGAGAACCGGTAGGGTTTATACCCCGGAACATTTGGCTAAGTCAAGCAAGCAGGCCTCTAGTAGACAAACCATCACTGAAACCGAGCCCGACGATCTCTAGAGAAAGATACAAGCCAAAGAATACTCGATCGTTGATCAGCTGAACAAAACACCGGCACAAATTTCCATCCTTGCTTTGCTACAAAATGTCGATGCACACAAGAATGCCTTGTTAAGAGTGTTGAGTGAAGCATATGTGCCAAGCAACATCACCGGCGGAGAGATGGCTAACATGGTGGGAAAGGTATTGGAAAGTCACAAGATCACTTTTCATGAAGATGAGCTGCCACCAGAAGGGTTGAGTCACAACAAGGCTTTACACATCACCGTGCAATGCGAAGATTATTTTATCACCAGAATCCTGATTGATGGGGGATCCAGCCTCAACATTTGTCCATTGTAATACTCAGGACATTGGGAAAGGGACTGCATGAGATCAAGGACGGGGCCATCAACGTAAAAGCTTTTGATGGTTCCCGAAGGTCCACCATTGGGGAAATTAGTCTACGTTTGCAAATGGGGCCTACTTGGTTCGATGTTGATTTTCAAGTGATAGACGTGTCGGCATCTTACAATCTGTTGTTGGGACGACCATGGATTTATGTCGCTGGGGCCGTGGCATCAACACTACATCAGGCAGTGAAGTTTAAGTAGAATCACCAAGAGGTGATCATTCACGGCGACGGTAGCAATCCCATATACAGTCGCCAGACCATCCCAGCAATAGGAGGCAGAAGAAAGATAGGCAGGGAGACTTATCACCACATCGAGAGAGTCAACGCCGTTGACAAGGACAAATGGTGGGACAACAAAATTGAAAGAATATTGAGATGGAGCGGATACGAACCTGGCAAGGGGCTTGGCAAGAACCTCCAAGGAATCGCTAAGCCTATAAAACTAAAGAAACATGGCACCACCTTCGGTCTGGGATATGAGTATACCTGGAAAGAATTCAACGACTAGTCGCCACCATGGCGCGGTCCTTACTACCCATTGGAGCAGCTTTGGAACAGACTTTCCAACCGGCCGAAGTCATCTACGGGTCAGAAGAAGAGGAAGCACTGGCAGCAGTGAGGAATTTGTTCCTGGAAGATGATGATATGGATTGTTGTGTCGTTTTCGAGGAGGAGGGGGAAGGCCCTTCCATACAGGCTGTAAGCAGAGGAGTGTGCCTCAATAACTGGACCATCAGAACCACCAGAGCCCGACGAGCCTCGGGGTAGCAAGGCTGAACAAGCATCATGCACTATCTTTTATTTTTACTAGTTAATCTTTCCTTTCGCATTTTTAAAATCCGCAATAAGATCTGCAATGTTCAAAACAGTTATGGAATTTATCAAAGTATTTCGATTTTCCTTATAAATTAACACTCTTATTATTTTCTCTCATTATTTTACATATACAGCATTACTATTACTTATCTTGATGAACCAATGACTGTGACATGCAATGAGACAACGCAACAAACGAACATAGATTCCGAGGAAGATGACATACCGGAGGAGATTGTTAAGGA
Source organism: Nicotiana attenuata (assembly GCF_001879085.1). Taxonomy (NCBI): domain Eukaryota; kingdom Viridiplantae; phylum Streptophyta; class Magnoliopsida; order Solanales; family Solanaceae; genus Nicotiana; species Nicotiana attenuata. Next base: position 92,918,483 of record NC_031995.1, on the reverse strand, counting down.
AGTTGAGAATTTTGAAAACAGGCCAAAATCCAATCTGGACGAGACTGAAATTGTTAACTTGGGGGATGAAGAGAATGTCAAAGAAACACGAATCAGCATTCACTTATTGCCATCAGAAAAGAAGGAATACACAGCATTTTTAAGGGAATATCAGGACATATTCGCTTGGTCATATGATGACATGACTGGTCTAAGTACGTCTATTGTAGCTCACAAACTGTCGACTGATCCGACATGTCCGCCGGTAAAGCAGAAGCTCAGAAAGTTCAAGCCAGATATGAGTCTGAAAATCAAGGAAGAAGTCACCAAGCAGGTCAAAGCCAAAGTTCTCACGGTAGTGGAATACCCAACATGGTTAGCTAACATTGTGCCACTGCCAAAGAAGGACGGGAAGGTTAGAGTCTGTGTCGACTACCAGGATCTCAACCGGTCCAGTCTGAAACACGACTTCCCCTTGCCAAACATACATATCCTGATCGACAATTGCGCCAAGCATGATTTGAAATCATTTGTGGATTGTTTCGCTGGTTATCACCAGATCTGGATGGATGAAGAAGTTGCTGAGAAAACGGCTTTCATCACGCCGTGGGGAATGTACTGCTACAAGATGATGTCGTTCGGCCTTAAGAATGCATCCCACCTACATGAGGGCCATGACTACCATTTTTCATGATATGATGCACAAGGAGATTGAGGTGTACGTGGATGACGTTATCATCAATTCCAAGAAGTCCACTAATCACATGGAAGACTTGAAGAAGTTTTTCAATAGATTGCGAAGGTACAACCTGAAACTGAATCCTGCAAAGTGTGAATTTGGGGTTCCAGCTGGAAAATTGCTTGGGTTCATTGTGAGTCGCCGGGGAATAGAACTGGATCCGTCAAAGATCAAAGCTATTCAAGAATTGCCACCGCCAAAGAACATGAAGGACGTGATGAGTTTCTTGGGAAGACTTAACTATATCAGCCGGTTCATAGCACAATCTACAGTTATCTGTGAGCCGATCTTCAAGATATTGAAAAAGGATGCCGCCACCAAGTGGACCGATGAATGCCAGAAAGCTTTCGACAGGATCAAGGAATACCTGTCGACACCACCAGTCTTAGTCCCGCCTGAGCCAGGTAGGCCTTTGTTACTTTATATCGCAGTGTTAGATGGTGCCTTCGGTTGCGTCCTGGGGTAGCATGATGAAACAGGAAAGAAAGAGCAGGGCATCTATTATCTCAGCGAGAAGTTTACTCTGTATGAAGCCCGGTATTCTCTATTAGAACGCACCTGCTGCGCTCTGACTTGGGTGGCCCAGAAGCTGAGCCACTACTTTTGTGCCTATACTACATATCTCATATCAAGGATGGATCCTCTGAAGTACATATTTCAGAAACCCATGCCCACTGTGAGCATGTGATTTTTGTCTCGCTTAAATTACTCCTATAGAATTCATTAGAATAAGAATTTTTCTTTAATTATTTAAATTTTTTAGGAATTAATTGCATAATTTTGTGCCTTGTTTGCATTTTTATGTGCATTTTTAGTTGCCATAATTCATAAAACAAAAAGATACAAAAATAGCATATTTGCATTTCTAGAAACAAATAAATAAACAAAAAAGGGAAGAAAACAAAAGAAAACAAATAAAAAGAGAATTAAAAGAAAAGGATTGGTCCACTTAGTCTTGGGCTAAAAGTCAAGCCCAAACCCCTCAAACCCCCTTTAAATCAACCCAGGCCCCAAGCTAAAGCCCCAAATCTGGCCAAAATGGCCCAAATCCATACCCCTACCCGGTCCAAACGACCATGCCCTTGAGACCAATAAAACGACGTAGTATAGGAGGGATACTACGTCGTTTTGAATTAATGAATTCCAAATCAATCCAAGCCATCCATCCACCCCAATCCGACGGCCCATAATTCTTCTTGATTTTGAATAATACTGTCTGAATTATGTGAAAACCCTAGAGACCAAAAATCCCCTCCTCGTACCCTGTTCGACCCCACCGCCGCCGATCGGAAATCATCTCCGCCGGCGGCGAAACTCCAAATAACGCCAAAATCTCGCCATGGCTTCGTCTCCTTCTCCTCGCTATGGATCTATGGATGATTTCTTCCAAATCCCAATCAGAACTCCCAAATATATAAAACCCTAGGCGGCGCCGCCACCGTGCACGGCGGCGGCGTCCCCCAAACCAGTCCAAATTTACACCAAGGCTTCTCCTATCCCTTCTCCTTCCAAATCTATAACCAATAAGCTTCAAATCTTACTCAAACGTTTCGAATTTCAGATCGAATACTGACCACAAAACCCTAATTTTTCAAACTCCGGAGTTCGTTCGATTTTGGACTGTAATAGTCCTTAATCTTGTGTTTCTCATGGAAACACACGATTAAGGACAATTTCAGTCCGAATTTTGCAAAAGCCTGGTCGGAATCCCAATTTTTTTTAACTAAGGTATTTCTTTCATCTTCCCTTTCTCATTTCAATCATGTTTTTAGTATTTGTTTTAGCCAAATTAGTAGGTTTTCTTTAGTCATTTTTTCTATTTTTATTTTTTTGATTCTGATTTTGTTTAGTCATTATTTAGTTAGTCTATTTTGATTAATCATGTTTTAGTGATTTTGATACTAGTTTAACTTTTGTTTGAATATGTGCTTCAATTTAGTGTTAACATAGGTTTTAATTTCTTTGGTTAATCCTATTAGTTAGTATTTGATTTTAGTTATTAGTGTTTGTTTTGATTAGTGATTCTTTGGTGGCAATTAGTTTAGTTGTTTGGGTATAGCTGATTAGGCTAACCCTTGATTGACTAACCTTGGTTAGTTTGAACTAGGGTTAACTAGTTTTTAGAGTTAGCTTGGTTGATTTGGTAATTTCAGTTGACAAAAGGGTAAGTTAGGCATTTCAAAGAGAAGGAATCGGGTAGTAATTGAAATAGAATTCCCTAGAAGCTTCTAGATAGGGTTCTAATTAGGATTTCAGAGACTTAGTAGTGTAACTTGGGCAACAAGCCAATAAATAAGGGACTAACTAGCTAAAAACTGAAAAATAAAAGAGGGACTTAGGGGTAAAACAGAGATCTGAGGGCTGCCCTAAGCTTTGCCTATTAAAAGGCATGCCCATTGCCTTGTTTCATAAGTTTTGAAATCTGAAAAAATTCCTACAGGTTTCTAGAAGCATTAGAGATTCAAAAACTCTGAAAATTTTGAAATTCAAATCCAGATCTTAGAAAAATCAGAAAAAAAATCCAACACAAAAAATTCAAAAAAAAAACTCAAAAGCTACTGAAAATTACTACAACATTTCAACACATAAAACAACACTGTTTCATTCAAGTTTCCAGAGATCCTTGAAGTTTTCATTGATTAGAACAATCCCTGAATATGCATGAGTTAAAAACGAGTTGAGTTCTGTTGGATATTCAAGTTTTGGGTCAGCTTTTGGTTGAAAATTCGATTGTTGGTTTTATTGGTACTGTTATTGGTTCAAGTCTGTATTTGAGCTGATTCTTCTTCAATTCCCTGGGCGATTTCATTTGCTGGACACTGTCTTTGCTGCTGCTTCTTTGACTCACTTATCCCTCATTTTTTGGCTTCTATTGTTGAATTTCAGGTACATGTTCTGGATCTTCTCTGATGTGGCCTTCAAAACTGGATATAAGATGAAGCTGTGTTTTTTTTATTATGAATCTATGAATATTAATTCATCGTAGTTCAATTAGTCATATTAATTAGCTAAACTGTCATTATAACAAATCTGACTGTTGAACTATGATTTCATTAGGCAATTATGTTATCTCATGATTGTTGCTGATTAATTTTGTGTCAATTGATGTTTTCATTTGTTCATTCATGACAATTCTAGTAATGTTGTTGGTTTACTGTAATTGTAGTAATGTTAGCAATATTAACTCATATTTGTTAGATGTTTGAAAAGTCAGTATCATGATAGGTTGGATAGTCACTTGCATTCGAACTAGTTCTAATTTCAGTAATTTTATCTCCAGTATTGGCTTTGATATCAGAATGAAACAGCAAATCAGTAAGTATTAGGTTTAACTTTGGAAACAAAATCAGTAGTTTTGAAAGCCCAACTATCCCTGTACCCAAATTCCAAACAAGCTGAATTAAGGTGTTTGAATCCGAACTAAAAGCTGTTAAAACTCCAGATTGAGATATTGGTTACCAATGTGTAAACAGGTTGAAATCGTAAGAGACAGTTACATTTAAACGTTAGTAGGCCTATGATTTGTTTAAATTGGGCCAATTTGTTTACGAAATTATTAATGAGCCCAAGAATTAACGTCAGTCTGGGTTCATTCATGAGCCAAAGCAGTACATCTTTTAAAAAACGGGATTTGGGCCTAATGTATAATCAGAAGCCCAAGTGATTTAAATCATCGAGCCCCAATTGGCAGCCTATTTTCGACTTGGGCCTGTATATATGCCCACAATCGGGCAGCATCTTCAAAACCTTACCAAATTTCCTCATTTTGGGACTTGCTCTGAGACCTAAGGTGCTGAGAGCTTAATGCATATTTAAAATAGTTGACATAATGCAAGTTTGGGCCTTTCAAGTTAAGTAGCAAGCTCAAATTAAAGGGGTTTTCAGTAATGGAGATTCTTTTGTTTGAGTTTGGACTTGAATTTGAGGCCCGAATTCGTTTGGATACTTTAATAGTAGTTTATTAATTAGGCCCTCTAGACACAATACTCAATAGAAGAAATAATAGTTCCTTTAGGGTGGCCTTTTAAATAAAGTGAGGTGCGCCGCGCCAAACAAAATTCATAGATTGTGTGGCCCTCTTTAAATATAAAAATGTTTAGAATTCGGGATGTGCCATTTAGCGAACTTTCATGGCCTCCCGCAAAGTTAATAACACGTTAGTCACTTTAGGTGCGTTCTTTAATAATCTTATCTTCCTAAATTCGGGTGTGCATTTCATGTGACCCAAATCCAAATCCCAAAACGTTGAATAAAATATGTCGAGGATCCGGGTGCATTTCATGTGACGTAATCCAAAAACATGTTTTAAACGACTTTCAATTTCCTTAAAAATAATTAAAAGCGGTAAATAATTTTAAAATTGCACTATAGGATAAACATGTTTTAAAATCAGATATTAGGCCAATTATAATAGTTTAAGCGACCGTGCTAGAACCACTGGATCCGGGGGTGCCTAACACCTTCCCTCGGGTCAACAGAATTTCTGGTTCGCAGACTCCATTCGGGAAGTCGAAATTTCCTCGATTTGGGATTCAAGATAAACCGGTGACTTAGGATACCAAAAGCCAATCCTATCCCAAGTGGCGACTCTAAAAGTAAATAAATAATCCCATTTCGAATAATGTCACTTTAAATGGAAAAACTCCCTTATACATTATCCTTCGGGGTAGGTGTGTAAAAGGAGGTGTGACAGCTCTGGCGACTCTGCTGGGGACACGAACCCAGAATTTCGATTCAGGGTTCAAGAATTCGAGCTTAGTACAATTATTATATTTGGCTTTACCTGATTTATCTACATGTTCCATGCTATATGTGCTAAATGTTTTACCGCTTTGATATTTGTTGAAATTGTATATATAAACTGTCGCGGATCCCTTCCTCTCTCTGAGTCTTCTACATCATGGAGAAGGGTGCACTTCGTGTAGCTTCTCTTCTGTTTAGAGTCTTTCCCTATTTAGAACGAGGTTTGGATAAGTTGCTAAGCCGGCGGAGCTTCTATATCCCCGGTACGCTGCCTCCCCCTCAGCTCGAGTTGTCCGTTCGGGTAAGCCAGGTCTAAACCAATAAACCTAGGATTTAAACCTAGAAGAACAAAAACTCATGCCGGATCCCTAGTAGGATGCTTGTTTGCATCATGTGCATTTGACTTAGGGGACTCAACACAGGGGTTGGGTCCGTCTAGGACAGGTGACCTAAGACGAATTGACCATCCTGATGGATCTTACGTGCTACTTGCGCATTTATTTGCTCGGCTTTGCATGTTGACCGGCTTGTCTAAATGAGTGAAAATTGAGAAAATAAGCAGTGTTAGGATTAAGTGAGGGTGACCATTTGTTTTGAAAAACCCCAATGCCCAAATAGTACCGAAATGCTACCGGATTTTTGAAAAAATAAAAAAAACGAAAAAAAAAGAAAGAGAAGAGAAAAATATTTGTAAAAATAGGAAGAAAATTGTTGTTCAATAATACATTTTTGATTTTGGCAAATCTGCCCGAACTACGCTGGTTTGATTCTCACCGGATGTGAGATACGTAGGCAACCCTCATCGGGTCCAACCACCCTTTTTGCAAAAATAGTCAAAAAATGTCAAACTTTTAATTTTTGTCATAAATAAGTCGGGTGATGCCATTCTTGTCTAAAATTAGCCGAATGTCCCTAAAAGAACGTCGGAAGGCCGTTTTTGCAAGAACAGCTACCCTGAGTCATTTTTTAAATGGTTTGCGAGCACAGCCTTAAAATCTTCCTCCCAGAAGTGCTGAAAGGCCGTATTTGCAAATCCAAGTCCTTGTTTTCTAAATAAAAATTTTTTGCACAAATAGCCATTTTTCAAAATAAATTATTAAATTCCCTAAATAAATGTGCAGGATGAATTCAAGTAACATCGAAACCTTCTCAGTCCTGAGCGAGATCCCTTTGAAACTCCATATGTGGTGGCATGATTTGGGAAAAGGAAGCAGAGATACTGTGGTCAAAAGTTTGGGCGGCCTCGTAGATTTATTAAACATCAAACCAAGGAAGGATATCATTGAGGCACTAATACCATTTTGGGATCTGACCCGTAATGTATTCCGGTTTTCAGATTTCGAACTCACACCTACATTAGAAGAGATTGCGGGATACGCAGGTCTCAACGGGAACCTCCGAGGTAGATACCCATTGGCCCCACGACCGGTAACCCTTCATAGGTTCTTGGATTTGTTGAACATCAGTCGGGATATTCAAGACCCGCACCTGGCGGAAGGGTGTTGTACATTGCATTTATTATATCACCGGTATGGTAACCCCAAAGGCTTCGAGGAACCCAACACCGGATTGACACATGCTGGAAATAAAGACAAATGGGAAGCCCGACGGGGACTCGCCTTCATGGTAGCCTTTCTGGGAGTGGTAATTTGTCCGAGAAAAGATGGTCACATAGACCTCCGCCTAGTAGGGATGCTAGATGTTGCCATGAAAAAACCTACTAGCACAGTGATTCCCCTAATTGTAGCAGAAATTTACCGAGCTTTGACCAAATGTCGGGAAGGGGTGAAATTCTTTCAAGGTTGCAATTTGCTCTGACAGTTGTGGATACAGGAACACCTCTGTCACCGCACAGGCTATATGAACTACGGTTTAATAGGGGTGAGTTGTATTGCAGAATTCGAGACCCGGGTGACTGGTATTGAGTTCCCTGAGGGTACTGAGTCCTGGTCGTCATGCTTAAGATCCCTGACCGCAGATAAAGTTGAATGGGCTTACGGATGGCTTCCTGCTACTGAAGTTGTATACACATCAGCAGAGGTCTCTTATATTCTTTTGATGGGTATTCGAAGCATTCAGCCTTATGCTCCTTACCGAGTTTTGCGACAATTTGGAAGATTCCAGACAGTGCACAATGATGAAGACCTGAGTGGGCAAGTCATCGAGTTAGGCCCGAAGGCTGCATTCCCTGAAGGCAGAATCCGAAAGATATGGAATGAGTGCAGGTACCTTGAGCCTAAGACTATAGTATAGGACCGAGCCAGACGTGATCCATAATCCTCCTGACGTGATCCAAAAACATGTTTTAAACGAAGTTCAATTTCCTTAAAATTAATTAAAAGCGGTAAATAATTTTAAAATTTCACTATAGGATAAACATGTTTTAAAATCAGATATTAGGCCAATTATAATAGTTTAAGCGACCGTGCTAGAACCACGGGATCCGGGGGTGCCTACACCTTCCCTCGGGTCAACAGAATTCCTTATTCAGAATTTCTAGTTCGCAGCCTCCATTCGGGGAGTCGAAATTTCCTCGATTGGGATTCAAGATAAACCGGTGACTTGGGACACCAAAAGCCAATCCTATCCCAAGTGGCGACTCTAAAAATAAATAAATAATCCCATTTCGAATAATGTCACTTTAAATGGAAAAACTCCCTTATACATTATCCTCCGGGGTAGGTGTGTAAAAATGAGGTGTGACACCCACTGGCAAGCTGGCCAAGTGGCAAATCCTGTTGAGTGAATTTGACATTATCTACGTAACTCAGAAAGCAATCAAGGGACAGGCACTAGCAGATCACCTTGCTGAAAACCCCGTGGATGGAGAATACGAACCCCTAAAGACGTATTTTCCTGACGAAGAGGTATCATTCAAGGGGAGGACATTGCCGAATTCTATGATGGCAGGAGAATGTTTTTCGACAGAGCAGCAAATTTCAAAGGAGCAGTCCTAGTATCAGAAACCGGTCAGCATTATCCGGTGTCTGCCAAACTCAGGTTCCTGTGCACCAACAAGATGGATGAGTATGAAGCCTGCATCCTAGGGCTAAAGATGGCCATTGACATGAACGTTCAAGAGTTGCTAGTAATTGGAGATTCAGACTTACTCATACATCAGGTCCGAGAAGAATGGGCAACCAAGAACCCCAAGATACTCTCGTATCTGCATCACGTGCAGGAGTTGAGAAAGAGGTTCGCAAAGACAGAATTCCGACATGTTCCCAGAATCCAGAATGAATTCGCCGATGCATTGGCTACCCTATCATCCATGATACAACATCCAGGCAAAAGCTTCATTGATCCTATTCCAGTAAAGATCCACGATCAGCCGGCTTATTGTGCCCATGTTAAAGAAGAAGCAGATGGAAAGCCTTGGTTTCATGATATCAGGGAATATTTGACAAGAGGAGAATACCCAGAACTTGCAAATCCTATTCAGAAGCGCACACTTCGGAGTTTATCCAACAATTTCTTTCACAGTGGAGGAATCCTGTATAGGAGGACTCCTGATTTGGGACTACTCAAGTGTGTCGACGCAAAGGAAGCATCCAAGCTGCTAGAGGAAATCCATGTTGAGACGTGTGGCCCATATATGAACGGGTTTGTCTTAGCCAAGAAGATCCTCCGAGCTGGTTACTTTTGGATGTCAATGGAGACAGACTGCATCCAGTATGTCCGGAAATGCCACCGCTGCCAGATACATGCGGACATGATAAAGGTGCCACCAAATGAGCTTAATGCAACAAGCTCACCGGGGCCCTTCGCCGCTTGGGGAATGGATGTTTTTGGTCCAATCGAGCCGGCCTCTTTCAACGGGCACAGGTTCATCCTAGTAGCAATTGACTATTTTACCAAATGGGTCGAGGCAGCATCTTACAGAGCAGTAACTAAGAAAGTCGTGGCAGACTTTGTCCGCGACCGTATTGTTTGTCGATTCGGGATTCCAGAATCAATCATCACTGATGATGGCTCCAACCTCAACAGTGACTTAATGAAAGCCATGTGTGAAACCTTCAAGATTAAGCACAAGAATTCCACAGCCTACAGGCCTTAGATGAATGGAGCCGTAGAAGCCGCCAACAAGAACATCAAGAAGATATTGAGGAAAATGATAGAGAAGCATAAGCAATGGCACGAAAAGCTATCATTTGCTCTGTTGGGGTATAGCACCACCGTCCGCACATCAACCGGGGCAACCCCCTATATGCTGGTTTATGGTATAGAAGCCTGTCATTCCCGCCGAAGTAGAAATTCCTTCCTTGAGGATCGTACAAGAAGCTGAGCTCGACGACGCAGAATGGGTAAAGAGTCGTTACGAGCAGCTAGCCCTTATAGATAGAAAGAGACTAAATGCAGTTTGCCACGGTCAGCTTTATTAGAACAGAATGTCCAGAGCCTTCAACAAAAGAGTCAAGCCGAGACGGTTCACACCGGGACAGCTGGTGTTAAAGAAAATCTTTCCGCATCATGATGAAGCCAAAGGGAAGTGCTCTCCCAACTGGCAAGGTCCGTACATGGTTCACCGGGTTCTGACAGGAGGAACCCTCATACTTGCAGAAATGGACGGAGAAGTTTGGCCGAAACCAATCAATTCAGATGTAGTCAAGCGCTACTATGTGTGATTTTCATGCTTCCTTATATGATGTAATTTGAACTACGTCTGACCTGATTCCCGTTTAAGAGGGGATACGTAGGCAGCCTTATGGGTTCGGTCACAATTCAATAAAATTTTCATTTTTCCCACAATTGGAAACTGGGGCAGAACTTTGAGGAGGACCCTCAAAATTCCGAAGTAATTTCAGCCGATCATCGCAAGCAGCCGTCAGAAGCATCAACCCGTTAAACTGGGGCAGAATTTTGAGGAGGACCCTCAAAATTCCGAAGCAAGAGAGGTTGCAATGTCCTGAACCACGTCACAGTCGTTGGTTCATCTAAAAACTATTTCTTAAATATATACTTATGTCATATTTTTACAAATTCATGCATGTTTATTATCGAAATCGCTTTGTTCAGCGACGCTACCCCCAATGATACATACCGTATCACCAGATCAAAGCCGGACAGGCTAAGCAAGGCCAGCAGGGATACGAACTAACCTCCCTTCTGCAAAACTCACGATTTTTCTTTGGATGCAGACATTTGGATTGTGAAAGCATCTGACATACTACACACTCACGAGACGAACGTTGTTCAGGAATACGACTCTCAGAATTGTTACATTTACCAGCATCTGCTATCCACGCGCGCCGGCGATATTCCCTGTATCGCAATGTCCCCAGCAGTCACAATATCGCAACCTGCTATCAGCTAAGAAACCCTATTTGCCATTTTATTCAATTTTTTTGCATTGCATAAGGCTACCATTCTGCCTTCCGAGACTAAACACTGTCTCGATCTGCATTTTTGCATTGCATAAGGCTACCATTCTACCTTCCAAGACTAAACATTGTCTCCATCTGCATTTTCTGCATTGCATATGGCTACCATTCTGCCTTCCGAGACTAAACACTGTCTCCCTCTGCATATTGCATGGCTGAAAGATCGCCACTTCATTTACACTTGCATGGCTGAAAGATCGCCACTTCATTTACACTTGCATGGATGAAAGATCGCCACTTTATTTACACTTGCTTTATTTACGCTTGTATGGCTGAAAGATCGCCACTTTATTTACGCTTGCTTTATTTACACTTGCATGGCTGAAAGATCGCCACTTCATTTACGCTTGCATGGCTGAAAGATCGCCACTTCATTTACGCTTGCATGGCTGAAAGATCGCCACTTCATTTACGCTTGCATGGCTGAAAGGCCGCCACTTATTGCATTTCATGGGCTGAAAGATCGCCACTTATTGCATTTCATGGGCTGAAAGATTGCCAAATCATCCGAGGGCGTCATCGTTCGGAGGCACCATTCTCATAGCCCGAGAACACTATATCATTGCCTGAGGACCCCTTTAATCTTTTGCATATCATTATTCAAAGGCATCATGGTTCGGAGGCATCATTCTCATGGCCCGAGAGCATCATTTCATGGGCTGCGAATCCTTAATTATACGCTTCATGGCCCGGGACATCATGGTCTGAGGACGTCATCCTAACCGTCCAAAGACAGCATTCATGGTCCGACGGGAACTTGCATCATGTTTAAATTTCCGCACAATATACGCTTGTATTTCTATTTTCAGGTAAACCGGTGAACAACAGCTATCTCAGTAGCAGCGATCCCTCTCCAGTTCCTGCAGCCCTATTAGACCTTAACCATTTATCCCAACCTTAATACTGCGTCCGTTCATGAAAGGTCTCCATCGGCGTACTCCGCCGACGGATCCCGAACTACTTATGGCCTGATTCCTGTAAGACCAGGGATATGTAGGCAGCTCAAAAGCCAGAGCACGGCCAAACCTCTTCAAGCCGTTTCATCTGGTCAATATTGGCCATCATATCTTTACCCGACAACTCTTTCATCCTTCCCGGGTAAAGAGGGGCAGCTGTTGATACCCAATTATTCCCTGTATTTTTTAAATATGAATAATACCCTAAAGATAGCCTATATAGGCATATATGAGTACATCCCAAGGTGTTATTATTTTTCCTTAATTTTTCAAAGATGTTTAAACCAATTTACTGCCTTATTTTATCAAGAAAATAATTAATTGTCACCAAAATTATCATTCTGGTGATTCATTTTTTGGATTCTCATGTTTATACTAAAATATAGCTAAGATATTTTTTACGTATTTTTACAAATTTATTTTACTATTTTAAGGACAAAATTGCATAATTGTAATATTAGCCATTTTTTAGGTTTAAATTCGTCTCATGTTTATAAAATGAGATTTTATACTTTTAAATTGTTAATTATACACTATAAATCATTTTAGTACTTTTAATTAGTTTTCAGAAATTTATTTACTATTTTTATAAATTAAATGGGAAAAAAAGGGCTATTTAACTTATAGCCAGATTTTGTCTCCTAATTTAGCCTGATTAAACCCAATACCCCAACCCAATTAAACCAGACCAATAGACCCAAGCCCAATTCCAGATCTACCCGACCCAATCTGATTGAATCTTGGCCGTAGATCAACTTTGATCAACGGTCCGGATTCTTTCTTTCCAAATTAAACCAAACGACCCCCCCCCAAACCCCTCTCATTCCTCACTCAACCGACCCTCTCCTCTATCTCTCTATCTCTGGTTCTCTCTAGAACCTTCCCCCTCCCCTTCAGCTCCGATGAGTCTCACTCACCTTCTCCAGCCACCTCCTGGCCTGAATCTATGGTGGTCTCACCACCTACCGGCCCTCTAGGATTCCTACACACTTGTTTGCTGAGGTTTCATGGTTTGAATACGAAGAGCTTCATCCAGACCTTGTTGGTTCAAGTTTTTATGGCCATCTCCGGCCTTGCTCCGGCAAGCCATGTCTGTTTCGAGCCTGGCTTCGCCTCCTCCTGGTTAGATCAACAACGATCCAAGTCTTTCTCACCGTTTGGGTTCCTTTGAAACCCTAGCTTCTGAGGTTCTTCTATTTTTCTTTAGATCTGTTCTAGATCCGTGTTTTCCCTAAACTTTTAAACGATCTCTTAGTATTTCTTTCAAAAGTTATGCTTTCAAAACCTTTATATTTTTGCGATTTAGGGTTTTTCTTTTTGAGTTATTTAGATGTTTTTCTACTGTGTTCCTTATATGTTCCTCTACAGTGTTCTTTATATGTTTCTTTTGAGTTCTTCATATGTTTCTATACTGTGTTCTTAATAAGTTTCTGTTACCATGTTCTTTGTATGTTTCTTCTGATGTGTCCTGATTGGTTTTCTTCTACTATGTTTCTTATCAGCCTCTTCCACTATGTTTCTTTGAGTTCTTTTTCTGTGTCTCGCATGTTGTTCTTGTACTATGCTTCTCATGATTTTCCGCTACTGAAAGAACGTGTTTAAGGTCTCAGTTCCTTTCTGAAACCTTTGACCCAGTTTCGATTAGTACCTTTTTTCTTGATTGCTTGTTCTCTCATCTCTGTTCTCGATTGATGGAAGAAACCCTAGAATTCGGGGGTTCTTCCGAGTTTTGAAACCATTGGCTATGTGATTTGCTCGAATTGGTTTTATTTCAAAAAAGAACTAACTCTTTTAGACCTATTTTGAGTTTCAGAACTGAGCTTTGAAATCTCGGTTTCTTTAAGCAATTCTAATTCTCTACTAAACTCTTCTAAGGTCCTTATACTGGACCCTTTATATGCTATTTGATACTATCTCTTCTACATTACTGACCTATGTGACTACCTACTGATTTTGCAATAGCATGACATTTTCTTTGCCTAGCATGTTTGTGTACTCTTTATACGTGCTGAACTTTCCTCTAAAAATGGCTGTCAATTTTGATTGATTTCAGACTTCCTTGTGTAAGTTTGATTGATTTCTTTCCTTGTTTGCTGATTTCCCCTGTTACTCGATTTGACCCCTTGATTTACTAAACACTGATGGATCCTTACCTTATATGTTTTAACCGTGTATTTCAAAATTCTTCCCTTAATTAAAACCCCTATGTATTTATCCCTAATTGCCTACTTTGCACAAGATGTTTATTTAATTTCTTTCCTTAAATAGTTTTACCGTTTGAGTCTGAATTCCTTAATTAAAGTAAGTCTTGTATTGATTGATTTTTTTAATTGATATTCAGTTCCTTAATTATTTTCTTACCTTGTTTCTGCCTGTTCTTCACACTATAAATGCACGACCCTTTCATTGACATACACAGACAATCACTGATTGTTTCTGATCCTACATTTATACTCAAAAGTATTCTCTCTTGTTTGCTCATAATGTGGCATATTACAAGACTTGTTGCCTGCTTTCTCTCTATTTGTTTCTTTGAAACTGGTATGTCCTGATTTAAGTTTCAGCACCACAACAATGTGTTTATTTACTGCTTTTGTATCCCCTGTTTACTGCTTATGTATAGTTCAACACTCATTCTAATTTATTAATTTCTTTCTTCCTGTTCTATTATGAATCCCAAACCCCTGCCCCCCTATGTGTTTAAGCTATGGTTTGAGGCATGGCAATATGCAAGTTATTGTATGTGAATTGAACTTGATCCCCTGGGGATCTTAGCCTCTAACAGTATGTATTCTGGCAGGCTTATAGGTGTGCTAGCACTCCCCAGTATTGGGCATGCCTAAAGTCTGCCTTTGCCTAAGTGACAGGCTCTTTACAATCCCCTACTCCCCTGAATCCCCTTGTTTGTGCTTATCTGTAGTTGATTCCCTCTTCCATTTCCCTTTACTATTCTGATCTGCACTTGCACACCTTCTTAGTCTTTAAGTTCTGCCCCCCTCTTGTGAGCCTTGCCTTAGGACCCTTTGAGTTCCCTCTGAACTTAGACACTTGAGGGCTGGCCTTTCCACATTGCACTCATCCCCTAATCTGGCAATACATTTGGGTGTGAGCATTGCCCAGAGTCCCTTTGAGGCTCTTAGGGAACTTTGACACACTCAAATGAGAGAAAGGCTTTGGATCGTGATCTCATGGAGTTGGTTTACCTCATATTTCAGACATGAAGTTTGAATCAGGCTCGCCTTGGTTGTACTTTTATTTATATTTTTTTTTGATGTTTTTTTTACTTTAATCTGGGCTGTAATAATTTGTAATAAACTCTTGGGGATGGTTAGTGAAAAGGGACGGTTAACTATGTATGCAAAAAGGGTAGATATCATGCCTATAGGAGTTTTGAATTCTGCATATGCACATAGAAATCATGCCTATAGGTCCTTTGAATTCTGTATACCCATCATTCACATAAGAATCATGATCATAGGACTACTACATTCATATGTTCCTAAGTCTTAAAACAAGTTTCCTGCATTTTATACCATGTTCAAAATCAACTACGCATAGAAAGCATGCCTATAGGAACTCCTAATCGAATCTGAATCGCCTTATTCACATATGGAACTAAATCAGCAACAACAGGTACTATTAGCTGTAGAACTTATAATCTTCGTTAAAAATGGCCTTTCTTTTAACAATCTAATTCCTCTTTTAATCAGTATGTGTCCAGTTCAAACCCTGTTACTTCGTTGCTTTCTGAAATCAATAGATACCATGCCTATAGGATCCTTGTCCAACACTTAGGCAAGCCTTAGGGTAAAAGTTATAAACTATCAGTTCTATTAATTACAACCAGCAGGCAGGCCTGATTCGGGCTTCTTATCCGAATTATGTAATAAATCAGTCTGCCTCAACCTTTAAGTTATTTCACATTTAGTATTCAACCAAACCCTAAACAGTACATGTAAGTCATGCTAATTACGTATTTCTTTGTTGAAAAGGGGGTATATTTGAGCCTTTGCTTGTTATGTGCTTTCCCCTAACTTGTTATACGCGTTTTGTATGTCGCCTTAGAATTTTCCCCTTTGAAACCACAAATAAGCCTAACACCCCTTCCCTTTAGGATTAGTAGTGCTAATACCTCTGGGACTGATAGGATTGGGACGGGTAATAGCATGCAATAGGTAAACGAGACCATGCTGCGCTTTAATACCTTAACGGGGTGGGAAGGGTAGATATGGATATGATGACCACGCGATAATGTCACGTGTAGCCCCTCATTGAGGAGTGATTACCGGGCATTGTGTGGGGTGATCCATATTATTAATAAACCTAGGACCCCTCTCCCTTTATTCTTTATTTTTCATTTTGTTTAGCTCTTTGTTTTTAAAATCAGCTTTTCTAATTATTCTTTCAAACCTTGTTTACTTTCAAACCTTTATGTGATGAAATCCCCTCTTATTTGATCCTTATTTGTTTGTATGCTAATTGTACCCAAATTCACAATAATAGTCTGGCTGGGAACCATACTAGTGGATTCTGAGAGGTGCCTAACACCTTCCTCTTAGAATAATTTCAAGTCCTTACCCAATATCTGGTTACTCAAATCAAATCTCCTTGGTGTCCTAATGCACCCTGATCATTAGGTGGCGACTCTTCAAATCAAACCCAATTCCCAAAAGGAATGAGTTGTCCTCCAAAATGTCATAAACCCGATTTCGCGAGAAAAAGGGGGCGCGACACTGGTCACTTACTACTCTTTTCATCTCTCCAATGCTTTTCACAGATCTTGAACTTGGCGTAGCGACACCTTCCTCTGAAGCAGAGTGCTTCTTCTTCTAGGACCTTTTAACCAAGGAACTAGGTTCCTCTGTTGCTTCCTTATTAACTTCCACCACAGGAATGTCCTTGTCACATACCACTTCTCCATATTTTACCAGCCTCTTCTTTTTCTGCTTACTGCTCCTTTTTCTCTTTTGTAGGGCAGACTCATAAATCTCTTTTGCTTGCGACCTAGTAGTAGGTCTTAGTAGAAGACTCAGGAGTGAGTATTGCCCTTCTCTTGACAATGAAAGCATCCAGAGCAATATTATTGTGTTCTTCATCATCACTAGACCTCATCTCGGGAACCAGAATTTCGAAGGGCTCAACAGCGAAGTGTGGAGAGGGAGCAGGACCAAAACTGACCTGGGAAGAGGGTCCTTGACCTGTTTCCTCTGGAGAGAGGTTCGGTCTTTCACGAGAAGTCCCAGTAGTTTATGCTGGTGTAGAGCTTTCAAAAAGCACCACCGCTCTTTCTTCCACTAACCTTTATGTCTCATTCCTCTGAGACTTGGGCACACCAGAGATTACTTCATGCACTATCCCATCTGCAGATACAACCAGTATATTTGCGATGGCCTCTTCCTCTAGAGACTCCATGGTTACCACAAACTCGCGAGAATGAACATCTGAAGATTGATCAACACTAACCCCTGAGACCTATACAATCTGTGGAATTTTACCCTGTTCTCTACCCTTGCTTTGGTTGGTGAGAATCTCAGTTGATAGAGATGAAGGATTATCGAAATTTGGGGTTTCTGAGTTCTCATCATTTGGAGTGAGAGAGAGGTCTGAGAGAGTCGCATGAGAACTAGAGGGTATATGGAATTCGGGTTGGGAGGTGTTTTCAATGGTTGAGACTAGAATGGTGACAGAGGGTTCATCAGGGACGGAAGAATCAAGGGTTTTCTCTGGGGTGTTCTCAACTAAAGAAGGGATTATCGGGTGATTTTCAGCCATTGCAAAGATACAGTTGAGAATTTTTTGGAGAAAGTCTTAAGGGAGAAGTATGATCGTTCAAGAAGAAGAGAGGGTTTTAATGGGAGAAGATAATTATGAGAGAGAGAGAGAGAGAGAGAGAAACCGGTTCTGAAACAGCGGTAGATATGTGGGGAGTTGCAATGTTTCAGAGGGAGATGAAAGGATTTGAAATGAAAAGACGTGACATAAAGGGTCTGAAAAGGTAGATGACATGGCACTTGATTTTTGCACCTTTTAAAGATTTGTATGAAAAAATGCACAGGACTACTAACCTATGGTACAAGAACTAGGTTCTTGACCTGTCTTTGAAATTTTCAATCCTCTTTTACCACCCATGCAGTGCATCTACAGCTTCTATAATCATCATGTGTGTCTACCTGCAACGGTATTGAAGTGAGTTAGACTTGGCCGGAAAACACTTTAGCTAATGTTACTTGAGTGTGACTCTCATAGCGAACTGATGGGAATCAGGTTCTCAATTTGGCTTTATTAGCCCCAGCTCCAGCCTATTTCTCTCAAAATGTTCTCTGCTCAGTGCTTTGGTGAAGATATCTGTAATTTGGTCTTCTGTACTGCAAAACTTCATGCAGATAAGCCCTTTTTCCACATTGTCTCTCAAAAAATTATGTCTCACATCAATGTGCTTGGTTCTTTTGTGTTGAACCGGGTTCTTGGCCATGTTGAGTGCACTGGTGTTGTCACATAGGAGAGGCACACAGTTAGTGTACACACCAAAATCATTCAATTGTTGTTTGATCCAAAAGACCTGTGCACAGCAGGAAGCTGCAGCAACATATTCTGCTTTAGCTGTTGAGAGAGCTACTGAGTTTTGCTTCCTTGTGCCCCATGAGATGAGACATGATCCTAGGAAGTGAGCCATTCCAGAAGTACTTTTCCTATCCACAAGATAACCTGCATAATCAGCATCAGCATACCCAACAAGATTAAAATTATCACCTAAAGGGTAGTACAGGACCAGGTCTTGTGTTCCCTTAACATATCTCAAAATTCTTTTGGCAGCCTTCAAATGAGATTCCTTGGGATTTGATTGAAACCTTGCACATAGCCCCACACTGAAAACAATATCAGGTCTGCTGGCAGTGAGGTAGAGAAGAGACCCAATAATCCCTCTTACATGGTTTGATTCACAGGAGAGCCAGATTCATCCATGTCCAGTCAAGTGGCAGTAGCAATGGGAGTATCAATTACTTTTGATGCTTCCATATCAAACCTCTTCAGAAGCTCCTTGATGTAATTCTGCTAGCAGATGAATGTACCCTTTGTGGACTGCTTCACTTGGAGACCCAAGAAGAAATTCAACTCACCCATCATGCTCATCTCAAACTCACTTCCCATGAGTTTTGCAAAATTCTTCACACAGTGAATCAGCTGTCGCCCCAAAAAAGATATCATCAACATATACCTGAACGATGAGTAGGTTCCTCCCTCGTTTCTTTAGAAATAAAGTGTTGTCAATTCTTCCTCTTATGAAACCATTTTCTAAGAGAAACATTGATAGTCTTTCATACCAAGCTCGAGGAGCCTGCTTCAACCCATACAATTCCTTGTCCAATTTAAACACATATTCAGGATGTTCATGATATTCAAAACCTGGAGGTTGCTTCACATAGACCTCTTCCTTAAGGAATCCATTCAGAAATGCACTTTTGACATCCATTTAGAATAGAGTGAATTCCATATGGGATGCAAATGCAATGAGGATTCTGATAGCTTCCATGCGAGCGACAGGAGCAAAGGTCTCATCATAATCAATTCCTTCTTCTTGATTGTATCCTTGAACCACTAGCCTAGCCTTGTTCCTTGTCGTGTTTCCATGTTCATCAAGCTTATTCCTGAATACCCATCTGGTTCCTATGATTGTTCTATCTGAGGGTCTAGGTACCAGGTGCCATAAATTGTTCCTTTTGAAGTGATGAAACTCATCTTGCATGGCAGTGATCCAGCCTGCATCCTTTAGGGATTCCTTAAGGTTTTTGGGTTCTATTTGGGAAAGAAAGGCTGAGAAGGCAAGTGAGTTTCTGGCTTTTGAGTTGGTTTGTAATCCTGAATCTGGAAGGGTGATTATGTTATCGAGAGAATGGAAGATTTTGTGTTTCCAGTTGGGCCTTGAATTTCATTCGTAGAAGAGCTGGGTAAGTCTGACTGGTTCTCTTGCATTCTTCTCTCAGCAACCTGTGGAGTACCTTCAACTGCATCAACCACTCTTTCTTCAGCTTCAGTTGTTGTGATTGTGACACCTGGTTCCTCTCCAGCTGAATAAACATCATTATCTTCACTTGGCTCCTTTACTTGACTCATCAAGTCTGCCTTTCCGTTTGCCATATCTATGACTTCACCTGGAACTGACAGGGGCTCTCCATCTTGATCACCCTTGTTACTTCTCTCACAAGAAGGATAGGACTCGTCAAAGATTACATGTACACTGTCCTCTATACACTGAATTCTCTTATTGTAGGCTTTGCTTTGAGAGGAATATCCTAAGAAGATTCCTTCATCACTTTTGGCATCGGATTTTTCAAGCTGATCCTTTCCATTGTTGAGAACATAGCATTTGCACCCAAATGTTCTTAAATGAGTCAGCTTGGGCTTCCTTCCATTCAGCAACTCATAGGAAGTTTTGTTCAAGAGGGACCTAATCATGCACCTGTTCACCAAGTAGCAGGCAGTGTTAACAGCTTCTGCCTAGAAATTCTTCGCTATCCCACTATCGATCAGCATTGTCCTTGCCATTTCTTCAAGAGTTCTATTCTTCCTTTCCACAACTCCATTTTGATGTGGAGTTCTGTTGGGCGGAGAAGTTATGGGTAATGCCATTCTCGGTGCAAAAATCATCAAACTTGGCATTGTCAAATTCTGTCCCATGATCTGATCTTATGCGGGCTACTTTTGAATCCATCTTCACTTGAGTTTTCTTCACAAATGCTACAAAAACTTCAAAAGTTTCATCTTTTGTTCTGAGTAACAAGATCCAAGTGAATCTCGAATAGTCATCCACTATCACAAAAATGTATCTTTTTCCTCCTCTGCTTTGCACTCTCATAGGCCCACATAGATCCATGTGAAGGAGATCAAGTGGTTTTGAGGTGCTGACATCCTTCTTTGGCCTAAATGAAGATTTCACATGCTTCCCTCTGGCGCAGGCATCACAAACTTTGTGCTCCATGAAATTTGATTTGGGCAGACCACGGACCAGGTCCTTCTGAACTAGCTTATTCAGTAGAAAAAAGCTTGCATGCCCCAGTCTTCTGTGCCACAGTTCAGCATCATCATCAACAGCTTTCAAGCAACTCAGATCACCACTTAGTAGAGATTCAAAATCAGCAACGTAGATGTTCTTGTATCTCTTGGCCACCAGTACCACTTCACCCGTTACTAGATTAGTAACTGTGCATATTTTTTTACAAGAACTCCACCTTATTTCCTTTATCACATATTTGAGAAACATTCAAGAGACTGTACTTGAGGCCATTGATGTAGTACACATTTTCAATTGAATGAGTGAGTGATTTCCCAATTTTTCCAACTCCATGAATGTAACCCTTTTTCCCATTGCCAAAGGATACACTCCCTCCTTGGAGGGCTTTTAGTGAAAGAAAGTCCATGGTGTTCCCAATCATGTGCTTTGAACATCCACTATCCATGAACCATTGTTGACTACTTCCTTTCACTATTCCCTGCACAAGGAAATCAAGAGTTAGTTTTAGGAACCCAAGCAAGTTTGGGTCCCTTGTAGTAGGTAAGAGGATGAATAAGAGCTCTTTTAGTCCATACAGGTAACATGCATTTTTTATGAGTGGCACCTGGTCCCTTTTCAATAGTTACTTTTTCAGCAAACACTTTGTTTTTCTGAAGAGACTGGACCCTAGCTTGGCAATTTTCTTTGAAATGCCCATTATTCCCACAGTGGGTACACAGCCAATTATCCGGTACAGTAACATACTTGCCATGGGGGTTGTAAGGAATTCTCTCCCTTTGAAACCCAATTCCATGCCTGTTACCACTATTATTAACATACATGGCAGTAATAGCCTCTGAGGACCAGGTCCAATTAAGGGACTTCTCAAGATCATTTTTTACTCTTTCTAGTTCCACTTGGAGCTTCCTCTTTTTCTCAAGTTCAGCACACAAACTAGTTCTCACAGCATTTAATTCGTTTTCAAGCTTAAAATGTGCCTCACTAGCTACTTCTTTCCCTTTATCAGAATTTCCAGGCCTACACACGGCTCCAAGTTCCTCTATAGTTTCCCTCAAGTCTACAATCACTGTTAAGAGGTCATCTCTCTCCTGCTCAATAGTAGTCACTCTCTCCACTAGGGCATCTTTTTCTTTACTTAGGTTCTCAATGGTTTCTTTCAAGTCAACTACTACTACCACCAGATCATCCCTTTCATGTTCTACACTAGTGATTTTCTCAGTTAGAACTTTCTTCTCATTTTCCAGATGATCTATAGTTTCCTTCAAATCAACTACACACACTACCAAATCATCTCTAGTTTGTTCAGCTTCTCCTAGTTCTAAGGTCAAGGCATCTTTATCCTCTACAAGACTATGATAGGCATCAATTAATACGTTGGCTAATGACATGAGTTTCTTAGGAGAGTAGGATTTCAGATTTCTCTGTACATCCCTGAAGTTTACCTCATCATTGTCATCATCTTCATCATCGTCTGATTGAGCCATTAAAGCAAATATTGAATCATATTCATTTCCTTCGCTTTCAACAGCCATCATGGAACTATCACCTGCATCAGTTTCTCCTTCAAACTCACTTGAGGAATCTCCCCATGCTGCAAGAGCTTGCTTCACAATGTTGTCGGCGGCATTCTTCCTTTTGAAGCATTTGTCAGGAACCAGGTTCCTTTTGGCTGCTTTATCAGGGTTGTACTTGAAGTGTTCTTGCTTCAGGGGAGGACAATCTTTGATGAAATGCCCTGGCTTTCCACACTTATGACAGAAGTCATAATTCTTTTGTCTGCTAGTGGTGGCCCTTTTTGGTATTCCTCCATTTCTTCTGACCGTCTTCTGAAACCTTTTGGTTAACTAAGCCATGTCACTGTCCTCCTCACTTGAGTCATTGCCTTCAGCTTTGAGTACCAGGTTCCTTTCCTTCTTTGGTTCTCTTCTTTCACTGTCCTTCTTCTTCTTCATTTCGTAAGTTTTAAGATTTCCAACTAGCTCATCTATAGTTAGGGCCTGCAGATCCTTTGCCTCAGTAATGGCATTCACTTTACTCTCCCACGAACTAGGAAGAACACTGAGAATTTATCTCACAAGCTTGTTCCTAGGAATGATTTCACCGAGCGAGTGTAGCTCATTTATGATGGAGGTGAATCTTGTCTGCATGTCTTGAATAGATTCATCATCTTTCATCCTGAAGAGCTCATACTCAGTGGTGAGCATATCAATCTTAGATTGCTTTACTTGAGTGGTTCCCTCATGTGCAGTGTGCAAAGCTTCCCATATTTTCTTGGCGGATTGACAAGCTGAGATCCTGTAATATTCATCAGGTCCTATACCACACAACAAACTTTTCTTGGCACGAAAATATTTCTCCACAACATTCCTGTCTGCATCATTGTATTCCTTTCTGGTCTTTGGCATCGTCTCTGGAGGATCTCTGACCTTCTTCATTGGGAAATAAGCACCATCACATATAACATCCCACAACTCAGAATCTTCTACCATGAAAAAGTCATGCATTCTTGTCTTCCACCACCCATAGTGTTGCCCATTGAACCTGGGTGGTCTATACGTAGATTGACCTTCTTCAAAATTTGGTGGAGCAGCCATAAGGATCCTTCCTAGGTGTTAGCCTGATAGAAAGAACCCGCTCTGATACCAATTGTTAGTTTTTATATGAGTCCACCAAACTATATGGAGACCAAGTCCTCTATGAGTTTCTACTGAGAAGCTAATAAAACAGTAAGTAATATAGACAGGGAGTTTTTACGTGGAAAAATCCCTGCTCAAGGGGATAAAAAACCACGACCTACACTGGTAGGATTTCAACTTCACTATGAGCAACTTTTAGATTACAACCTATGCAATCTAGGAATTAAACTCTTAATCCCTCACTAACTTGTAATACACCTATTACAAGTCACTTTGCAATACACCTATTACAAGGACTTCAACTCATGACTAACTCTAGTCACGACACAAACACTAAGGGTTTATGGTTTTACAATGGGGTTCCTAAGAAAAGCTTCTAGATAAGTAAATTAGGAATTACAATGAAGAACAATTACAAAGTTACAACTCAACTAAGTACAACAAGATACTAGATTTAGGAACTGGTCCATAGTAGTGTTAAACTTTGTTCTTGATGCACTTGAGAATTGAATGCTTGATCTAAGAACGGTTGGAGTGCTTGAATGCTCAAGTTGATTCTAAATTGTTCAAGTGATGTTTTGTTGTAATACACTAGTTAATACAACTTGGATGACATCACTTGAATGATGTAATCACTTGGTTGGTGAAAGGACAAGTGACTGCGGTGTCGCGTCCCCTTTTTGCTCCCTTCTTGCGGGGAAGTCCGGGTTTCGACATTCATGGGGGAACAACTCGTTTCCTTTTGGGAATTGGGTATTTTGAAGAGTCGCCACCTAACGGATTATGGTGCGGTAGTGCACCTAGAGCAATTAACTCATGTAACTAGTTTACAATACTAGAGATTAGGGTAAGGGCTCGAAATAACCTTGAGGAGAAGGTGTTAGGCACCCCTCGCGGTCCACAACGGTGAGTCCCGACCGAACTTAAACTATGTGAATTAGTCATTTTAACAAGTAAACAAGTATTTGCAAATAAAGGTAGTTTTCACATTATAAATGCATATATAATCAAGGAAGTTCAGGTAATGAAGGTAAAGAGGTTTGGACAACAGGCATGTGTAAAGAAAAGGAAGTTTAAAGAATTTAAACACATATGGAATTGGGAAAGGGAAGTCCTAAGTTGATTAGCCTATAGGATCATACCCATGCAATGCCCGGTATCACTCCTCAATGAGGGGCTATACGTGACATTAGCGCACAGTCATCATATCCTTTTACTACCCATTACCCTCCCCTTAGTGGTTATGAGCAAGTTTAATTAATGTCCTCTAAGCGTGCTGCTACCCGTCCCTTCCTTATGGTCCTAGAGGAATTTGGGACCTCTAAATCTGGACAATTCTAGACAGCCTAAAGTTCGTAAAAGGTAAAAATCTAAGCGACAGGCAAATAACATATGGGACAAGCAAGTAAGGACAGGCAGTTAGAAGGCTCATATTTACCTCCGCATGTATATAGGCAATCAAACAGCACGTCTAAAACACAGATTTTCAAAAGAAATTCTGAAATCCTAAGAATATGGTATCTGGATGAATGATATAGATTTAGGACATGCATAAAGGAAGTGGCAGAATCCTAACCAGTTTGCCTACTGGTTTTATAGCCTGTTAAGCCTGGATAATCTCACATATAAATAGAACTGGTTTCACAGTTATTTAACGCCCTAAGGCTTGCCTAAGTGTGTATATGCAGTCACAATTCTGGGAAGACATTTTGAAGTCCTTTATCCTATAGGCATGCTTTCTAGTGATATTAATTAACACAGCGTTGAAGACTATTAAAGAAACGAGTAGGATAATTAATTAAACTAATTCAGAACCTACAGGCGTGATATTAATTAACACAGCGTTGAAGACTATTAAAGAAACGAGTAGGATAATTAATTAAACTAATTCAGAACCTACAGGCGTGAGTTCTAATTAAGCTGATTTTAGATCCTATAAGCATGATTTCTAAAGAGACCAATTTGTATATATGCCGTAATGGAAACTGAACCTTAATTATTATTCCCTATAGGCATGGTGTCTAATCATGTAGAGTAAGGCAGGCAGAACTTATTTGACCAAAGCAAAACCCTATAGGCATATTATCTAACAAAACACATTTGAACCAAAATGAACCCTATAGGCATATTATCTAACAAAACACATTTGAACCATAATGAACCCTATAGGCATGTTATCTAACAAGAACATATTTGAACCAAAATGAACCCTATAGGCATGTTATCTACCCAACTTTACCCACAGTATACAACTACCCTCCCTTTTCACTAGTCACCCCAATATCTGTTTACAATTAGTTATTACCGACCAATGATTGAATAAAAAATACATAAATAGAATAGAAGTTAAGCTATAGGGAGCCTGAAGTAGGCCAAAAGCAGATCCTGATATACCAGACCTTCAGTAGTCTCAGATGCCCAAAGTTTCATAACTAATTTCATGTTTAGGTGTGTCAAAGTTCCCTAAGGACCTCAAGGATCCCGTGCAGTGCTTACACCCAGACCTTTCTCAAATAAGGACTGATTTACGTGCAGTATGGAAGAGCCAGCCCTGATATGCCAGAGTTCAGAGAGATCTCAAGGGTCTCTAAGCAGTACACTTACCAGAGGGGCAGGACTTAATAATCTAAGAGTAAGTGAGAGTGCATAATTTTGAAAAAAAAGGTTTTGGTGAACAGTATAAAGAATGCTCTTAGGAGTGAAGAGATTTTCTGAAACCAGTACTAGTTTGGGTGGTAAAACAGCTTAAGAAAAGCATGGAAACATTTTTTTTTGAAATCAGAATACAAGTCACAGAATAAGCAGCTTCAGAATCACTTTGGGGCAAACAGATTCCACACATGGAGAGAGAAGGGTTGGGGACGCATAGAATACACCCTAGTGTATAAGCGAAAAGATGCACAAACTTCTCAAAAAGTTGTAGAATTGACAAGTTAGTTACAAAGATTATAGCAAAGACATGTTGAGAACACATAGACCTTGGACATGACCAAATACACAACTAGAGTACTTTGAAGGGGCTAGATGACTTAGCAGGATCTCATTAGTAAAGTAGAGTAGGCAAGACTTGGATGAACAAACTAGGCAAGCACTACATAAATATTCATAGTTTAGAAATACTGATCACATATAGAACAAGCATAATTTAGACGTGCTGGGTGAGACAGTAAACAAGCAATGTAGCTTGGACATGCTAATGAGCAAACAAGATACGTGCAATTATCACAGGACAGGATTGAGCATGCTAAACAGTAAGCAGATCATTGTGGGTAAATAAACTAGTCATAGCTTCTAACAGAACAAACTCCAACATGCTGGGTGAGACAATAGTTAGGCAGTGTGATCTAGGCATGTTGGTTACACATTGAGCAACATGACAGTAAGCAATAAACAGGATTGGAAATCATAACTAATGGACTGAAACTACAAAGGAACACATAGTTTCGGGATTTTAATTGAATCAGAACATATCAGTTAAGGAGAGAATACAAAGTATAGAGCAGAGATAGTGCAAATAGCTAGCCTTGGCTTACAGCCGGCTAGGTCAGCGAGAAGTGCAAGTAACAGAGAAGAATAGAGAGAGAGCTTTTGAGAGTGTGAGAGTAATTTTTTGAACTAATTGTTCGTGTCTTGAACTAAGAGTAAAGGAGAGTATATATAGCAGTTTAGGAGGGGAGCAGAATAAGGTAAAGAAATCATAATTCAGCAATCAGGGAAATTACAAAATCAATCACACACGAAATAAGCATAGTCTTCCTTCAATTAAGGACAAATACCCAACGGTTAAAGGACATGAGTAACTTAAGGAAAGAAAATCAAATCAGACCTAAGTAAAGAGGTAAACAAAAGAGAAGTTTTATTAAGGAAGTAATCGTGAAGAATCAGTAACATTATAGACAATAAGGTAATAAGAATAATTAGAGTCGTAAACAAAGGAATAAATCAAAAATCGGCACATAATTTTGACCAAGCAAATCAGTAAATCGAAATTCAAAATAATACTGATTTAAAGAGAGGGAAAATATCAGTTTTCCACAAATAGATGAGTAGGCTGAACAAAACTTCATAAACACACATAAATGAGCCAAGAGATCGACTCAGAAACTTTAGTATAGATGAACTAGGGTAGAAGTCACAAGATACTAAGGAAATTCATGAAAGTCAAAACACAGACCAAACAATGTAGCAGCAACACGGAAAGATTCAGAATCGAAGCAAAAATATGAGAAATTAGGGCTTTAGCATAAATCGACTAGGGTCCAAACAATATTAACACGAATCAGTCAGTAACACTTAAGAACCACGATTAAACACTCAAAAGTCGAAAAGTCATTAAAAGAGTGAGTTCAGTAAACCCTAGTTTATAGGAAAAATGGAGAATCGATTAAAAACCATAAGACTTTCGTGAAAACATGTTGAACAGACTTGATTCATCTCAGATCTGGACAGATCTGAGAAGATCAAAGGAAAAAAATTAGGGTTTTTTGGAAAAGCAATAGAGACATGCACAGACTTAGGAAACCACGGATCCAAGACGGAAAAATGAGAAAGATCTTATTGAAGATCAAGCTAAATAGCCTGAAACAAGCAAGAAAACCCAAGGTGTAAACAGACCGCCTAGGTCCCTTGAGGATCTCTTCAAGGATCCAAAATGGAGACGCCATAGCAAATAGGAGGCCATTAGAGGCCTGAGGTGGTGAAGAACCACCATAGGAGAGCAGTAGGTGAGTGACAGCGTTTGGACATTAGGGTTTAGGTCGAGAGCATTTGAGAGAGGAGAGGAACAGATGACGGCGGGGAAGGGTGGTAAAATGATTAGGGTTTGGGGGGTATAGGTTAGTTTAATTTAGGTAAGGGGAAATCTGGACCGTTGATCAAAATGATCAACGGCCAAGATCTAACAAGAACTGGGTCGGGTAGTAAGGGGTTTGTGCTGGGTAGACTCTGGGCCTGGTTTAATTGAATTGGGGCTGAAATTGGGCTAGGTAGTTAGGCTAAATTTGAAAATAAGAGGGCCATTTGTTAAATACCCATTTAATTGATAAAACAATTTTTAAAAATAACTAACAGGTTGTAAAAAATGATTTTCATGCCTAGAAGTATTTTAAAATAATTACTTAACATTTTAAAAATGTAAAAGGCTATTTTCTGGGAAAATAATGTTATGATGCATGCATAGGCTATAATTGCAAAGTAATTGCAATTGCATCCTAAAAATACAAATGTGGCTATTTGTGCAATAATTAAAACTTAGTACAAATGCAAAATGATAAAATTAAGCCACAAAAATTATTATAAAACTATTTGTGATGCAATCAGTGATTGTTTTATAAAATAAATGCTGGGATAAATTAATTAAAATGTTTTAAAAATGCAGAAGTTGTATGAAAAATATTAATTGATGCCAAAGCATAGTTCTGAAAATATTTTGGGGAAAAATTGGGTATCAACATGTAGAACTGTGCTGCACTGTTTCTATGTACAGTGCAGGCAGTCACTTTCCAGCTGTACACAGCTGACTTCGTACTGCTGTCAGGGAAACACAAGGGTATCAGGTCCCTGTGTTGATTCTCTATCTTCTGAAATTGTAGCAGTTCACATTAGCTGGAGTCCGTTGATTTGTGATATGTACCAAGTGTGCCAGGTTCCTTATCTGGTTCTTTGACAGTAAGTTTGTTGGACCATTAAAACATAAAGCTAAGACATTGGAGACCCATCAATTATACATTGAACACTTATGCTGCTTGAAACTAAACTTCTCGCATAGACTCTTCACGAGCTTGTTGTCAAATGGCGTTCCATTATCAGTGATTATGTATCTTGGTATGCCATACCTAAAAATTATATATGACTTGATAAAATCGGCAATAGTATCCTTTTTCACCTCCTTGAGTGGAACAGCTTCAGCCCATCTAGAGAAGTAGTCCGTAGCGGCCAATATGTACATCTGTCCCTTTGATGACTTTGGAAGCGATACAACAACGTCAAGTCCCCATGCATCAAAAGGCCATGAAGCTAAAGTTGGATGAAGAGGCTCTGGAGGTTGATGGATGTAGTTGGCATGAAATTGACACGCTTGACATCTTTTGGCATGCTCCATGCAATCCTTCACCATTATCGTCCAGTAGTAGCCCATCCTCTTGATGCAAAAATGGAGCTTGGGACCAGATTGATATGCTCCACATGAGCCAGAATGTGCTTCCTCCATCGCTTGGCGGGCTTCTTCTTTGTCAAGACATCACAATAATAGTCCTTTAAAAGAGTGGCAAAACAATGTCCCCTTATAGAAGATGAATCGTGGTGCTCTTCCTTTGATGTTTGTTCTTTGTCGCAGATCCTCAGGTAACTTTCCATGTTCAAGGTACTCTATCAGTGGTTTCCTCCAATCTTTCTCTTCAATCACTCAAACAGACGTATGATGGCTTTCATTGATTTGAAGATTAAGAAGTCTAGGAATAACCCATCGATGACACACATATACCTTTGTTGACTCATTCTCTCCAAGTGCCATGGTCGTGGCTAAGTTAGCCAGAGCATCAGCCCTGCGATTCGCTTCTCTTGGGATATGGTTTAAGAACACTTGGTCGAATCTTTCAAGAAAACCAAAAGCATATTGATGGTATGGAAAGAGATCTTCCTTCTTCACCTCGTAACTCCCCAAAAGTTGGTTGATGATCAGCTTAGAGTTGTCGTGGATCTCCAACTGTAGAATTTTCATGTCTAATGCCATTTCGAGACCGACGATCAAAGCTTGGTACTCTGCGGCATTGTTGGATCATGTTTCACCTAAAACAAAGGAGAATGGCAAGACTTGTCTTTCTGGAGAGATCAACACAACACCTGCCCCCGCACCGTTACGACGTGCAGATCCATCAAAGAACATTGTCCATGGTGGAAGTTCTTCGAACAAAACGTCTTCATATGGAAACTCATCCGAAAGCTCCCATTCCGCCGGAAGAGGGTGATCAGCCAGAAAATTGGCTAGTGCTTGTCCTTTCACAGCCTTTTGAGGTGTGTATGTGATCTCGTATTGGTTAAACACTATGGACCATCTTGCTAGGCGTCCAGAAAGAACAGGTCGAGCCATCACGAACTTTACGGGATCTGCTCGAGAGATGAGTTTGATGGTGTATGCTTCAAAATAATTCCTTAGCTTCTTTATCGCATAAACTAACGCTAAGCATATTTTCTCAACAGGCGTATAGTTCAACTCAGCTCCTATCAGAGTTCGACTAAGGTAGTACAAGGCTTGTCCTTTCCTTCCTCATTCTCTTGAGCAAATAGTGCTCCAAGTGAACGTTCTTGTGCCGTGATGTAGAGTATCAATGACTTCCCAAGCATTGGCGCCCTTAACACAGGTGGATTTAGCAAGTATTTTTTGATGCTTTCAAAAGCATTTTGACATGACTGATCCCAATGAAAAAGGATATCCTTCCTCAATAGGTGACTGAAGGGTTGACACCGTCCGTCCAGATTAGAGATGAACCTCCGGATGAATGCTAAGTTTCCTTGGAGACTTCGAAGCTCCCTCAAGTTCATTGGCTTGGTCATTTTTTGGATGGCGTCAAACTTTGCAGGATCAACTTCAATTCCATGATGATGCACAATGAAGCCAAGAAACTTTCCTGAGGTAACTCCAAATGCACACTTGAGTGGATTCATCTTCACGTCGAATTTTCTTAACCTTTGGAAAACAATTCGAAGGTCTTCAAGGTGGTAACACCTACTCTTCCTCTTCACCACCAAGTCATTGACGTAGCATTCAACCCTCTTATGAAGCATGTCATGAAAGATATTTTGCATCACACGTTGGTAGGTGGCACCAGCATTCTTCAGACCGAAGGGCATCACCTTGTAGAAATATATCCCTTTTGGAGTTTGAAAAGCAGTACACTCTTTTTTTTTGGGGACATTCTGATTTGATTGTATCCGGAGGACCCATCCATGAATGGCATAGCTTCATGCCCTGTTATAGCATCGACCATGAGTTCAACAATTAGTAGCGGAAAGTCATCTTTCGGACATGCCTTGTTTAGGTCTAGAAAGTCAAAACAAACACGTATTTGACCATTCTTCTTCTTGACAGGTACAGTATTCGATATCCATGATAGGTACTTCACCTCTCGAATAAATCCTGCCTCGATAAGCTTGTTGACTTCGACTTCAATTTGTGGTACTAACTCAGGTCGGAACATGCGTTGTGACTGCTTCACAGGGCGTGTTCCACTTTTGATCCCCAAATGATGAACGGCTACCTTAGGACTAAGACCAGGCATTTCTTTATACGACCAAGCGAAGACATCTTTGTACTCAGTCAATAACTTGGAGTATTCCTCCTCCTCCTAAGGCGTAAAAAGCGTACTAATGAAGGTGGGGCGTGGATCTTCTAGAGTGCGTAAATTGAGTTTCTTAAGCTCATCCACAATTGATTGTCTGCCATATTCTAGTTGAGTGGGAGCCTCGTGTACTTCATCATCAACGTCAAGGCATGGGCTATCTTCCATAGTTATGTGAAAGGATGTTTCCACAAAGTCTGACTTTTCTGTTTGACTGCCTTGGATAGTCGGCATGGCTTCTTTCTCTTTCTCTGCTTCTTTACGAGCTAGGCAAGTGTAAACAATGGTTCTCTTTTGCACATTTAGTGGACCATCTGTGGATATTGACAAAATAGACTTCCTCTTCAAACGTGATGGGAAAGCACTACAGATTTCTTTGTCAGCAATAACTTCAAAATGATCCCGCTCCTCATGGAATTGATCCTTATGTTTTGCTAGTATCTTTCTAGATGGTGACTTCCTTGTGGTTCCCGGGCGACAAAAGACAGAGGTCTTTGAGGTAGTGAAAAATTCCTTTAGATATTTGGAAGATACACGTTCACTTTTGTGACTTAGCCTTTCAAACACCAAGACCCGAGGGGTTGAGCCTCCAATGCGATCGAACACTAAAGTCCGTTGTTTTATTTTCTTGCCCTTAACTTCCTTCATCTCCTCTACCGAGGTGTATTGTGATGAAGCTATCTCTATGCTTCGCTTAGATGAAATTTGAAAAGGCTCTGCCAAACTGAATCCCAACCCAAACTTTAGAGTGGCGACGTACTGCCCTTGCTTTCTCAACTTTATTTGGGACTCATTGAGCCCATGTATCTTTTCACCAGTGACTTTGTGTTTGAGTTCTCCTAGTCTTGATGGATTGGAGAAGTCGTACCTAGACTTTTCAAGCAGTATGAAGGCCTTAGGATCAAAGTGCCCTTTTATCTTATCAGCTTAGAGATTGCCCTTAGCAGACTCGCAATTCACGGATGGGATTTGTGCAACTGGGACAGTCATATGCTCCTTCAAATCTTATATCGCTATGTGACTTATTTTCTTTTTTGTAGTACATTCTTCTAAGGTTGTCCTTTCTTTCGATGCTCACGCGGAACATAGCAAAAAACTAGATGCTCTTTATCAGTCTTTGTTTGTATGTCACCTTCAGATGATGATAGCTTAATGGAGACTTCTTCAGTTCTCTTCTTAGACAGCTTGGCGACAGTCCATTGAGCCTCATTTTCCTCTTCTGAATTGACATCAGCTTCGTCGACTAATGACAGTCTCTCCACTTTCGGTTCACAAGAATCTAAGTAGAATTTTGCGTCTGCAAAGTATGACTCCGTCTAAGTGAAAGGCTTAATGTCTGCATCAATTTTGACTATCTCTCCATCCCTTCTGTACTTCAGACATTGATGCAAAGTAGATGATACCACCCCATTCTCATGGATCCAAGGAAGTCCAAGCAACAAGTTGTATGATGTTTTAGCAGCTATGACGTGAATCAGGGCGTTTGACTTCATCTCACCAATGTATAATCCCACGCGGATCATACATATGGCTCGTTGTCCTCCTTGGTTGAAACCTTGGATTGTTAAGTTACTTTTGGATAGCTCATCGATAGAGATCCCAAGCTTTTTTAGCACCATCTTTGGCATGATGTTGACAGCCGAACCATCATCAACAAGTATGTGATTGAGATGTTGTTCTCGAATGGCCCCTACAACAAACAAAGGTCAGTTATGTGGCTTAGAACCCAACAACAAGTCATCATCTGTGAAGGAAATTATTGCACAACATGTGACAACTTTTCCGTTATCATGATGTTCTTGTGTTTTCATTGGAGCAAGCTCATCGTTGTTTTCCTTTGTTTCGTCAGTACTAGAAACTACATGAGTTGCACTAACGTGACCTCTATGAAGGAATTTTCCAGGAAAGAATTCATGCAATGTGATGGGCTTTCGGAACTTCGGCGATAAGCACTGTTAATCTTCTTGCTAATGGAAGATTTGATAACTCTTGGTGGTTGTAGCCTATCCAACCCTCATCATCTTTGTCTTCGGACTGAGTTTCTAGCTCTAGTGAACCTTCAAGATTTTTCCTTGGAAGATCAACTTCAACGGGCTCGAAACTTTCAAATTGTAAGAAGGCAGTGCTTGACGCATTTTGCAACCTTGAACACTTCTTTTCTTTGAGCGCGATACTTACATAATTTGCTTCTGCTGTTTCATCCATGTCTATGATGATTTTTCCTTCACTTACAAGAGTCATGATTTTCTCCTTCAAGACGAAGCATTTCTCTGTAGGGTGGCTAATGACGCGATGAAACTTGCAGTATTTCGGACTGCCAACTTTACCAATTTCCTCTGGCCTTTTTGATTCAGGGAGATCGATGACTTTCTTGGCCAGCAATTCATCAAGGATTGTGGGTACATCCGAATCTGGAAATGGATATACTTTCGCCTCTAATTCCATCAAGGTGGGACGACGTTTCTCCTCTTTGGGATATTGACTTGGGGTCTTATCCTCCTTCACCTTTTGCTTGGTTGTGACTTTCACGGAAGTTGCTTTCACCGCCATAGATTCTTTGGTTTGGTGCTTTGATGCAACATTTTTCTTGAACTCCTTCTGATCAACAAATGGAGATGCCTTTCCATGACTTGCGATACTTAACTCCATGTCGTGCACTCGCGTTGCAAGTTCTTCAAAAGTTCGCGATTTGATCCCTTGTAGGATGTACAAAAGGCCCTAGTGCATTCCTTGAATGCACATCTCCACAGCAGATATTTCTGAAAGGCAATCCTTGCAGTCCAAACTTCACGCCGTCCAATGATTAATGTAATCCACCAAGGGCACGTCCTTCCTTTGCTTGGTGCCTGTCAACTCTATCATGCTTACAATTCTTCGGGTACTGTAAAAACGATTGAAGAATTCCTTCTCAAGTTGCTCCCAGCTATCAATGGACTCGGGCTCCAAGTCAATATACCAGTCAAATGCGTTCCCTTTCAGAGAACAAATAAATTATTTTACCAAAAGGTCACCATGCGTTCCAGCATTGCTACAAGTCTCGACAAAGTGGGAAATATGTTGCCTCGGGTTCCCTTTACCATCAAATTGATGCAGTTTTGGTGGTTGATAATTGGTTGGCATGGTTAGACAGTCTATCCTCTTAGTATAAGGCTTAGAGTAGTACAACGAACTTTGCGATGATCCGCCATATTGAGCTCTGATGGTGTTAGTTATCATGTCTTGCAGTTGTTGGACAGATAACGCCGCAACTGAAGTGGATTGCTTTTTCTTTTGAATGTTGAACTTGGCAAGTGATTCCTCAATAGTCGTCTTTTGTGAGGTGGATCCAGGTGAACGAGGAGGGACGTGGCTCGACTCCAGGTGCATAGGCCTCCAATTTCTTCATGAGTTGAGCGATTTGAAGGTCTTTGTCTTCAACAGATTTCTTCAAGACTTCTATAGTCTGTTCCATCATGGCAAACTTCTCATACACGTTAGTTGCGTCAGTCATTAAGCGTTGACTTTCGTTGAAACTGGAGAATCCACCAAATCCTCAAATTCCCCAAGGTTGGAGGTTGTTTGAGAAAAATCGTCAAATAGCGAGAATGGGGTGTTGCCCCCAAAGATCGCGGTTGCAGACGTCGTGTGAGATCTGCTCTTCTTTGCCATCTCCAAAGAGGCGAAGTATTCGGTTCCATCCAAGCCACTAGCCTTGAACTTGCTTCGAGTGATTGGGCCAACATGACTGAGCTCAGCAGACACGACAACAGTAGCATCTTTGCATGAAACACTACACTTGCGGAAGGCCATTGTAGCAGTAGATCTGAAGTTTGTAGTTTTCAACTTGCAAGGAGAGATGAAAAGCAGAATTGGTCCCACTAGGCGTGCCAAAATTTGTTTGTTGTTGTATGGAAAATAAACTGCAACAAAAATAATATGAAAAAAAAGAGATTTTATTGATGAATATTTGTGAGTACAATTCTTTATATCACTTGATTCTCCTCTATGAAATTTTCCGTGATTCGAGGGCTTGAGAAGCGTCTTTCTCGAATGTAGGACAATGTAGACCTCCTTGTAATGTATTTAATCTCCAAGAACATCGAGCAGTACTTTGTTGTTTCGGGTTGATCTCCGAGAAGAACTTTGTTGACCACTCCTTTGTAGAAGAACTTTGCACTTGATGATTGATCTCTCTGTTTGCGGATGTCTTCACCAATTGCGGAATGCTCTCCTCCAACTCTCAATCTCCCCTTAGAGTAATGAACTCTCTTGCTTGATTCTGATTGGCTCATGTGAGTCATCAAACTTATCGCATAGCTTATGTGATAAGCTTGCTTGTGATTGGCCAAGACATGTCATGTTAGACACTTGGAAACTCTTGATTGGTCACTATTTTGGACTGGGATTGCCACATCATTAACACGTGGTGCCATCTTGTTAGCTTTGTTGACTGGACGTGCCATGTCACTTGACACATGGCCTGAGTTTGGGCCTTAAGATAAAATGGACCTTAGGCTTAAAAATAATAAAATGGAGTAATTTAATTCGTAAAGTTTAAATTAGTTATTTAACTTAATTGAATTTAATCCAAATCTTGTATGGATTAGACCCAATAATTTTATATGTTTACAGAATCAACTTTGATTCACGTCTAAAGTCCATAAAAAGGATTGTCGGCAACCTCAATCCAATTTTCAAATGGATTACTATAATATTTTATTAGAAAAATATTTTGGCAATAAACTTGCACAATAAGTCACGGCCTTGGATCTTTTCTTAACCTATTGGAAAAGGATTACTAAAGGTGATATTTAATCTTATATTAGAAGAAAAAGAGTTTCGACATGTCTGCTAAAAGTCCTTTAATAAAAAGTTAAAGGTATTGTTGACGAGAAAGTGCAAAATATAATGTATCCATGAGCCGCACAATCGAGAGAGATATTTTGACACGGAAAATTATTTTCTTGTCCTATTATTATTATTGTAGGCATGCAAAATTTATTGAATTTAAATTTAATAAAATAGTTTGTCCTATACTTTAAATTTATGTTAGTCCTAATAAATATTATGGACCTATATGATTGGATTGATTATATTAGTCCAATATATATGGATTAAATAAGTAAATCCAAATTTATTGGGCTAACCCTTTCACTTGGGCCATAAGTGATGAGCCCATTTTATTAGGCCTAAGATGTCATCTTCCTAGAGGCCCAGTTTGGTGCCACATGTCAAATGACATGGCACGCCCAGTCAAATGAAAAAGCCAATAGGATCATGCCACGTGTCAAAATGACAACGCATGCCAACTCAAAGTAAATGGCCAGTGAAATTGCGCCACATGTGCAAGTGACATGTTATGGCCATCAAATGTGGCCTTATCACGCTTCAATTTGATTGGTCGGAAAGAGTTTGTTCTCGTCACAACTCTTCTCTTCCACAACTAGAAATAGGGGTCTTCATACTTAAGAAAGGACACTAGAAGTTATAACATGAAGAAAGAGAGAGCTCGTGGATCAAACACCACAAATTTCTCTACAAGTTTCAAGCTTCAAGAAATCAAGTTCAAGTTCAAGAAATTAAGTTCAAGCTCAAGAACGAAGAACAAATCAATTTTCAAGGAGTACGAGTTCAAATCAAAGTTCCTGCTAGTTGAATCCAGATCATCGTTCACGGCGACAAATATAGATTCAAGATCAAGCTCAAAGGCCCTTGAATTTATTTACTATTGGAAAGAAGAATCAAAGGAATCATAGAGATTGTAACACTCAAATTATTTGAAATAAAGAATTACAATTATTGTAATATTTTTCAGTCTCGATTATTTTCTTGATGAATTTTGTTGTCTACAAATTCTGGCATGCCCAGTGGGACAATATCTACCTCTCATTTCAACTTTCAATCACCAAAGTTCAAAAACATCGAAATGGCTTCACAGAAAAACACCTCAAGATCAACTTCCACTAAGAATGCAAATTTTGAGTTCTATGCTAATGTGAAAAAAATCCTCGATATTACCTTTGGACGTTTTGGGCTAGTTACAAGGAGCAAAGCAAGCTCTTTAGGACAACAAGCACTCCAAGTGTCGTCTGTATCAACCCCTATTTTCAGATCTTCATCCTCAAAAGAAGCAAGATCCTCTACAAGCACGACCCAAAAAGGGAATGACATTGCCGAAATTATCGAAAAGGTTCTTGCCCAACTCAGTTTGTCTAAGTCCAAGAAACCCTTCATTCAAACCGATGATGATGACTTGAGCACTGGATCTACTCTAGTCGCTATTAATGTGACATCTAGGCTCTATCCCAATAATGATCCATATCATTTTTCATCCTCTACGGTGATCATGCAAGCAATGGTTATTGAAGCTTCTACCATAGAAGAACAACTTGCAAATTTGACAAAACCAGTTGAAGGCTTGTCAAAGCGCGTGCAAGATTAAGATGCTAAACTTTCCAAGTTAACAAATAAATTGGATAGCATATTAGACGGAGAATCCACACAAACACCTTTAAATCTTCCAATTTCATAAGAGAAAGGAGACTCTTTCGAAAAGCAAGAAATAACAATAAAGGAGATCCAAGTCTCCGCTGAAGTTTTGATTCCCGTTGAGAAATTGAAGGACTTCATCATAAAGGCTATCAAAGATAAGCCTGAGTTATCATCCAAATTATCTCTCACATATGCAAAGCCGTATACGCAAAGAATTGATAACTTGAAGATGTATGTTGGTTATCAACCTCCTAAGTCGCAACAATTTGACGGGAAGGGAAATCCCAAACAACATGTAGTGCACTTTGTTGAAACTTGCAACAATGTTGTACGTACGGTGATTATCTTGTCAAACAGTTTGTTCGATCTCTCAAAGGTAATGCAGTCGATTAGTACACAGATCTCAAATCTGGTTCCACCGATAGTTGGGAGCAGTTGGAGCATGAGTTTCTCAATCGCTTCTATAGCACAAGACGCGCCGTAAGCATGATCGAACTTACAAATGCTCATCAACGAAAGGATGAGCCAGTTATTGACTTCATCAACCATTGGAGGAGCTTAAACATCAATTGCACAGATCGCCTTAGCGAAACTTCTGGCACTGAAATGTACATTCAAGGCATGCATTGGGGTCTTCGCTATATCTTACAAGGCATAAAGCCTAAAATATTTGAAGAACTAGCAAAGTCAAAATGGAAGATTAGCAAGCAATTACAATGTTCAACGTGACTGGAATTTGGAACTTTGGTGTTTCAAAATTTGGAGTTATCATTATTACTTTTAATGTAGATTGGCCAAATTTTACATGAAAAGAAAGAGAAGAAAGATGCTGTTTCATAATACTTCGAGCCTAGTCTTAAAGCTTATATATAGACAAGTCTTGAAGTAGGGGGCATTTTGTAACAACCGGCCGGTCGTTTCGAGAGTTATAGCCCCATTCCCCTATTTTTTGCTTTTTTTGTGTTCTACAGCTGTATTATGACTTGCCGGGTTAGTTGGTTCGGGTCCAGAGTGATTTCGAAGTGAATTGAGGCACTTAGTCTCTTAATTGGAAGTTTAAGTTGGAAAAATTGACCGGATGTCGACCTATACGTAAACGATCTCATATTTGAATTTTTATGGTTTTGTTAGCTTCGTTAGCTGATTTTGGATCTTGGTCATTTCTGCAGAACCGGACGAAGGGCTGCAGAAGCAAATCCGCAGGAGCGAGACTTGGAGCACAGGTGCGAGCCCAGTAGGTTTAAGTGAATTCCACAGGTGCGGAAATTGTTGTGCATGAGCGGTTCCGCAGGTGCGAAAATTAGGCTGCAGGTCCGAAAGGCCTAGGCAGAACATATAAATACGGGACTTCGAGATTTTTCACCATTTTCACATTTTGCAGCTCGGATTTTGAAGGATTTGAGGAGGATTTTGAAG
The DNA here is from genome assembly GCF_001879085.1 of Nicotiana attenuata. Classification (NCBI taxonomy): domain Eukaryota; kingdom Viridiplantae; phylum Streptophyta; class Magnoliopsida; order Solanales; family Solanaceae; genus Nicotiana; species Nicotiana attenuata. Next base: position 92,878,816 of record NC_031995.1, on the reverse strand, counting down.
TGATTTCTGAGGTAAGCTCCTTGTGTCAATTTATCTTCGATAATGGTGCTTCCCCACTGATTTTGCACCTAATTGGTGAGATTTTGAAGTGAAATTTGGGGGTTTAGGGCTTGAGAATTTGAGAGTGAATTTTGGGGATTTGGATGACCAAATGGTGTCGGATTTTGATAACTTTAGTATGGATAGACTCGTGAGTGGATAGGCTTTCGGGTTTTGTGACTTTTATCAGATTTCGAGACGTGGGCCCAGGGGGCCGGGTTGAGCCTATTTCGGATTTTGGTTTAGAATTTTATGTTTTTCTTATGAAATTGATTCTTCTTGTGGCTAGATTCGGCGCATTTGGAGACTGATTCGAGGGGCAAAGGCATTTCAGAGTAAGATTTTTGCGTAGTTTGAGGTAAGTAACAGTCTTAAATCTGGTTCTGAGGGTATGAAACCCCGGAATTTAGTATGATGTGAGTATTTGGAGGTGATGCACATGCTAGACAGGCGTGTGGGCGTGCACCCTGGGGGATTGTGACTTGTTCCGCCCCGTGAGACTGTAAAGTCGAATAGCTTATTATTGATTATATGTCTCCCTTGTTTTCTAGAAACTAACTGCTATTCATGTTAGAAACCATGCTTAGGCCATATGATATCACTGTTGGGACCGCAACGGTCGTGTACTTGTTGAATTGACTGCTAATTATTGTCTTGCACTCAGTCACAGTCTTACGTGTGTGTCATACCTCCATTCCCTCTTGTTTCTTGTTAGTACTTGTTATTATTTCTGTTTGGGCTGAATTGTATGGTTTCTGTGAGCTGAGAGGCTGGAGAGGTTAGTGACTTTGATAGGGCCTGAGTGCCGAGCGGTGAGCTATGTGAGAGTATATGGATCAGGTTGCATGCCACAACGAGCCTGAGGGCTGAATGTATATGGATCGGGTTGCACGCTGCAACAGGCCTTATGGCTATTTACCGATTGTAGATCGGGTTGCACGCCGCAACGAGATTGGATCGGGCTGCACGCCGCAGGGTTGTAGCGCTTGGGCTGAAGGAGCCCCTTCGGAGTCTCTACACCCCCAGTGAGCGCGGGTACCTATTGAGTGTGTGTATTGAGGGCTAAGAGCCGAGTTTTGAGCTATTGAGAGCTTGAGTGACTGTTACCTTGAGAGGTTGTATTTGTCTCGCTTTGTTGCTACACTTAGCTGATTTATGTTATTGTTCTGAACTTCTGGGAAATATTATATCTGGTCTACCTGAACTTAGTAAATATGCAGCTGACTTGACTTATATTGCCGAAATTTACCCATGTCTACTTTCATTGTTGAAATTACTTAAATGAACTGTATTTGTAGAGATCGTCACTGGTTCTCAGTTCTTTATTTGTTTCTGTTACTTACTAAGTTGGTTGTACTCACGCTACACCATTCACTTCATGTGCAGATCCAGGTGTGTCCGGTCACGGAGAACGTTGAGCTCGTGCGTGATCAAGTATCGGAGATTTACGAGGTAGCTGCCGGCGTTGGCAGTGCTTGTCTCTCCGTCTTTGCTATCTTTCTTTTCTGTATTGACATTGAGACACAGACTCTTGTAGACACTGTTTCTTAGACTGGTTGCCTAGATGCTCGTGATTTGGTGACACCCCCATGTTTGGGGCTATCTTTCCGCTTTGTATTTTGAGTTTAACTCCTGTTTCTATGAAAAACTATGTTATGAAAAAGCTTTTGGTTTATCTTTTATGAAGTATCGAAGTATCTTGTAAAAAATTAGTTTGCCTAGTACCATCGATAGGCGACATCACGACAAGTTAGAGTTTTGGGTCGTGACAAGTTGGTGTTAGAGCCTAGGTTACATAAGTCTCACAAGTCATGAGCAGATTTAGTAGAGTCCTGCAGATCGATACGGAGACGTTTTTACTTATCTCGGAGAGGCTGCAGAACCCTTAGGAAAATTCCCATTCGTGAATTCTTATCGTGCAAATCTGTTGATTCCGGTAACTAAACTTCTGTTATTCTATTCTCTCATATATGGTGAGGACACGTGCTACTGGGCAGGACGGACAGCCACCAGTACCACCAGCCAGGGCCACGAGAGGCGAGGTCGCAGTAGAGGCTGAGGTCGTGGTAGAGGCCGCGGTAGGGGCAGGGGTAAAACTTGCACAACGGCTAAGGCAGCACCTGCAGATCCACCAGTTGCCCCAGTTCAGGATCAGGTCCCAGTTGTGGATGCACCAGCGGGAATCAACTCAGGCACCAGCTGTGCCCATCGTGATCCTAGGCTTTCAGGAGCCCTTAGCTCAGATTCTGACCGTGTGCACCAGTCTTGCTCAGGCGGTCTCTGTTTCAACTGCAGCAGCCACTTCAGAGGTTGGGGGAGGCACTTAGACTCCCGTCGCCCACACACCAGAGCAGGTGATACAGGGGCTCCAAACACTGGGGGTACCACCAGCCCAACCAGTTGCAGCTGCTCAGGACTATGTGGTCCCTATCATGATTGATGATGAGCAGCATAGATTGGAGAGGTTTGGAGGCTCCAGCCCCCATCCTTCAGCGTTGCAGAGGGAGAGGATGCGCAGGGCTTCTTGGATAAGTGTCAGAGGATGCTCCGTACAGCAGGTATTCTGGAGACCAGTGGGGTCTCGTTCACTACTTTTCAGTTCTTTGGAGATGCCTTCACATAGTGGGAGGCATAGGTCGGTTGGTGCAGCGCCACTTACATGGCAGGAGTTCTGCGTTCTCTTCTTGGAGAAGTATGTGTCGCAGTCTCACAGAGAAGAGCTGCGCAAAGAGTTCGAGTAGTTGCATCAGGATGATATGACTATGACGCAGTACGAGATGATATTTTTTAAGTTAGCCCGTCATGCTGTTTGGTTGGTTCCCACGGAGAGGGAGAGGATCAGGAGGTTCATTGATAGCCTCACATTTGAGTTACGGGTGCTTATGACTAGAGAGAGGGCATATGGTGCTACCTTCGAGGAGGTTCTCGACATTGCTCGGCAGATAGAGTTTGTCCGCGGCTAGGATCGGGTTGAGAGGGAGGCCAAGAGTTCTCGTGGATCGGATAGTTTTGGTGATGTTCCTTCTGGAGGCCAGTTCCACCACGGCAGAGGTCGTCCTTACAGGCATGCTCATACGGCGCGCCCAATTCACCGTGGTGCATCCTCTGGCCATGGTTCTCACAATTCTTTATCAGGGTCACTCATCTCTCAGTGCCCTTCCAGCTCAAAGTTCGTCCTGTGCTCCATCGGGTCAGGGCTCATCTATGTTAGGTCCTTCTACAATTTATCCTGGTGCTCGGGGCTCCCTTCAGTCCCCACCACCAGCACCGGGGAGTTGCTACAAGCGTGGAGAGTTCGGTCATATCAGGAGGCAGTGTCCCCGCCTAGTGGGAGGTCCGGCTTAGTAGAGGGGCCAGCCTATGACTTCAGCACCAGTTACTTCACCACCGACCCACCAGCTCAGGGTGGAGCTTAGTCAGCTAGGGGTCTCCCTAGAGGGGGAGGCCGATCAGGTGGCGGTCAGGCCCGTTTCTATGCACTCTCTGCCAGACCAGATGCCATTGCTTCAGATAGAGTGATCACGGATATTATCTCAGTATGTCATCGAGATGATTCTGTATTATTTGACCTTAGTGCCACCTATTCATATGTGTCATCATATTTTGCTCATTATTTAGAAAAGCCCTGTGAGTCTCTAGTTTTATCTATTTGCGTATCTACACCGGCGGGCGATACTATTATTGTAGACCGTGTATATCAATCGTGTGTAGTGACTATTAGGGGAATAGAGACTAGAGTTGATATGTTGCTGCTTAGTATGGTTGATTTTGATGTGATATTGGGTGTGGATTGGTTGTCTCCATGTCATGCTATTCTGGACTGTCACGCTAAGACTGTGATGTTGGTGATGCCGGGGTTGCCACGGATTGAGTGGCAAGGTTCTTTAGACTATGTTCTCAGTAGAGTGATTTCATACTTGAAGGCCCAGCGGATGGTTGGAAGGGTTATCTTTCTTATTTGGCCTTTGTGAGGGATGTCAGTGCAGAGACCCCTACTATTGATTCTGTTCCGGTGGTGCGAGATTTTCCGGATGTGTTTCCTGCAGACCTATCGGGCATGCCGTTAGACAAGGATATTGACTTCGGTATTGATTTGGTGTCGGGCACTCAGCCCCTTTCTATTCCACCATACCGTATGGCACCGGCGAAGTTGAAGGAATTGAAGGAGCACCTTCAGGAACTCCTTGATAAGGGGTTCATTCTGCCAAGCGTGTCACCTTAGGGTACACCAGTTCTATTTGTGAAGAAGAAAGATGATACTATGAGAAAGTGAATTGGTTACAAGCAGTTGAACAAAGTCAAAATCAAGCAAGTATCCTTTGCCTCGTATTGATGATCTATTTGACCAACTTCAGGGAGCGAGGGTGTTCTCCAAGATCGATCTGAGGTCTAGGTATCACTAGCTGAAGATTCGAGACTCGGACATTCTTAAGACAGCTTTCAGGACCCATTATGGTCATTATGAGTTCCTCATGATATCTTTTGGGCTGACCAACGCCCCAGCAGCGTTCATGCATTTGATGGACAGCGTGTTTTAGCCTTATCTCGACTTGTTCGTTATTGTGTTCATTGATGATATCCTGGGGTACTCTCGTAGCCAGGAGGAGCACGCCCAGCATTTGAGGGTCGTATTGCGGCGGTTGAGGGAGGAGAAGCTTTATGCCAAGTTCTCCAAGTGTGAGTTTTGGCTCAGTTCAATGGTGTTCTTGGGGCTCGTGGTGGCCAGTGAGGGTATTCAGGTAGATCCAAAGAAGATAAATGCGGTTTAGAGTTGTCCCAAACCATCCTCAACTATAGAGATTCAGAGCTTTCTTGGTTTGGCTGGTTATTATCGTCGGTTCATCCAGGGTTTCTCGTCTATTGCGTCGCTCTTGACCAAAATTGACCCAAAAGGGTGCTCCTTTCATGTGGTCGGACGAGTGTGAGGAGAGCTTTCAAAAGCTCAAGACTGCCTTGACCACAGCTCCAATTCGAGTTCTGCCATCAGCTTTCGGTTCTTATATAGTATATTGTGCTTCTCAAATCAATTTTGATGTAGGAGGGTAGAGTGGTTGCTTATTCTTCGGGTCAGTTGAAGCCCCATGAGAAGAACTACCCTGTTCATGATTTGGAGTTGGCTGCCATTAATCACGCGTTGAAGATTTGGAGGCACTATCTCTATGGTGTGCCTTGTAAGGTCTTTACTGATCATCGCATCCTCCAGCACTTGTCCCAACAGAAGGACCTCAATTTGAGGCAGCAGAGATGGTTGGAGCTACTAAAGCACTATGATATCACCATTTTGTACCACCCGAGAAAGGCCAATGTGGTGGCCGATGCCTTGAGTAGAAAGGCAGTGAGTATGGGTAGTCTTACATTCCTTCCTGTTGGTGAGAGACCTCTTGTAGTTGACGTTCAGGCCTTGGCCAACCGGTTTGTGAGATTGGATATTTCGGAGCCCAGTCGGGTTCTATCTTGTGTAGTTCTCAGTCTTCCTTGTTTGATCGCATCAGAGAGCGCCAGTATCATGATCCTCATTTTCTTGTCCTCAAGGACAAGGTTCATCACGGTGATGCTAGAGATGTGACAATTGGTGATGATGGGGTATTGAGGATGCAGGGCCGGATATGTGTGCACAATGTAGATGGGCTACGGGAGTTGATTCTTAAGGAGGCCCACAGCTCGCGGTATTCCATCCATCCGGTTGCCGTGAAGATGTACCAGGATTTGAGATGGCACTATTGGTGGAGGAGGATGAAGAATGATATAGTTGGGTTTGTAGCTCGGTGTCTCAACTGTCAGCAGGTCAAGTCTGAGCATGAGAGACCAGGTGGCTTGCTTCAGAGGTTAGAGATCCCGGAGTGGAAGTGGGAGCGGATCACCATGGATTTCATAGTTGGACTCCCTCGAACTTCGAGGAAGTTTGATGTTATTTGGGTGATTGTGGATCGGCTGACCAAGTTCACGCACTTCATTCTAGTTGGTACTACTTATTCCTCAGAGCGTTGGCTGAGATTTACATCCGAGAGATTGTTCAACTTCATCGGGTGCTAGTTTCCATCATTTCAGATAGAAGCACGCAGTTTATATTGCAATTATGGAGAGCCATGCAGCGAGAGTTGGGTACTCAGGTTGAGCTGCGCAAAGCATTCCACCCTCAAATGGATGAACAATCCGAGCGCACTATCCAGATATTGGAGGACATGATTGTGAGCACGTGATTTTTGCCCTATATATGAATTATTCCCAAAAATTCAAACAAAATAATTTCTCTTTCATTATTTTACACTTTTGTGAATTTTGTGTTATTTTCTGTTAATTGTTTGCATTTTATTTGTGCATCTTTATTTCATATGAAAAATATAAAAAATATGCCTGACATTTGCATTTAGGATCTAATTTTATATTTAAGGATTACTTAGTGGTTAAGTTGCTTTTAGAACAAAATTTAAAGAAAATAACAAAAATAGTCCATTTTTGCATTTTTAATTGTTAGTTGTTGAATTTGTCTTGAGTTTACTTTAAATAGGAATTAATTAGCTTAATTTTGGAAATAAATTAGGTTTCATTTTAATTTTTGCATTTTTATAAAATCAGGAAAAAAAAAGAATAATACAAATTGAAATACAAAAAAACAAATAAAAGAAATAAAAATGAAAACAAAAGCAATTAAAAGGGGCTGCCTTAATAATGCCTAATTGGGCCATTTAATTGACTTCACCCAGCCCAAACCAGTGTCACGCCCGTCCAGGTCTGCCCCAAACCCGGCCTGCTCCCCTACCCTTTAAACGACGTCGTTTGATTAAGTTTTAATCTTGACCGTCGATGTTTATTGATCTAACGGACAGGAAGCCCATGTTCAATGATATATATATATGTCCTAACCTTACCCACCCCCCACCCCCAAGTCCGTCTCCCTCACTCCCCCATAACCCATTCTCAGAGACCACCGCCCTCCACCGCCTGCCGCCTGCCGGAAATCGCCTGCGGCGGCGGCCGGTCACCAAACGCCCCCAAAAACACACCACAGCACCTCCTCCCTCTCCTCATTCCCAATCTGGGATCAGTCTTCCTCAATTCCCTTCCCAACTCCTCGAATCTTCAAAATTACTGTCACCGCCTCCGCCGTGTCCGGCGGCGGTCACCCCAAACCGGTCCAAAATCACACCTCTTGCTCCTCTCCTCCTCTCCTTTCCACATCCATGTCAATTCTCCCTCAAATATCACCCGAATTCCTCGAATTCCGATTCAAAGTTCCGCCCCAAAACCCTAATTTCTCCAAACAGTCCCAGATTAATACCATACACTCCCATCACCCTCCTCTACCCAAATCCCTAAACCGTTGTCCCCAAATCCAACAGGCACTGATACAATTTCAAATCTAGGGTTGGAGAAGTTTGAACCTCTTCTGGGTTTTTGAAGGTTCGACTTGGCTCAGTTGATGTATTGTGTTTAGTAAAGTCCGAGTCAGTAAGTTCTTTCTTCTTTATTCAATTTTTTCCGTTTATGGTTGATTCTCTGCTCATGCTTTTGATTTTCTGTAGTTTAATCTTGTATGTGGATTGATTTTGTTCTCGTGATCTTGTGTGAATCAATGTTTGTCTCTACTAGTATAGGTTTAATCGTTACTGATTAGTTTAGTTAGGCTTCATCTTTGTTTAGCCTTCTATTCGTTTTTAGGATTAATCTTGACTCAATTTTGATTCATATGCTTGATTTCAATTATTTGATCAATAGATGTTACTTTTAATTTGATTTTAACCTAGTTCATTTATCGTTAATCCTTAGTTCACTGACCAGCCCCGGTAATGAGTGGAGTTAATGTGAATAATCTAGATTTTTGTTAACCATGGTCAATCCTTGACCAATTATCAGGGTTGGAGGTTTAGGTTTGCCTAGGTTAGTAGTTTCAGGGGTATCCATGGGGTAATTTGGGCACTTAAAAGGGGTTAGAATGTTGTAGTTCAAGCTAGAATCCTCTAGGACCTTCCAAAGTAGGGCTTTAGTGTAAGGTTCAGTAATTTTAGTGTGTTAACTTGAGAAACAAGTCAGTAAAGAGAGGACTAAGCTAAAAATAAAATAGGGACTAAGAGGAAAATAGAAAATTGGGGGCTGCCCTCATCTTTGCCTATAAAAGGCAGCCTCTAGTGCCTTGACTAACAAGTTTGGGACCTCACAAATCTTACACAAAAAAAAACTAGGCTATAGTTTCCAGAATCCAAATTTGAATTCCCAGATTCAAATTCTAGATCTGAAATTTTGAAGTCTCTTTTCCATCCTAAAATCAAAAAAAAAATACACAGAAGCTACAGAAAAATTCAAAAAAAAACGTACAGTTCCATTCATTTCTTAGGTTGAGTTCAAGTTTAGTGGTTGACTTGCATTTCTTAGCTCAAATTCTGATAGCTGAGGTTCAGAATCATTTCTGGTTTGATTTCGATTGAGTTTTGAGTTCAAACAAGTCAGTTTTGGGTCAGTTAGTGGGTTTTTGATTGCTGAAATGTTCCTGGGGGTTTGAGAAGTTATCTTGATTGAAATTGCTCTTGATGTTGCTGCGTTGACTGATCCATTGCTGGATTCCTGAAATTGTTCCTGAATTGCTGTTGAGTCCTGCTATTGCTGCTGACTTCTCTCATTTCCTATTCCTTTCTAATTCCATGTACACGGCTTGGCCTTTGATAATTGTAAGTTGAAACATGAAAGAGTTGAAGCATGAAATCTGAGTTACTCCAATTTTTGTAACTGTGTGTTCAACATTCAGCTTATTGATGTAGATTAAATTTCTGTTTGTATTGTACTAATATGGACTGTACCGGACTGTTTAGACTATTGGGCTTGTGATTGTTCATCTAAAAATTAGCCTTGAACTAGCATAGTTTAGTTAATTGTGTTAGTCTGACTTTTAAAATCAGGAGAATATTGTAGACTTGGGATCAATTCTGGCATTAGCGCGTATGCTCATATCAAGGACAATTTTAGGCCCAGTAAATATGTGTGGTAGTGCAGTACTTTAGTATCTAAAATTAGTAATCGTAGATGTAGTTACTCAGTACACGTTCGCTACACTAAGTCCATGAATTTAGCAAGAGTAGTTAGTTCCATGTCAATTCGGTGAATCCTATAGGAACACGCGGCAAAGTTTAAACGTGGCTGGAGCATGAAACTGGAGTCTGTTAACCAGCAGTTCGTTGATTTGAATGAGTGTATCTTGTTTCATTTGTTTTAAAATCATTGATTACCATTAAAGCAATATGAAATAAGAGCAAGGCTCAACAGCCTGTGCTGACCGAGTTGGACCTCAGCTCTGCTAAAGCCCGTCCCAACTCTAGTCCTAATTCGTTTCTCATTTGGGCCTGTGCAAAGGCCCATAAATGGTTTACAGCCTTTTATTTAAAATATAAAGCTGGACTGAAACTCCACCTCTCTGGGCTAATATCGAAGCCCAGTGACCTGACTTTTGCAAGTAGGCTAATAACTAATTAAGTAGGGCCTTTCTTTTTTTTTAGAGAGACAATACATGAATATAAAATTGTAGATTACCCCAGGTATGCCTTTAATGAGATGAGCCTCGCTAAATAAAATACATAAACCGCGGGGCCCTCAATAAATGTTACATAAAAATACTTAGAATTCGGGCAGACCGTTTTAGCAAATTTCACGGTCTTCCCCAAAGATAATGAATGCATAATTGCTTAGGGCGCGTATTTTAATAATATTACCTTCCTAAATGTGGGTGCACATTTATGTGACCCAAATCCGAATCTCAACGAAGTTGAAATGTATTGACAATCATGGGTGCACTGGTGCGACGTGGTTCGAGACGCATTTTTCACGACGTTGCAATTTTTATTAAAAATAACAATAAAAGCGGTTAAAATAAAAAGCACATAGGTTAGAATATGTTTAAAAATCAGATAAAGCAAATACAACAGTTGAGCGACCGTGCTAGAATCACGGAATCCGGGAATGCCTAACACCTTCTCCCGGGTTAACAGAATTCCTTACTCGGAGTTCTGGTTCGCAGACTGTTAACAGAGTCAATAATTTCCTCGGTTCGGGATTCAACCGGTGACTTGGGACACCATTAATCTCCCAAGTGGCGACTCTGAATGTTAATAGTAAATCCCGTTCCGACTGTCCTTCAATTGGAAAAACTCCTTTACACCCTTATATACTCCTTTCGGGGGTGTAGTAGTGAAAAAGGAGGTGTGACAATGATATGTGCTTGTGTCATTGATTTTGGGGGTTCATGGGACCAGTTTCTGCCACTCGCGAAGTTTGCTTACAACAACAGTTATCAATCGAGCATTCAGATGACTCCATACAAGGCTTTATATGGGAGGTGGTGTAGATCTCTGGTGGGATAGTTTGAGCCGTATGAGGCTAGGCTTTTGGGTACAGACTTGGTTCAGGATGCATTAGACAAGGTGAAATTGATTCAGGAGCGGCTTCACACAGCACAGTCGAGACAGAAGAGCTATGCTGACAGGAAAGTCTGTGATGTGTCTTACATGGACAGGGAGAAGGTTCTACTGAAGGTATCACCCATGAAGGGTGTTATGAGGTTTGGGAAGAGCAAGATGAGCCCTCGATTCATTGGGCCTTTTAAGGTACTTCAGAGGATTGGGGAGGTGGCATACAAGCTTGCCTTGCCACCTAGATTGATGAGTGTACATCCAGTATTTTATATTTTTATGCTTTGGAAGTATATCAGCGATCCGTCTCATGTTTTGGATTTCAGCACGGTCCAGTTGGATGGTGATTTGACTTACGATGTGGAGCCGGTGGCCATTTTGGGGCGGCAGGTTCGAAAGTTGAGGTCAAAGGATATAGCTTCAATGAAAGTGCAGTGGAGAGGTCAGCCCATGGAGGAGGCTACTTGGGACACCATGCGGGAGATGCGGAGCAGATATCCACACCTATTTGAGACCCCAGGTATGTTTCTAGACCCGTTCGAGGACGAACGTTTGTTTAAAAGGGGGAGGATGTAACGACCCGGCCGGTCGTTTTGAGAGTTATAGCCTCATTCCTCCATTTTGCTTCTTTTTTGTTATACAATTGTATTATGACTTGCCGGGTTAGTTGGTTCGGGTCCGGAGTAATTTCGGAGTGAATTGAGACACTTAGTCTCTTAATTAGAAGTTTAAGTTGGAAAAGTTAATCGGATGTCGAGCTATGTGTAAATGACCTCGGATTTGAATTTTGATATGTAAATGACCTAGCGCGTTCGGAATGTGATTTGGAGGTCCGTAGTAGAATTAGGCTTGAATTGGCGAAAGTTAGAATTTTGGCGAATTTCACTGGCAATGGAAATTTTGATATCGGGGTCGAATTTGATTTCCAAGAATTGGAGTAGGTTTATGGTGTAATTTATGACTTGTGTGCAAAATTTGAGGTCAATCGGACGCGGTTTGGTAGGTTTCGGCGTCGTTGGTCGAATTTGAAAGTTTAGAAGTTCTTTAGGCTTGAATCCGGGTGTAATCCGTGTTTTTGGTGTTGTTGGGGTGATTCAAGGGTTCGACTAAGTTCGTAATGGGTTATATGACTTGTTGGTATGTTTGGTTGAGGTCCCAGGGGCCTTGGGTTGATTTCGGGTGGTTATTGGACTTGGTTTCTAGTTGGTGAAGTTGTTGAAGTTGGTTGTTGCTGGTGTAATCGCACCTGCGAGGGGCCTAGCCGTAGATACGGCAAGATGGGCGTAGATGCAACAAGCTGGGAAGGAGGCGCATGTGCGAGAAAGGGAGCGCATCAGCGAGCCCGCATATGCGAGGCTGAGCTGCAGATGCGGAAAAGGGGATCTTGGTCATTTCTGGAGAAGCGGACGAAGGACCGCAGAAGAGACTCTGCAAGTGCGAGACCTGGAGCGTAGGTGCGAGCCCAGTGGGTTTAAGTGAATTCCGCAGGTGCAGAAATTGTTGCGAGGAGCGGTTCCGCAGGTGCGAAAATTAGGCCGCAGGTGCGAAAGGCCTGGGCAGAATATATAAATACGGGACATCGAGATTTTTCACCATTTTCATAGTTTGGACTCGAATTTTGGAGGATTTTTAGGAGGATTTTGAAGTGATTACTGAGGTAAGCTCCTTGTGTCTATTTATCATCGATAATGGTGTTTCCCCACTGATTTTGCACCTAATTGGTGAGATTTTGAAGTGAAATTTGGGGGTTTAGGGCTTGAGAATTGGAGAGTGAACTTTGGGGATTTGGATGACCAAATGGTGTCGGATTTTGATAAATTTAGTATGGATAGACTCGTGAGTAGATGGGCTTTCGGATTTAGTGACTTTTGTAAAATTTTGAGACGTGGGCCCGGGGGGCCAGGTTGAGCCTATTTCGGATTTTGGTTTAGAATTTCATGTATTTCTTATGGAATTGATTCCTGTAGCCTATATTAATTTTCTCGTACTGCTTGTGGCTAGATTCGGGGCATTTGGAGACTGATTCGAGGGGCAAAGGCATTTCAGAGTAAGATTTTTGCGCAGTTTGAGGTAATTAATAGTCTTAAATCTGGTTCTGAGGGTATGAAACTCCGGAATTTGGTATGATGTGAGTATTTGAAGGTGACGCACATGCTAGGTAACGGGCGTGTGGGCGTGCACCGTGGGGGATTGTGACTTGGTCCGCCCCGTGAGACTATAAAGTCGAATAGCCTATTGTTGATTATATGTTTCCCTTGTTTTCTAGAAATAGACTACTATTCATGTTAGAAACCATGCTTAGGCGATATGGTATCACTGTTGGGACCCGCAGCGGTCGTGTACTTGTTGAATTGACTGCTAATTGTTGTGTTGCACTCAGTCACAGTCTTACGTGTGTGTCATACCTCCATTCCCTCTTGTTTCTTGTTAGTACTTATTATTATTTCTGTTTGGGCTGAATTGTATTGTTTCTGCGAGCTGAGAGGCTGGAGAGGTTAGTGACTGAGATAGGGCCTGAGTGTCGAGCGTGAGCTATGTGAGAGTATATGGATCGGGTTGCACGTCGCAAAGAGCCTGAGGGCTGAATGTATATGGATTGGGTTGCATGCCGCAACGGGCCTTATGGCTATTTATGGATTGTGGATCGGGTTGCACGTCGCAACAAGATTGGATCGGGCTGCACGCCGCAGCGATATAGCGCTTGGGCTGAAGGAGCCCCTCCGGAGTTTCTACACCCCAGTGTGCGCAGATACCTATTGAGTGTGTGTATTGAGGTCTGAGAGCCGAGTTTATTGAGAGCTTGAGTGACTGTTACCCTGAGAGGTTGTATTTGTCTCGCTTTGTCGCTACACTTAGCTGATTTATGTTACTGTTCTGAACTTCTGGGAAATATTATATCTGGTCTACCTGAACTTAGCAAATATGCAGCTGACTTGACTTATATTGGCGGAATTTACCCAAGTCTACTTTCATTGTTGATATTACTGAAATGAACTGTATTTGTATAGCTCGTCGCTGCTTCTCAATTCTTTATTTGTTTCTATTACTTATTGAGTTGGTTGTACTCACGCTACACCATTCACTTCATGTGCAGATCTAGCTGTGTCCGATCACAAAGGACGTTGAGCACGTGCGTGGTCGAGTATCGAACATTTACGAGGTAGCTGCCGGCGTTGGCAGTCCTTGTCTCTCCGTCTTTGCTATCTTTCTTTTCTGTATTGACATTTAGACACAGACTCTTGTAGACACTGTTTCTTAGACTGGTTGCCTAGATGCTCATGACTTGGTGACACCCCCATGTTTGGGGCTATCTTTCCTCTTTGTATTTTGAGTTTAACTCCTATTTTTATGGAAAACTATGTTATGAAAACGTTTTTGGTTTAACTTTTATGAAATATCGAAGTATCTTGAAATAAAAATCGTCTTGCCTAGTACCATCGATAGGCGCCATCACGACAGGTTAGAGTTTTGGGTCGTGATACATTTATAGGCATGCAAACTTTATTGAATTTAAATTCAATAAAATATTTTGGACTATACTTTAAATATATGTTATTCTAAATAAATATTATGGACCTAATGATTGGATTGATTATATTTGTCCAATATATATGGATTAAATAAGTAAATCCAAATTTATTGGGCTAACCCATTCACTTGGGCCACAAGTGATGAGCCCAATGTCATCTTCTTGGATGCCCAGTTTTGTGCCACGTGTCAAATGGCATGGCACGCCAAGTCAAACGAAAGAGCCATTAGGATCATGCTACGTGTCAAAATGACTAGGCATGCCAACTCAAAGTAAATGGCTAGTGAAATTGCGATACATGTGCAAGTGACATGTTATGGCCAATCAAATGCGGCCTTATCACGCTTCCATTTGATTGGTCCGAGAGAGTTTGTTCTCATCACAACTCTTCTCTTCCACAACTATAAATAGGGGTCTTCATAATTCAGAAAGGACAACAGAAGTTATAACAAGAAGCAAGAGAGAGATCGTGGATCAATCGCGCAAATTTCTCTACATGTTTCAAGCTTCAAGCAATTAAGTTCAAGTTCAAGAAATCAAGTTCAAGCTCATGAACGAAGAACAAATTAAGGTTCAAGGAGTACAAGTTCAAATCAAAGTTCATGCTAGTTGAATTTAGATCATCGTTCACGGCAACAAATATAGATTCAAGATCAAGCTCAAAGGTACTTGAATTTATTTACTATTGGAAAGAAGAATCAGAGTAATCATAGAGATTGTAACACTCAAATTATTTAAAATATAATATTACGATTGTTGCAATATTTTTCGGTCTCGATTATTTTCTTCACGGATTTTATTGTCTACAACTATGTCGATGTTTTTGAGAAAAATTTCAGTTTAAGTTTTTCATTCAATTTGTTCGCGGATTCCATGATCAAAGAGTTGATAGCAAAAATTGGTCTCAGTGTGGATATGCGGAGAGTCTTCGTGCTACCGAAGAAATTTTCAAACGAGACTCTCTTCACCTAGGATTGTTATTGTCATGTACGTCTTAGATCCGATTTGATATATAAATAAATTTTAAACACGAAAAAAATTATCTAGAATTGTTATTGTCCTCCGCTACATATTACGAACACTTTATGCAATCTCATACCTTCTATAATCAAGGTTGTTTAAATGTCATTTTAGATGATACTATCATTAGTGCTAGCATTTTAAAGTTCATTCTAATATTAATTAATAACCAACGAGAATCTTCATTTTTTGAAAGAAAAAAGAAGAACACTTTTTTCTGGATTATGAAGAGATACTTGATGGAAATTTAATTGTTTTAGAGAAAACTTTATAGAAAGATAAGTTTGATCAAAGGTCAAATATTTGAATATGACAATTTATCTAATAAAAGGGCGTATTTAAAAATCTTGGTACAAGATAGTTCATTAATTACAATTAATAAAAGGGCGTATTTAAAAATCTTGGTATAATTATTAGGCAAGAAAAATAATTGAGACTATCTTATTTTTATTGTACTAATATTTAGGTGTTAGCTTATAGTGATATTTGAACTCAATTAGAGTTGTGTTCACTTAAAATTTTGACAAATTAGTGATGGACTGTATCTCTTAATATTCAAATTGATTATGAATTTGATAAAATTGGCATTTTCGTGAGACGCGAGAAAAAAGTTATGGGTTGAATAATATCTGAGTTAAATATATGTGTTGTTTGAAATTTTTATATTAATATTTTATTTTAAAATTTTCTCCTATAACACATTATATGTATGAAAATTTCTATATGGCAGAATTTTTGCCTCTACTGATATATGTAAATACAATCAACATTAATTATTAAGAACTCGTATTTTTTAATTTTTTTTAAACTAAGATACATTATTTAATAATATACCTTTAATTGTATGCTCATTGACATATGTACACACGCATTGTGAAATATTATTCGCGTTTTAAAATTATTTTTTTATATTTATCGAGATAAATTACACACGTGATGCACGAATCCTTAGACTAATTACTTTAAAAAGAATAAATGAAAGAACTAGAACAAAGTTGAAAAAGAAGCATTGAAGCGATATATATAAGTCTAGCAAAACAATTAGAAAAGTAAGAAATGCTCACATGAAAAGATATATATAAAGAAAGAGAGACTTGAGAAAGAAACGGAAAACGGTTGGCAGATAAATGGCGCCAAAAGTAAAGAAAGAAAATTCTTTTATCTCCCATTTCTGTTCCATCCATTTCTTCTTCCTCCTTCACTTTTTCTCTTTCTCTTTTTTTTCCTCTGCAAATTTCAACCTTTTACCATGTCTGTGAAGCTCCATATTCCCTCTACATAATATACTAAGGTATTATGACGATAATTATGTTACAATTAGAATTTCCTTTAATAAATGTCACAGACGAATCCAGAATCTAAAAGTCGTAAGTACACCATTTAATTAATATTTTTACATGCTTCTAAAATTTTAAACACCTTTTCAGTTTTTATCTTTATTGCATGGACGTCAAACGTTTTTTTTGTTTAATCATCTGGTATCTGAAATCCACCAGCTCGACTAATCTGGATTCGTGCTGCGTAGAACTAGTTAAGAGAAAAGTGCTTCCTTTCAGGAATTTCTCCATTCCCGAGCTCAAATGGGAGGTCTCCAGTAAAGATACCAGAGGCGGATCCAAAATTCGATAGTCACGGGGGCACCATTATATTCAATATTAATTTATCACTACTCATAGAGATTGGTACGGGGGCATTTGTTAATATTTGACTATTTTTTGAAAAAATTAACAAGTATATATACATGAAGTTTTTGTCGAATTTTTCGGGTGCCGGTGACCCCTCTGCCTACAATGTAGGCTCGCCTACCATTTTGATGCATTTTGTTGAGATATCCATACGATGAAATTTAGAGTTGAAACTCAAATTACAGATCTTACTATATGATAATTGTATGGGAGTTTTATGAAATGGGAAAAGTTTGATCAAAATTTGATGCCATGTTACCCTAAATATGAATTGGGAAATTTAAAGATGCAATTCATTTTATAGATCTTGCTCTATGTATTTGTATGGTATGGGGGTTTCGTGTAAAGGAAAGTGTTTGAATGAATCTCATGTGATTTTACCTTGAATATATATCTTTGATTTTAACAAAGGCAATTCACTATTTGCTGCTATTTATTTCTTTTCCTTTTGCCACTTCTCTTTTTCTTTCTAAGTTTTTACATTGATGCATCATGAATTCATATTTGAGATGGGGAATTTCTTTTCATAATAAAGATCTATTTTGAATTGTTATTTAGTTTCATTTCTTAGAAGGGGAACTTTGGAGCAATAGTAAAGTTATCTCCGGGTGACCTACGTGTTCGAGCCGTGGAAGCAGCCACTAATACTTGCATTAGGGTAGGCTGTCTACATCACACCCTTGGAGTGTGACCCTTCTCCGGACTCTGAGCTAAAGTTGTCTCCGTGTGGCCTTTAGGTCACAGGTTCGAGCCGAGGAAGCAGCTATTAAAACTTGCATTAGGATAGGCGGTTTACATCACACCCTTGGAGTGCGGCCCTTCTCCGGACCCTGCGATAAAGTTCTCTTCGTGTGGTCTATAGGTCACGAGTTCAAGCCGTGGAAGCAGTCATTAAAACTTGCATTACGGTAGGTTGTCTACATCACACCCTTGGGGTGCGGCCCTTCTCCGAACGCTGGATAAATGCGTAATGCTTTATGCACCGAACT
The DNA here is from genome assembly GCF_001879085.1 of Nicotiana attenuata. NCBI lineage: Eukaryota > Viridiplantae > Streptophyta > Magnoliopsida > Solanales > Solanaceae > Nicotiana > Nicotiana attenuata. The sequence continues at coordinate 92,861,160 of NC_031995.1, read as the reverse complement.
GCCATTTTTTCGTTTGGTTGATCTATTGGTTTTGGCTAAATTGGCTTCTTATATATGGTGCAGGTATTGGAAGCAGGAAGATTTTAATTTGATTAAGTAGTAAATTAACAAGATTTTACTATATGGGAAAGAGCTTGAAACATCAAGATCCTAGTATTAGTCCAGAAAATCCTAAGGGATGCATGTGGGGAATACTTCACAATTTGAATCACAACCGATGGCAACAAGTCAGGAAACACCTCCCACACAAAAGGCAGAGCTGTGGAAAGCAGATTGCTGGTGAGAAAAAAAATAAAGAAATCGAAAACAAATTAGTTTTTGCATAAGAGAGTACTTTTCCCTGCTACATTATGTTAATTAATCTCTTAAGACGGGAACCTTGGCGTAACCAGTACGGGTTCGAGCCGTGGAAACAGCCTCTTGCAGAAATGCAGGGTAAGGCTGCGTACAATAGACCCTTGTGGTCCAGCCCTTCCCCAGACTCCGTGCATAGCAGGAACTTAGTACACCAGGCTGCCCTTTTTAATCTCTTAAGCATGTCATGTTAGATGCTTAGTTTATTGTCTTTATTACTAAACCATTTCATTGAAAAAGGACAGTTGGTTTGTGTACAATTACTATAGGTTTAATGTTGGATTGAATAACTATTAGGGGTCGTTTGGTTTGATGTATAGCAAGAAATAACCATGTTACAAAGTGCAATTAAGAAGAAAAAAAAGGAGCCCATTTATTGTCGATACAGAGGCTGCTCTCCACGACGATGTTCATGTTCCTTGCGCAGTAGGATTCTTAATGGTTAGGTCGGGTGAAGATCTTGCTTCCAAGTCTGAATATTATATTGAAATATATTTCACTGAAGATTACGATTTCTCAATATCATATTTCAAATAAAGTTGTACTAATAGTCATATAATGTTTGGTTTACTTTTCTATTCATGTATGGTTAATCCTTGTATAAAGTTATACATCAATTTTGGTATAACTTTATACCACTATCAACATAGAATAACTAATTTATGTATAACTTATACATGGATAAAGCATTAAAGGACAACACTATCCTTGTCTTTTTTTCTAGAAGCCTATAAAAGTGAAGCATCCAAGGGTATAATTGTAAACTCATTGTGTATTAGTTTAAAAACGATATCAACTTTTGTGCAATGAACCAAATGCCCAACAAGAAATAATCTCTGCATTAGTAATCCTGCATTATAATCCATGTATAACTTATTTTCGAACCAAACGAAGTTCCTGGCATGTATTGAGATTGAAAGTTAGGGAAAATAGGATGGTATTAACTATTTTCTCTTTTGAAGATGCAGGGGATAATGCAACAACTACTGATTCTGGTGATATGCAAGAAAGAGTAGAAGGCAAATTGGAGAATTCCTCTGTAAGTTTACAAGATAGTATGAGTGTGAATTTGCTAAGAGCTTTTGTATTTTTCTGCTGTTGTCTTCTTTTCTAACTTCTTGCTACATTATGTACATATTTGTGCACTAGCTGACTATGTCATCAACCATAACATTTCAGATTGTAGCGAAAACTACAGCACCGGGTCAAGTGTCCAAAAGTTCAATGTTATCTCGGATAAGATCTTTGATTACAGAAGAAACAACTAAGAAAAAGGGTAGGCATCGCAGAAGTTCATCGTGTCCTATACAGCTCGAACGAATTAATTCTATTCATCATCTAGATCTTGCTGAGCTACAGTCTTCTCATGAAATTCCCTTAGTTGACAATACTTTGGAGAAGGAGAATTATTCTGTTGCCAGTCTATTAGACCCTCCGACAAAAAAGACACTCGAGCCTATTGAATCAGAAAACATGAGAAAGGACTTATCTTCACTGCAGCTACATAGTACTCAGGCATCCAAATCAAGGTTTGACTTTATCAAGTCGGTTTCATTTCCTTCATGTGGCTCACGGGGAAGAAGAGCTGTCAGGTCGAGGAATCATAAGAACAAGCTGGAATGTGACTATTATGCAAAAGGGGAAAATGAGTCCGGTTTTGCAGAACAGTTGAATAGCCATTCAGTGACATCAACGGATTTGAGTAGCGACGATGATGATGTTGGAAAACATGTGCAGACGAGACTTGAATCATTTAACGTCTCTCCACGTTCACCTCGAGCAGAAAAGAAACATCACGAGAGTAAACTCATCATCAATCGTTTTAAGAATCTACGAAGAAAAATAAGGCATGCACTTAAGGAGAGTAGAAAAGACAGGCGAATTATTATGGATGCTGTCCTTCATAAGGTTCCACACGGTCGTGGATCATCCAAAAAGGGAAACAATACAGTTGAGGAGAAAACTACAGATAGACATGTGAAATACTTCCCGGGGAGTACTTGTACTCATTGCAGTTCTCCGTTTAGCAAGAGTGAAATGAAATACTTTAGGAGAACATCATCTGTCAATGAATCATTGGACAGATATAATCAATTACTTGACTCCTGCTTCTATAGGGAAGGAAAACAGGACGGTTTTGATAGGTCGAGTTTTAGAGCATCTCGATCACCTTCACCAGCTAGAAGTAGTAGCCCTATAGGCAGCCTAGAGAGGATTCTTTCTATGCCTGATCTCAGGTATTACTCTTCTTTCAAACTTGAGGACTCTCCTGAACCCGGTTACTCATCATATAAACTAGCTAGAGCTGCATCGAGCAACAACTTAAGTGTCGGAAGTACCAAGTCCAACGAACAGAAGTCCCTCAATATCCCTTTAGGTTCAGAAAACCAAACTGAAAAAGGTTACTATTCGGATTCCAAGAGTACAATTTTTCTTGATGTCAACGAGACGTTTGATGATTTTGGTGGCTTAAAGACAGACGAGAACTCTTCCTCGGTTGAAAATATTATTGGAGTCACTTCATCTCTTAATTCAAAATTAGATAAATCAATTCCTCTTCCTCTTCCTGATATTATTTTTCAGAATGCTACTAGCCCAGCTAGGCTCTCGGCATCTAAAGGTATCATTTCCGGAACAATCTCTACATCTTCTCTATATTTTCCATTTTTTTAAGCCATCAATGTATAGTTTACACTGCTTTGGCTAACAAACAGGATAATATTTACTACTAATATTCTACAGGTGCAGAAGAGGATACAGTGACTACCGATAAAAAGGGAATTTCAGCTAGTGAAATCAACAAATTTCATTTGCAAATTCAGGTTGATAAGAGATATAAACCTGAATTCAATTATGTAAAAGATGTACTAGAACTATCTGGCTTCAGTGGAAATGATCAGTTTCTAGGAAAATGGCATTCTACTGACCATCCAGTGAATCCTTCAGTATTTGAGGAATTGGAAATTTGTGCTGATATGTCATGTGATCAACTGCTTTTGTTTGATTTAATCAATGAGGTCTTGTTACAAATTTATGAGAGATCATGTTCCTACTGGCCAAAGTCGTTAACATGTCGTTCTTTTATCCAAACAATGCCTGTTGGTTACCATGTTCTTGGGGAGGTTTGGACTGATATAAACTCGTGTCTCGAATCTGAAATGAAGATTGATCAACCAATCGATGATGCTGTGAGTCGTGATCTAGCAAAAGATGACACTTGGATGAACCTTCAGTTTAATGCTGTGTGTGTTGGACTGGAGCTCGAGGATCTCATATTAAATGATCTTATAGAAGAGCTGATTTTCATTTGATACATCGGACATTGCTTGGTCAACTTAATGCTCTAGAATTATAGCCCATAATTTTTGGCTGTGGTACGGGAAGGAGAGGTGAGATCTACTCATTGATATTATATTAGACGAGCAGTCAGACTATGATCGTTTCGAGACATGGCCACATGGGCACAAAGTGTGACGCGCTATACTCAAGAATGAATTGTTATGTGGTCAGTAAACTCTTTCCTTTCTGCTCGCAGCCTATCAAAGGATCACGTGTTTTTCTATGCAAATGGAATCTTGAGCACATATTTGTTCACAAAATTCTGAGACTGTACAGATTTTGGTAGATTAGGCAGTAAAGCTTGGGGATGTAGAATATTGTTGGGACTTTTTGTACTATAATAATAACGACGACAACAACATACCCAGTATTTTTTTTGTACTATAAGAAGCTGGAAAAAGCTTCTCCTAACAAAGCCAGCAGGGTTAATTTTCTGCTCTTCTAAAGAATTGACACATGTACTGTATGGCCAAATTTTCTAATATTTTCTAATTAAAGGATTACTATATGTTACTAGGAGAATTTGAACCGATTCCAAGAAGTTCTGCCTCAGGCTTGCGAGCCCAAATTGGATTTTTGGGTCCTGTTACATAAAATACAGAGGAGAAGAGGAGCCTATGGACATTAAGCTAGGTGAATCTTAGTAGTTAAGTTGGTTAGTTGCCTAAAATTTTACCTTGTTGGTGAGAGTATGATTTTCATCTTGTAATTCCCTCCTTGTTTCCCTTTTAAGAACAAATTGTAAGGCTTTAAAGGAACTCTTAAGAAAGATGTCAAGACCTTCAATGAATCAATGTAAAATATATTTTCGCTATTCCCTACTCCTATGTATAATAAATGGAAAAATGATGGGCATAAAGCCACTTATCCTAACTCATATATATCAACTTGAAAGATTGACCGGTGGTTTTACCATCAATGATGGGCATAAAGCCACTTATATGTAACTTTTTCTACTATTCATAATGTGTCTTTAGTATAAACTGCACATTAGTATAATATGTTGAATATTCTAAGAAAACAAGGCCCGTCTAGCTCAGTTGGTAGAGCGCAAGGCTCTTAACCTTGTGGTCGTGGGTTCGAGCCCCACGGTGGGCGCAGTTCTTTTGTTTTATTCTTTTTCTCTTTTAAGCTTGTCCTAACACTCTTGTTATTATGTATTCTGGCCTCTTCTTCTCAACTTTTAGTCCTCTAAGGTCTATATACAATAGCAACCAAACAACCCCCTTTATCTCTAGTTCTACATTTTTTGTACATATTGCTTCACTTTTTTAAAGAAAAACAACCCCCTTATCTCTAGACTATAGTTTATATTTTTTGCCTTCTCCACAATATTTTAGTTCTTCCCCTTTCCAATTAATGGACCAATAGTTACCTTCTTGCTTCCCGTCATGTGCTTATGGGCCATATGGCACCTAACAAACTAGAAATGAGAAAGAAGAAGGTATATTGCATATATAATTTCCTCTCCTTTTTTTTCGCCTTTCAATTCCTTGTAATTTAGCTCAAAATCCTCCCTCCCTTTCTAAAAGAAAAAAAGAACATTGTTATCTCTCTTTATTCTATCTCTTTCTCAATCTAAAATACAAAGAAATGCACAACCCCACGTCTATATTCCCAGGAGCGTAGGCACCTTGCTTGAAACAGTTTCACGTGACACCGCTTCGTCGAATTTTTTCGTATTCTGTATGTATAAATAATAAATAAAACTAAAATATTGGATATAAATATAAAAAACGGCATCGCTTGCCATTACAGTAATTAATTCATTTGCTTACCTTTTCAAATATTAACACCGTTTGCGAAAATTTCTGCGCACGTCACTTTTATTCCCCTCCCCTCCCAAGGCCAAACTACCTTTTGCCTAAGAGAAGGGTAGCAACTACCAACATATCTCCTTTATACTTCCTCATTTAACTACTACTTTTAGCTGAGCCGCGACCAAAATGAAGTAACCTAAAAGCTTAAAGTCTTCAAATATCAATCTTTTTATCGGTAAATCCAAAATTAAGACGTTATGGATTCTAAATTAAGATAATAATTTTGAAATTTATATCAAACTTTATTTATATATGTATTTTTATACACATAATCCAACGTCAAAGCATTTCACAATTACTCTTTTTTTAAGAAACGAGGAGAAATGATATTGTGACTTGAAAATTTACTCTTGTTATGAATTCCACTAACTAATGAAGTACACTTTCACTTAATCACATGAATCAGCAGTACTAATAACTCGGTACTAAACTAAAATTTTGGTACTACCTTGAAAACATGTGAAGATGGTACCAATAAAGTACTACTCCCTTCGGTCCAAAATAAGTGATTTTTTGGGTGTTTTCACACAGATTAAGAAATTCATCTTTTAGCATTAATTAGCAATGGAATTGACCATATTAACCTTTACTATCTCACGTAAACACTTCTAACACATATTTCAACACTATTTACTCCATGGATAATGTAGAAAAAAATAATTAATTCATTCTTGAAATCTGGAAAAATTACTTATTTTGGACCACAAGAAAAAAGCCAAAAAATCACTTATTTTGGACCGGAGGGAGTAACAAACAATAATTCATTGGGTTAAAAGGTAAAAAGGAAAAGAAGATTTCACTTATGTAGGCCATGTTTAAAAGATTCGACATCCATAATCGACGTAGGAAGTGCATTTTTACCCCCACACCATGATTGTAGATAAAAACAAATTAAACTAGAAGCCATAAAGCCTTTTCTCTTTAATTTTACTTTAACTATTTGGTATTTAAAATTTACTGACCGAATAATTTAAATTTGCATAAGTAAAAAAGTTTAAGAGGATAAAATTCTCCATATCGGAAAAAAAAATATTCCATTTTAAAATACAAACATATGTAATTAAGAGGGAATTTCAACCATCTCACTACGCCTCAATAATTTTCCATTTGATTTGATGTTGCATAAAATAAAAGGTCACTTCCCAAGACTCAATAGTTGAGAAGTAGGACCCTTGCACAATTATCTTCCCATGTGGTGACAAATAAAGAAATCTCTTATCTTCCTCTCCTTCTTTATATTTTTTTTTAAATTTTCCTTCTTTTTCCATGTTTTAATTTGATACAAGTGCAGATGAAGAGCTCCGGAGTGAGTGCATATATATATAACCATATATATATATATATATATATATATATATATATATATATATATATATATATATATATATATATATATATATATAGTTTAAATATTTGAAAAACATATTTTATCTAAGTTTGCACCTGTTATCACACAAAATGAAAGACTTTATAATCATGAATTAATCTATTTATGGTATAGAATACAAATTAATGATTTGAGACTAGTGGATCGCTACTACGGTAGGACAGATCTAGAATTTAAACTTTATGAGTGTGATTTCAGAATTCTATTATATTTCGTTTAATTTACTGGATTCAAAATCTATTATTATTACTTGTTTAAGAAATTTTTTAACATATATCTAAAGTTTAAGCCAAAGTTACTGAGTTCGAATGAAACTGTAACTCCTTCGCTAGATCCGCCCTAAAGGAAAGCCATTATTTTTCTCTTTTTTTTATGCTTTGCCGAATTTTTAAGAGAATTGTTTTCTTCTAAAGGGGAAAAGCTTTCTATGGACCTTAGTAAAAGAGTGGTCTCTTGTTCATTCATGCTTTTGAATGATAGATATTTGCTTCAATGCTACTTGCGTAGGGAATATTGAGCTCTTTCTGGCCACTAAAATTATTCTAGCTTTGGGACAACACTATTATATCTACAAAGGAAAAAAAGTTCAAAGTTGACTTCATGTCTCTGAATTATGAAATTTTTATCGACATAAAGAAATTAAAGTATGATAGTTGCTCTCCAATCCAATGAAAGAATAATATGACTAAGAATAATTAGCAACAAACAAAATGTTTTAATGAATTCAACAAAATTCATGTGAATCCAATTCCTCCGTGCGGTTGCTTTGAACAGGGCGGATTTAGACCGTTTTTACTGTGCACGTAAATCCATAATCTTTTCGCCAAATTAAATATTTTATGTAGATTCGCCTCTAACTACAAAAATAGATAAATGCGAGATTTGGATCAAATATGTAAGCAAAAAACGGATTGTTTGAGAAAACTAAGGGTTTAATGGAATAATAAAGAACATGCGTTATTGTTTAACCAGAAAATAGGAATCTCGGTCAAAATTTACTTTAGAAGTACTCGTGCTTCTGATAACCAAATAAAAGAATATCTTTGTAATGAAAAAGAAAAAATTAGAACGAGAAATAGTAGAGCAATCGGAATAAAGCAAAGTAAATAAGTATATTCCAATAATAGTCAGAACGTGTCCATACAAATGTCATTTTTCCCTCTTTTATAGTTATTTCTAAGTACAACGTCTCTTCTCATAATTGAGTCATAATGAGCAATTAATGATATTAATGAAACGTTATGTTTGGCAATCGTAACTGTTTCATGAAGATTCTGTAACGTTTCTAATCATTCATACTCATTATTTGAAGGTTAACGAATCTGTACATTTTGCTGTCTTGATTCATTCCATTGATATCTCTTCAAATTATAATGAGACCCGATCAACCGTTTATTCTTGTCTCTTAGACGCCTTGCTCGTACCTATTTAGACTCGCGTCTCTTTAAGTATTCTTCTCCAGCTGTCGCTTTTCTACTGATCCAGTGTCTTGCTACGTCAGCCACATAATTAATTACAAGGGTAATATTGATTTTTTTCCAATACAGATAGTCCACCTACTTGCCAATTATTCATCAATTGAATATTTGGGAAGTGGATCTCACTAAAGCGGGAATTTTTGCCGCCGTTTCCCTCATATCATTATACCTTCTTCTGAACCAACGCATCGTATGTCACTTCCATTTAATGCATGTGACACGTGGTGTCCTACGATTGGTTCTGCAACTCCTCAGCACCTTTTAGGGCTTTTTTTATGCCTGCATCAATCACGAAGTGACAGTTTTTATAATGACGTTTCCATCATTACCTTTTTATTTGACGGTTGCTTCCGAGTATATATATATCCTTTGTCTTTTCTTTTACGAAAAATTTTCCATATCTTTCCATCCAATACTTTCTACTTCTTCGTACAACCATGTCTTCTCCAAACCATGATCCTCGAAAGGTCCTTATTGTAGATGAACTTCCCCTTGCTCCTACCAGAAGTAGGAGAGGTGGTAGGCTGCGTAGTTTAGGGTCAGTTTCCATACGAGGTTCTTCTTCTCAACCTAGTTCTACTCCTCCATCGTCTTCTAGAACTAGGGCTTCTTTTTCACATAGGTCTTCTGCTAGAAACAGCGATTCCAGCGAGCCAATTCGTGAACCTACAGTTGACGAGATTATCCCTGCCGAACTTTCTTTTTATTCTGATAGAGAGTCGATTAGAAATCAAGTCTCCTCTATGTCTTCTCACGATCGTGCTGATGTTTATCCTTCACAGATTACTGAGGGTTTGATTTCTGTTGTTCGTAGAGATTGTCATTGGAAATTTGATTTTCCAATTCTGGTCCCCAATGAAAACCAAAGGATCACTTCTTTTAAGCCTGGCTTTTTTCTTTTGTGTATACGTATTCCTTCACATTAGATTTTAGACCTCCTATTGACCCAGTCATTATTGAATTTTGTTGCTTCTTCAATGAGTGTTTAGGACAGATTGGCCCCATTGTATGGAGGGGTGTAGCATGTCTTAGGTACTTGGCTAACCTCGCTCAATTACCTTTCACCTTTTATCATCTAATCCATCTCTACTCTCCTAAATTATTCCGTCATGGGATTTTTACTCTCGTGGCGAGGAGTAAGAGAGTTTTAGTCAGCCCTGAGGACGATAAAGATCGTGGCTGGTATGCCCGATTTGTTGCTGCTCCCATGAGTGAGTTAGTAGGTGAAGAGAATATGCCCTTCCCTGAGAAGTGGAACTTTGCAAGCAAGTTTTCTTTACAACTTTTATATTTTTTTTCTTTTTGTAGAGCCTGTACTTCCCGTAACTCTTTTACTTTTCCTTTTCAGCAACCATGGGAACTATTGAAGAGATTCCCGTCTTCCGTGGTTGGGTAGAAAAATTGTTAACAATTTCTCCTATGGAAGTAAGGTCTTGGAAGTATATTTCAAATAGTTTTGGTTGGAAGGTTAAGACTCACGGTAACTTTCTCTTCCATTTTCTCCTTTTCCTTCGTTCGTTCTTACTTTAGAACTTATTAACCCTTCTTTTTATCAGGGTTCAAGGCTTTCTTTAGCAAGAGCTCAGGAGATAATCTTGAGTTCTTCATCGAAAAGAAAAGCTGATAGACCACAGGATTCTGAAGATGAAGAAGAGCAATATGGAAGCTCGTTAGTTCGTAAGCCACGGGCCAGAAGTCGTGTCATTTCGGATGACGAAGCTACTCCTCCCCCTCATCCTGTTTCTGTGGTCGAGCCTGAAGAAGCCACTTTAGTGAGTTCTGATGAAGAGACACCTGCAGCACCTCGTGATTCTGCTGAACACCTCTTTTCTCTTGGGTTTGATGATGAGAATTTTGGCTTGATTTCCGAGGAAGCGCCTCGTGCCTCTTTTCCAGTGTCTGTTCCAATGGAACCCCATTTGCATGCTCCTTCCGTTGCTGCTACTGCTCCACCCGAAGCTGTTTTGACTTCTTCGTTCGTTCCTACCGCTTCTGCGAAAATTCGTTCTTCAAGTGGAAGTAGGTCAATGAAGCAGATTACCATTGAGATTCATGCTGATAGTAATCTTTTGAAGAAGTCAGGTCAGGTCGACATGTGGCTGAAACCCTTAATAGGCCAGGTTGAGAAGTCAAAACTGGAAAGTCATAGTTCTTTAACTTGGATGAATGACATTGTGCAATCATCTTTGAAGGTACAAACTCCTCCTTTTTATCTTATGTGATTTTCCTTTCGTTAGGATCTCAACCTTTTTTTTATTTATGTAGATCAATCTCATCGGTACGGAGATGATAAAAAGGATTGTCCATACGGAGCAGTTAATGCATGACTATCACACTGAGGCAGATAATTGGAAAGAGCAGTATGAAAGTCTTCAACTCGAGATTGAGGTTTTAGAGGAGAATAAATGTACCTTGGAGCAGCAGATAAAAGTTATGGCAGCAGAACTAGCAGTTGAGAAAGCCTCTTCCAATCAAGCGGTCAAGGACAAGAACCTTCTTGAGTCGTCTTTTGCTGAACAACTTTCTAAGGCCACAGAAGAGATCAGAGGTCTGAAGGCCCTGTTGAATGAGAAAGAAGTTTACGCTGGTGAGCTTGTTCAAACACTCACCCAAGCTCAAGAAGATCTGGGTGTCTTCCGATAGGGTTCAGTTTTTGGAGAGTTCGCTTGCCCCCTTACAGGCTTCTTATGATGCTGCCTTAGCTGAGAAAGAAAAGCTTAAGAATGAAATTGATCATTGGGAGAAAGATTATGAAGCTCTTGAAGACAAGGCTGTTGTTGAAGTAAGTTGGTCCTTTTTGAAGGCGCGCCATGATACTCTTATGGAGGTAAGCCAGGAAGGTTTTAACTTAGTTGCTGAGATAGAAAAAATTAAGGAAACAATTGAGAAAACCTAGCAAAAGCCAGAGTTTTTCTTCGCCCCTGGCTGATACTCCCGAAGATGATGAAGCTAATCCTGGTGTAGCAGTTGTTCAAACCCCTTCTGCTCAAGTTGAACCTTCTGTTGCTGATGATGCCATCTTGTATACTGGTTCAGAACATGCTCCATAGTGAAAGTTTGATTGAAAAGTTTGCTGTTTTTTTTTTTTGACGGATTACTTGGTGGTTTACCCCTGGTCTTATTTTGGGGTGATGTTTTGAAAGGTTTTGCCCCTAGTCCGTTTCGGGGCTTTTTGTAAAGACAATCGGGTTAAAACTTAGTTCATGCTTAGTTTTAACCATGGTATTATGATATTATAAAGTTTTTTTATGAAACCTTTATTTCAAGTTTCTGTTTTACTCTCTTAGTGGTTTGCCCTTGCCTTTTTCTTTATATGTTTGGGGCTTTGTTTTCCACTTTAATTTTAATATGTGGGTTTTTGTTTTACCCTTTTAACTTTTGCATTTAAAAATGCTTTGTTAATTTCTTGGCTTTTTGAATCAAGCACAAATTATAAAAGAGGGCCCTTTTATATACAACACTTAATGAAGAAGACGTCTCAACTTCATAATGGTGTAAACATACGAAAGAAGAAATAGGAACACACATGTTTCTTTGAACGACTTTCGAGAAAAGTTTTGTATCATTCGAGCTTTCGAACTAAATAATACTTTACATGTATTTAAGTATCATCTACAACTCTTTCGTAACTGTTTTCTTTACAACAGATTTGTAAAATTTCAAGGGTATATTTTGACAACTCATGACTAAATATTGCCTTTAACCTAAACATTCATAAGATTTTGGAATTTACATCCACGAGTGTATTCTTCATAGGTTTCTGAATCATGCTTGTGTTTTTGGCTCGTGGCTTTGCTCTGAACTTTTGATTTGTTGGGTAGACTTTAGGCTTTGACTTGAATTCTAATTGTTCCAGTCTTCCTTGCCTTCCTTACACATATATTATATAGTCCCCAAGTGTTTGAGGTTTGAAGCATGAAATCTCGAGCACTTGATTATTCCTTCCATGCGGTCCTTTTCCTGAAAAGGAAAAACATACGGGAGTCGGAGGTATAACTTAGATGAAGACTGCTTAACCCTTTATATTTCCATCAGAAAAGTTGTAACACTAGACCGAGAATTATGTTTCTTCCGCGTGTCTTTCAGGTCCAATATCATCATTTGGCGTGGGCTAGCTTTTTGCCTATCATCTAAAATTATTAGTATAACTTTAATAGTTCAAAAACAAAAATCGTAATTGAAGGTACCTGACCGTGGGTATTTCCTTTTCTTCCTTTTTCTTAGAAATAGTACTTTTTCAAATGAACAGCATTCCAACTTAAGGGTAAAACCTTGCCATCCATGGTTTCAAGTTCATATTCACCTTTTCCTGCGATACCCCGAACCTTGTAAGGTCCTTTCCAATTTGGACTCAGCTTTCCTGCATTGGCTGCTCTTGCGGATTGGAAAACTTTCTTGAGTACGTAGTCCCCAATCTTGAAGTATCTAAGACGAGCTTTCCGATTGTAATATAGCTCAATGACTTGTTTTTGCGTAGCCATCCTTATCAAAGCTATTTCTCTCCTTTCTTCAAGCAAATCAAGATTTACCCGCATCTCCTCTTCATTTGACTCTTCAGTTGCTTGAACATATCTCGTACTTGGCTCCCCTATTTCAAATGGAATTAAAGCTTCAGATCTGTATGCAAGTGAGAATGGTGTCTCTCCCGTACTTGTTTTTCCTGTTGTTCGGTATGCCCACAAGACTCCAGGTAACACCTCTGGCCACTTGCCTTTTGACTCCTCTAGTCTTTTCTTCAAGTTATTAATAATAACTTAATTTGTTGATTCAACTTGTCCATTTTCCACTGGATGATAAGGTGTCGAAGTAATCCTTTTAATTTGCCAACTTTGAAAGAATTCTGTGATTTGCGCACCTATGAATTGTGGGCCATTATCGCACACGATCTCTTTTGGAACTCCGAAGCAGCATATGATGTTTCGCCAAATAAAGTCTCTGGCCTCTTTTTCTCGTACCTGTTTGAAGGCACCTGCTTCTACCCACTTAGTAAAATAATCAGTGAGCACTAATAAAAATCGTACCTTGCCTTTTAGCTTGTGGTAGTGGACCCACGATATCCATCCCCCACTTCATAAAAGGCCATGGTGCAACAACCGGATGTAATAATTCTGTTGGTCGATGCATATTGTTACCATACCTTTGGCATTTTTCACATTTAGCCACAAAATTTTCTGCTTCTTCTTCCATCTTTGGCCAGTAATACCCTGCTCTAATTAAAGTTTTTACCAAAGATCTTCCTCCGGCGTGATTTCCACAATGTCCCTCGTGTATTTCCCTCATCACATATTTCGTTTGAGAAGGTCCAAGACACCTTGCTAGAGGACCACCGAACATTTTTCGATATAGATTGCCCCGATCTAAACAATAATGAGCAGCCTTTTGACGAAGTGTCTGAGCCTTTTTCTTATCTTCAAGTAGTGTTCCGTACTGCAAAAAATTGACAATCTCGTTTCTCCAATCCCAAGTTAAATTATTGAAATTTACCTTATTTTTATCTTGGTCGAGTACTGAATGAAACAAATGTATTACAGAAGCATTCTCTTCATTTGTTACTTCTGCAGCTGATGCAAGATTAGCTAACGCGTCTGCCTAGGCGTTCTCTTCTCTTGGTATCTGCATAATTTTCCAAGTTTGGAATTGTCTAATTAAGTCCCGTGCCTTTTCCAGATATTGCTGCATCCTCGCCTCTATAGCTACGTAAGTCCCCTGCATTTGGTTAACTACAAGTTGAGAGTCGCTTTTGATTATAACCTGCTCTATTCCGAGCTCTCGTGCCAATTCTAGACCTGCAATCATAGCTTCGTATTTCACTTCATTATTAGTAATAGGATGGCATTTTATGGCTTGTCGTATAGTCTCTCCCGTGGGTGGAATCAGGACAATGCCCAAACCTGCTCCTTTTACATTTGAAGAGCCATCGGTAAATAGGGTCCAAGTACCTGGATTAGACCCATTAAATACATGCAGTTCTTTTTCTGCCTCTGCTACTATCCCTGGGCTAAAATCTGCCACAAAATCTGCTAAAACCTGTGACTTTATTGCAGTTCTAGGTTGATATGTGATGTCATATTCACTCAGTTCTATAGCCCATTTGGCTAACCTACCTGATAACTCTTGTTTATGCAATATATTATGTAGGGGGTAGGCAGTTACTACAGAGATAGGATGACATTGAAAATAAGGCCTTAATTTTCTATAAGCCATAATTAATGCTAGTGTATGTTTTTCTAAATGAGGATATCAAGTTTCAGCATCCAAAAAGACTTGTTAACATAGTAAATTGGAGATTATTTACCTTGGTCCTCTCGAACTAATACAGCACTTACCGCCACTTCCGAAACAACGAGGTAGATGAGTAGTTTTTAATGGAAGTTGGAGATTTTGCATTGATGATAGGGAATTAAACAAAATAACAATTAAGGATAAGTTTCCAATTCCCTGGGTAGATGATCTTATGGATGAGCTTAATGGTTCTTGCATTTATTCAAAAATTGACTTGAGAGCTGGTTATCACCAAATAAGAATGAAGGAAGGGGACATCTATAAAACTGCTTTTAGAACACATCTAGGGCACTATGAATTTAGGGTCATGCCCTTTGGCTTGACTAGTTCCCCAACCACTTTTCAAAGCCTCATGAATCAGGTGTTTAAACCTTTTTTAAGGAAGTTTGTATTGTGGTTTTTGATGATATACTAGTTTACAGTTCTTCAATGGAGACTCATGTATTACATCTCAAAAATGTACTAGAGATCTTACAGAAGGAGCAACTTTATGCAAAGATGTCTAAATGTGATTTTGGACAGGATAAGGTGGAATACTTGGGACATATTATCTCAGGTAAAGGGGTTTCTACTCACCCTGCTAAAATTAAGGCAATGATAAATTGGCCTGTACCTAAATCTGTGAAGGCCTTAAGGGGATTCCTAGGATTGACTGGCTATTATAGAAGATTTGTTAAATCTTATGGAATCATAAGCAGGCCATTAACTAACCTGCTTAAGAAGAATGCCTTTCAGTGGAATGAAGAGGCAGAATCAGCCTTTCAGCAATTAAAGACAGCTATGTCAACAGTACCAGTGCTTGGTTTGGCTGATTTCATCAAGCCTTTTGTGATAGAAACTTATGCATGTGCTACTGGAATGGGTGTTGTATTGATACAATGAGGTAGACCTATAGCTTTCTTTAGCAAAGCCTTAGCACTCAAGCATAGGGGATTGTCTACTTATGAAAAAGAGTATATGGCAGTTCTATCAGCTGTAGATAGGTGGAGGCATTACATACAGGGGGGGGGGGCACTTTGTTGTTAAGACTAATAATCAAAGCTTGAAATACCTACTGGAGCAGAAGGTAACTACAGCCTTACAACAGAAAGGGTTAACCAAGCTTATGGGCCTTGACTATGAGGTTCAATATAAGAAGGGTAGTGAGAACAGGGTGGCAGATGCTCTCTCAAGGAGACAAGAAGATAAATCTACTCTATTAGCCATATCCAGCCCACAGGCTACTTGGCTGCAGGATATTGTTGACAGTTATGAAGGGGATCCTATAGCATTACAGCTACTGAGGGAGTTAACCATCAATCCTAACAGCAAGGAGGACTATACTTTACACCAAGGAGTCATCAGATACAAACAGAAGATCTATGTGGGGAAAGGTACTAATCCAAGGGAAAAGATTCTACAAACTATACATCATTCTGCTATTGGTGGACATTTGTCACGACCCAAGTTCGCCCTCCGTGAACAGTCGTGACGACACCTAGTCCCTACGACTAGGTAAGCCTAACAAATGCAGAAAAAGAAATAATTGCGGAAAGAAAACAATTAAAAGCCGAGATAACAAAATGAAACAGTGTTTAAGATGTCGCCCGACATATAATAGTACAAGAATCTCAACCTAACACTCCCAAAATTCGGAACCCCATGAATCACAAGCTAAGAGTACAAAAAAGGATCTAACTCCAGAAATGTCTATCAACAAGGAAGATACAGAAGGGCTATACTAGTACAGAGAATAGAAAGGGACTCCTCGATCTGCGGACGCGGCAGATATATCTCGAAGTCTCTACAGAATTTTCCTCACCTCAAGGGTGATAAGACTGAGTGGAAGTACCTGGATATGCACACGCAAAAACATGTGCAGGAAAGGGCATGAGTACACTATAGCGGTACCCAGTAAGTGCCAAGCCTAACCTCGATCGAGTAGTGACGAGGAAGGTCAGGGCCCTACCTGTCATATACAATAATATATAAGGAAGATGAGCGGTAGTAAAAAATATAGATAATGAGAGAAACAACAACCACAACCAAGGCAAATAATCACAGAAGGTATACAACTCAACATAGAGATAACAACCGGGGGTCTACCAGGATCCCGTCCTGTATCCCCAAAAGTAAATAATCAGTGGATCTCCCGGGTGCTGTCCCGTAGTCCATATCACTGTGCAGGGGGATCTACCAGAATACCACATCCGTAGTCCCAAATAAACAGACAAGGGGGATCTACCGGGAACCACCCGTAGTCCCAATGTAAACACGCAGCAATAACACAAGAATAATCAACTCAATTCAATTTAATATCAAAATAGACAGGTAATTCTAACCTAGCATGCTGCATAGAGTTCAGATAAGGCAGTTTGAGCAAGTAGGCAATTTAGTCATTTAGGCATGCTTTCCTACGCTAACAGTAAGCTCAAGGTTCATGTAGTGTAAACAGTGAAGAAAAATACGAAATTATAGATACTTAAGTGAAAAACAAGATTTTCAAAAATCAGCACAAGTACGCGCTCGTCACCTCACGTACAAGGCATTTCAAATATCACAGTACCAAATCCTAAGGGGAGTTCCCCCACACAAGGTTAGACAAACCACTTACCTTGAACCAGCTCAATCAAATCTATACCACGTTCTTGACACGAGTATCCGACTCCAAATGGTCCAAATCTATTCAAAGTAATTGCATAATGTAAATAACACTTCAAGTAACTAATTCAACTAATTAATTCTAAGCTAATACGCGAAATTAGGAAAAATNGACCAATAGTGATTCAATTTTTTGCTTGGTCAAGCCTTTCCCTTTACGCCAGTTGTAAATGCAGTTACGTGGTCCCGTGGATCAGTTGTTCCATCGTACTTCGGGATATCGGGCATCTTAAATTTTTTTGGAATTGGCAAATGAGCGGCACTTGGCTTCCAAGGTTGTTGAGAGTATTTTTCCATTTCTATTCCCTTGATTACAGGCGGTACACCAGGTATCTGCTCTATGCGATCGCTCTGTTCCTTGAGCTGCTTCTGCAAAGTTAGTACTAAACTTTATAAATCGGAGTTAACTGGGTTACTTGATCCTCCATCACGAGATTCGCTGGGAGTTCCTCCGCTGCCTGAGTTAACGTGTCCCGAGCGGGGATTTTCTACGGTTACGTTGATGTTTGGAGGTGGAGTTGGTGGTATAGTCGGCAACCTGCTAACAAAAGCTTGAAGAGCATTGTTGACCTGTTGGGCAATTAATTGCTTCAACGGTTCATCAATAGCTTGATCGTTCTCACGCTGCTCATTCATATTTGATTCAGATTCATCAGGAGTCCCCTTTCGAGACTGTCGAGGAGAGTTTCATGGTGAGAGGACTGGAGTTCCATCTCCTTGTTGATGTAGTTGATTCAACTGATGTTGTTGAGTTTGTTGGTTTTGTAAATTTTGTTGGTCGTTGTCGTTGACGTTCGACATGATTTTTTAATAGAAGAATGGATTTGGAAAGTGAGGAGATTATCAAATTCCCGATAACCGGACAATTTGTTTAACCAGAAAATAGGAATCTTGGTCAAAGCTTACCTTAGAAGTACTCGGGCTTCTGATAATCAAATAAAAGAATATCTTTGTAATGAAAAAGGAAAAATTAGAACGAGAAATCGTAGAGCAATCGGTATAGAGCAAAGTAAATAAGTATATTCCAATAATAATCAGAACGTGTCCATACAAATGTCATTTCTCCCTCTTTTATAGCTATTTCTAAGTACAACGTCTCTTCTTTCTCATAATTGAGTCATAATAAGCAATTAATGATATTAATGAAACGTTATATTTGGCAATCATAACTGTTTCATGAAGATTCTGTAACATTTCTAATCATTCATACTCATTATTTGAAGGTTAACGAATCTGTACTTTTTGCTGTCTTGATTCATTCCATTGATATCTCTTCAAATTATAATGATACCCGAGCATTCATTTATTCTTGTCTCTTAGACGCCTTGCTCGTACCTATTTTGACTCGCGTCTCTTTAAGTATTCTTCTCCAGCTGTCGCTTTTCTACTAATGCACGTATCTTGCTACGTCAGTCACATAATTAATTACAAGTGTAATATTGATTTTCTCCAATACAATTATCTAATGTAGTTTTGGGGTTACAAATTATTGGTGTCGAGGAAATCGTGGAGAAACAAAAAAGTACGTAAAAAGATCTTGATAAATGATAAGCATGACACTTGAAAATCAATGCCCATAATATCTTCCAACACAAGAATACTATTTCTATGGGTAGGTAAAAGGTCATTATCAATTGAGTAATTTAGACCCTTCAAGATGACCCCTCAGAACTTTCATTTTCAATTTTCACCGCCTCATATAATCTCCAACTTCTATGGACGTGGACCTCAGTTAACCAAGAGTATTTAAACCTGCCATTAATAGCACAGTTAGCTGTCAAGTTACATATCACATGTTCGGTCAAACTTCTAAAATCTAACTTATTTTGAAAAATACTTTCAAAAAAAATATTATTACGGAAAAATATTTCGTGTTTAACTAATTAATTTAAAAAGTACTTTTGAGCTGCAATTAGTATTTGATTAAGCTTCTAAAAGTATTTCTAAGTATATTTTTCTCAAAAGTATTTTGGGAAAAAAACTACTTTTTTTCTACTCAAAAGTACTTTTTTTCTTTTAAAAGCTTGACCAAACACCTTAACTTTGAAAAAAGAAAATTGGTCAAAAAAATACTTTTGGCCAAAAGAAGCTTTGCCAAACACTCATGGCCATTTCATGCCCTCATTTTTGATTACACATCTTAGGGGTGTTCATAAAAATTCGAAAAATCGAACCAAACCGACCAAAAAAAACGATACTTTTTGGTTTGATTTGGTTTTGGGTTTGAATTTTAAAAACCGATCAAATTTGGTTTGGTTTTTGTTTTAATCAGAAAAAATCGAACCAAACCGACTATAGGAGTAGCTATTTCAAATTTATTATTACACCTATATATATGTATATTTTTATATAAAGTTTCAAAAATTTAATGGTAAATGATAATAGTTTGCACTTTTAGTATAGTTCTTTACCTTTACATTCTAGTTTGGTTGGTAGTTTTCTTTTGTCAAGTGTAAGAATCCATTTCGTGTTAAAAATAATATATTTTTAATTGAGTCCTTAAATTATTCATCACTATTTGATTCGATTATCATCAATATATCTTGGTAAATAATAGATTTCTCAAAGGGCAATTGATTTGATAGTGTTCGTCGAAAATGTGGTCTCCGGAATATGTGTTTGGTAGTGTATGTCTTATATTTAAGAAAAAACCGACAAAAACCGAAAAACCGACATAAATCGCATCGAGAAAAAACCGACTTAATTGGTTTGGTTTGGTTCTAATATTTGAAAAACCGACTTACTTGGTTTGGTTTTTTTTTAGAAAAAACCTATCCAAACCGAACCATGAACACCCCTAACACATCTTTTAAGATTTCATTTGCTACTTACATATGTAATGCTCTTTATATTTCAAACTGGACTCGTTTAAATTGAATTAATTATACTTTTTTCCTTAAATTTCTTATTTATATATGGATAATATAAATGTTATAAAAAGAGATTAATGTGATTTTGATTTCTCGTGAATCATTTCTGTCTTACTTTAACAGATTCTTTTCTTGTTTCATTTAAATATGACTTTGATTTTTGAACTCCAGAAGACCGAACTTATTTATCCTTGTTCTCTGCCGTAGCATTGTTAGGCCAGGTGTCATGTGGAAGCTAGCAAAACAAATCTTCAACGACAATAAATAAGAAAACGCAAGAGAAATGTATCAAAAGATACACAAACATTTAACGTGGTTCGGTCAACTGACTTACGTCCACGACGGAGATGAGCAATCCATTATAACAAAAGAGAGTACAAAATATCGAGAAAAGAACCTGCAAACACAAATGACTTTCTAACACTTGTCCCATAAGTTCTCCCCCTAAACACGATTCTCAAGCCCTCTATGGCTATATTATAGATGCTATTGAATGAGAAGGACGGATCTTCAATTTATATAACTCCAAACCTTTTCCTACAAGAAAAGAGACTAGCCAAATACGGAAGATTATATTTTTCTTTTAGGAAATGAAAAACTCAATTATGATAAATATGTTGTCCGTTCCTTTATGAGATAGAAAAATCAATTATGATAAAAAAAATATGGACAAACACCTAACAAGCATTATCAATTTTCTTGGCGAAATTATTTGAGGACACTAAGATTGCCACTTGACATTGTGGAAGGTTTTGTCATTTTGGCAGACCAATAATTCAAGAAAATAAAATAATTGGGAGCATTTATAATTTTATATATATTCGAGAATACAAAAGTAGAAAAATGGAATCAAGAAACTTGTCACCCTCATGATCTTATCTTCTTAAGAACTGCGCTGACACCAACACAAAGCAATTAATTGTAAAAAAAAAAAAAAAAAAGTAATTAGAATAACATAAAACGTGAGAAAAGTTTCCATATACATAACCAATCTTTGTTTTGAAAATTTGTGCAAATGGAGAACAAGTTCTTTTCATTAACTTAATTCAAAATGCGGTGTTGGCATATGAGAGAATCAAAATACAATTCTGGTGTGTATTTGAATAATATCATTTTTAAATTTTTTGAAATGATATATATTTAGAAATAATTAAAAATATTACTATAAACTATAGCTACTAAAGTAAAAAATATCTATCTTAAGAAAATAATAAAGTATCATACTAGAAAATTATTTGATCTCCGAATAATAATAATGATATCCCTTTTTAAGGAGCAATAATTTTTTTACATTGAAAATTGAATTTTCACAATTTATGACCAGACTGGTGGGTCATATGTTCCAAAAGCTTATCTTATATTGTCTAATTTATCAAAAATAATTAATAATTAATAGATTGCGGCCCTTTTTTCCAAAAGAGTAACCTAATAGATTAGCTTTTGATTTTGATTTGACAAGACATTGCTTGAGGTTAATCATGGAACTTGAAAGTTGTTAAGTATATATTATCAAATAAAATTAATACTATTGCATTATTTTTTTCTCTTGAGGTTGGGAAAGAACAAAAAAAACTAGGTAGATGATAGTTTTAATCAGCATTTCTTATTTTTATTTAACATCACATGCAAAAGGATCACATAATCATTCTTAAGTAAGAACATATATTTAACTAAACAACACTTGTTAAGCTGCAGGAAAAAGAATTTTTTGTCGTAAGTGAAGATATTATGATATTGTACCTTTCACTTTGACTTTTAAGCCATAGAAAAATCACTAATATAATCATCTCTTTTTCTCTATGTTACAATCTTATCCTTTTCTCTGCATTATCAACCAAAAACTTAGCTCCCCTTTCTCTTTGCATCACAGAATAATTGTACGATTAAGATGCTTAGGGGTCGTTTGATTGGTGGTCTAAAAATAAGATATATTAATAATATTAGGATTAATAATGTTGAAATTAATTATACTGAAATTATTTTTTATCGACCGTTTGGTTTGGTGCATTAAGAATAACATGAGTTGCTTAATTTTTAAAAAATTATTTATTTGCAAAAATATGCACCACATTCTTTGAAAAGGATTTGAAAAATATTTTGAAATGTCAGTTATGTCTTTATACATGTTTATCCATGTATTAAAAATGATGATATTGTTAATGTCATGGTTTGCTATATATAAGAATATTACAAAACATTATATATAACTGAGCATACTAGTTATACATAGGTTGAAAAACACTATCAAACAAGAGATTAATAATACCAAAGCTAATATATATATAATTTTTCTTAATACATCCTACCAAATGACCCTTTAGGGATCGTTTGATTAGAGCGATTAAGGAAAAACTAATTCAAGTGCAAAATCTAATACTTCATTATTTATCTGTACTTGATTGGAATTACAACAATTAATATGTACTTTGATTAAATATTACTATCATACATTTTAATCTTTCTTGGTAGAATTAATTTGGACCCAAATGACCCCTTAGAGGAGGACGTACATTTCTAGAAAATACTCCTGATTAATATATCGTAGGGGTGAGAATAGGGAACAGATTTTAGGATGATCGAAAACGACAGATACGTGGAAGTAATTAAGATCATGAATGGACCGACTTACAAGGATTAGATATTCCTTCAAGATCTTGCCACGTGTACGGTCGATGTCACCTCTTCCCTCTCCTCCGTTGTTCTATAAATGGACACTCCTCGATACTCGTTCTACATCATCAAAACACACTTGTTTTCTTTAATTTGCATATTTCTTATCAACAAAACACTTTCTCGTTTTTGAAAATGTCTTGCTGTGGAGGAAGCTGTGGTTGTGGATCTGGCTGCAAGTGCGGCAACGGCTGTGGCGGGTATTCCTTCTTTTTCCCTCAATCAATTGATACAGAATTTGTTGCTATTTTATGTTATTTTTATTAACATACAGTTTTGCTGTATCAACTGATTTTTTTTTTTAATGACGGTGGTGTTTAGGCATGCACCTTTATTAATTAATTTTGCGGGATATCTGCGACCTTCTATCAATACAGGTGTCACCAAAGTCTAAACTTAGGCAGATGGGAATTTTTCTTGTAAGATTGTATTTGTTGGGAAATGATACGATCTCGATTGGGAAATTGCGGGGTTACTAGTAAGTTCTCGTGTGATGTATAGGTCACGGGTTCGAGTCATGGAAACAGTCACGAGTCACGAACCATTAGGCTATGCTGTCTATGTCACACCCCTTGGGGTTGCGCGACCCTTCCTCATGTTCTATCCTATGCGAATGCGAGATGTCTTGTGCATCGAACTGCTCTTTTTTGGGTAAATAGGCGAATCTAGCATGGATTTTGTGGCTTCAATTAAACCCATTATTTTTTGCTCAAACTCTGTTTACATGCCAAAAAAAAAAAAAAAGAAGACTGTGCATATAACAAGTTCACATCCATTCTAAACTTGCTTGACTTTAGGTTCTTGATTTGTGTATATGTTTGTGTTGGGTATTTGTTTTGCAAAATTTTTATGAGTGTGTTTTGTGGTAAAAAAAAGCTGAGGGGCACCCAGAAACAACCTCTCTACTCCCAACGGGTAGGGTAAGATTTGTGTACACTCTACTAGAAACAGCCTCTGTACCCGATAAAGGTAAGGGTAAGGTCTGCGTACACACTAACCTTCCCCAGATTCACACTGCGTATGTTGTGTTGTTTTGTGGTAGAAAAATTTCATAATTTTTGTGTTTGTGTTGAATTTTGGTTGGCAGGTGCAAGAATTACCCAGATTTGAGCTACAACGAAAGCACCACAACCGAGACATTGGTGCTTGGGGTGGGACCTGAGAAGACAAGCTTCGGCACAATGGAAATGGGTGAATCCCCTGTTGCTGAGAATGGCTGCAAATGTGGATCTGACTGCAAGTGTAACCCTTGCACTTGTTCTAAGTGAACAAATTAAATCTTAATTAAGCAGAGATGGATGGACGTTAGCCTTTTATGGCTAAGACAAAAAATAACTATAGTTTTAAAAAATGTCTAGTTTATAGTTCTTGTGTCTGTTGAAAACAGGGGGAAATTATGTGTATTTTCCTCTGTAATAAGAAATAGTAATTGAGAGTCTGGACAATGTTTGGGTTCTTGTCATTGTGGCGTTGTGTATACAAGTAGTTGTGTGGTATGTAACATGAGCATCTCTGCTTTTGGTATTTTAACCTATGTTTTGGAAGTGGTTGTGGTTTGGTTTCAACTAATTGAAGAACTTACTTCCTTGTTATTACTGTGTATTATTTCCTTTTTTCCCCATCTTTGCGTGGTTCATCCTAAAAATATTTATTTGATAAAGAAGAAAACTACTAGTATTAAGAACAAATACGCTAAATTAAGATTTTTGAGGTGGGAAAATTAGGATTTGTTTTGCTCGTCCAAAGTTGTTTCAGATTATATTTGACTAAGAACCCGTTTGGATTGGCTTAAAAATTGATTTTAAAGCCAAAAATGACTTGTTTTAAGCAGTTTTTTTATTTATTTTAAGCACCGAAAAAAAATTTACTAATCACACAAAAAAAATAAAAAAAAGCTTAAAGCTGATTTGATCTAACTTAAAAGCCAATCCAAATATAAGGCAATTTCTGAGTTGAATTCTTTCCATTTTGTGCGATTTCTGAAAGATTCATTTTCACTTTCTCCTCTTTAGGCATTCCTTTTTTTTTTTGGGTTGGATTAGGCATTCCTTTTAACGTGAAGGAATTGGTCCTTCAAAAATTCTTTGTAATTATTGTTGAGTATAAAGTTCTGTTCTATTCCCATCACTACTTGCTCTTCATCATTTATACGTGATACCCACCGGCCACACCACTAACCAAATTGCAGCTAATTCCTATCAAGATGACGACCAAATGCTTTAGAACAATAACAACAACCCCAGTGTAATATGTAAGGTCAAACCCAGTATAATAAGTAGGGTTTGAGGAGGACAGTGTGTGCATAGACCCTCGGTTTAAGGAGACCAAATGCTTTGGAGCCAAAGAAATTTCATAACCACTACCCTTAAGTTCAGGTAGAACAAAGCATGATTCATTAATTTAGGAAATTTTCGTCGTAGGAAAAATTGTTCAACAATCACACCTGAATATTTGTAGGTTTTTTTTCTTATTAAACATTATAATTTCGACAAATCTGGAGGTAGTAGCAGCAACTCAAGAAAACAAGCAGATATAACTGAAAATGCTGAAATTCCGAAATATCTATGGATAGAATTGGTACAATATATTACTTATAAATAGTCATTTGAAGGGGCATGAAAAGAATATTTTCGTTTCTCATAAATACAACACAGTTGATACAACACATTTTATATTAGCAGTTCACATTTTCCTTCTTTCTTAGCTCTCAAATCCAAGTACTCAATTATACAAATACTATAGTAACATAAGTTCTAGCACAGTTGTTCTCCTGCACATTCTCGTAACAACAAGGTGTTGCAAAGCAAATCAATTTCATCCCAGCACTCCTCTTGCAGCCCACCTGAATAAGTTGTGTACCTATAGTGGATGTAGGCACACTCTTCATTATCACTCCATAATTCACAATTGCTTAAAGAATACTTACATAAGCCTCAATCAGAAGCAAGTATGAGTACTATACATGAATCCTCACTATTCATGTCGGTCCATTTAAGCTCATCTCAGTTCAATACTGAAAACATAATGCATGTCATTACCTGTTTCGATGACAGTCCAATCTTCTCCAAATCGTCCAGCTGCATAAACCAGGTAAGTAGATTTAGTGTTATGCAGTCACAAACCAAGAAACTCTGACATCATAAACCTTAAAAAGAGTTTCTTACTGATTTCATTGGGCTTGTTTCCCTTAGTTCGATAATGTATTCAGCCATCTTTTGTCCAATTCCCTAGATTACATGTGAAAATGCAGTCAAATTCACAACTAGTAGAAGTGGTGACAATGTTAGAATCATGTGAAGAGATCAATTGCATACCTTTATCTCCATTAGTTGCTCCCTACCACAGTGTAGCACAAAATAAATTTAATCTCCATGTGAAAAGGATAAACAGAAAATGAAAAGAAAATAAAGACAGAGAGCAAAAACTCACTTGCTGGCTGTGTTCAACAACTCAATGTACTCCTGGACTAGAGAGTTCTGTATGCTCAACAGATGTAATAATTATAACCAGAAATGCTAAGAAATTAGAAGATAACGACAACAAGAGTTCCTGCTCACCTTCAAGTTAGAACTTTGTGTACTGAACTTATCAAGTGGCGTCCCTAATGCCGGGGTATTCTCATTGTTTATGTTGGAGTTGATGGGAGAAAGGACCTTTCTAGGGGTAACAACCTCACATGCTTTAGAGGAGCTGAAACAATCAACGGTTCTCACTTTCTCCTCAGCATTGGTTTTTTCATCTACACAAGATCAAATAGACAAAAGTCTTCAACATTTATTTCACTATATGTAGAAAAGATATATGATATTTCCTTATTGGAACAGTTTGTTATTCCCCAATTTTTGTCACAGCTATCTGTAAATAGGATCAATAGAGACAAATAAACTCCAATTCAGTTACATATACTACTGAGAGGATTAGACACTAATTCTAAATGGGATATGGGGGTTCGAAATGCTTCAAATAGATGATGAAATAGTAGTACGGATGCCTCTCTAGAGTATGTGGAAGAACAAGAAGATGAGTGCATTTTTTAGGATTAATTTTATATGGTGGAGGGAAACCTGATTCTGCAATGACCGTTAAAATGCTTAAAAGGGGAAGAAAGCACACTGGTAGTTCAGAGGGATTGATGATTATAAGTCATACAGAGGGATGTGCAATCTTATAGTAAAAATTAAGAAACTCAAAAAGCACCTAATACGGAATCATGATAGAAGAGATCAATATTATAGACATAATTGTCGAAAGTTTGCAAACAAATCTATGCAAAATAGTTATACTACCATTTTGTGTGGGAACATATATAGCTAGAGCAGTGCAGAACTAGCTTTGGCACATCGATAACTGAAAAATGATCTTGTGGTTGTATCTCAATATGAGTTGATGCAAAATAGGTATACTACTGCTCTCTGTGGGAATAGTAGGCGGAGGAGAACACTAGAACTATCGTTGGCACATAGTCAATTGCTTGTAGCTTAATATGAGTCACCTATATAAAGTTGGATTAAGAATACATGAGGCAGACTACAAGAACTGAGATATGGTTATAGTGGCCAAATACCATGCACCAGTGTATTAGACTCGGGCGCAACGCTTTCAGCAAAAACCTCGAACTTCTTTTCTTCTCTATTACCACCATCAGCAAGGTCTTGAGCCTGCATTTGCACATTAATGGAGAAATCCAACTTAAAATGATTTATCTATTTACTCCAATTCTTACATAATAAAAATTGTGATTAAATCATTCTGTTGTTCATGCAAAAAGATTCCACAGAAAGTTTCTAGTTGTTAATTATCACATATCAAAATCAATCAACTGAATAGTTCTCTTTGTGAAAAAGTCGAGTAAATTAAAAACTGAATTTTTAAAACTAATCAAGCTATCAGCCATACATCAACTTAAAGTGGGGTAATTCGAGAATCTATGGAAATGGCAATAGTTATAGTTTCGCGTTATTCAGTTCGTCGTAATTCAAAGAAATTGAGTTATATTCACAGTAGTTATCTAGTAGTAGTAAATAATAAAGGGCATCCAATGGACCATGTCAATGGATTTTATTCAATTTAACACGAAGAATTCTGCAAGGAGCAAAATGTTGCATCATTAACTCACAATGAACTTGGTCAAAATTATAGTTCTCTGTCTTTTACCTCCGCTGTGATGTTTGATCGATGTCCATTATTAAATAGATTTCTACAGGCCCCATCTGGATCCCTGTACAACAAAATTAAGCAGTCATCAAAATCAAATGCAAAGTTAAGCAATCATCAAATCTAACACAGGTAAGTACAGCAAGATCGTAGAGTAATCTCTTACCTCTTTTTTATGCTTGAAGCACCTTGTTTACTAATAAATTTATGCTTTGAAGAGCTCTCAAACAAACCAAGCTTTTTGGTAGAGCATATGGAATTTGGAGTTTTGCTAGTAAATGGAGAATCAAATGCCCCAATTCTTTGAGCACTTTTTGTCTTTCCTTTAGATTCTAGCCAGGCGCGAAGCTTTGCCTCCATATCAACTTTGACCTTTGGAGTATCTCCTTTTTGTGCTGAGGCAACAAAATTGGATATGCGTCTTGATCTGGCTGCCAAACTAACTGTATGAAGAGATTCTTGGTACTCTCCAGGATTCTATGAACAAAGAAAAGAAAATAGTGTTCAGAATAGTGTTGCATTCCGGCACCGAAAGGCAAGAAATAATATATACAACATCCTACCAAGCAAGCAATCATCAAAGCACGGCTTGTTCCTCCAAGAGAGTCTTGCAATACCCTTGTCAATTTGCTTTCTCTATAGGGTATTCGCGGTTGATTGTTGTTCAATGCATAAATCACATTTGACAATGCAAATAAGGACTGGTTGATCTTAGCACTCTCTTGTAGACGAATTCCAGTGTTGCAAGTTCTTCTATTATCTTCGTTTCCTAATTCAATGACATTAGAGTTACAACATGTGAGTTACCCTTTCAGTTAAATGGTCTTACACAATAATTCATGGTTAAATTTAGTAGTGTTAAAACCTGCCAAGTCAATAAGGTTCAACTTCCCGGTAACAACATTTCCAGTATCATCACAGCAAGGAGTAGAAACATAAATAGTGAGCACGGCATGACTACGGCTAGAGACATCATTAACACCCGTATGTGCAACTTTTCTTCTCTGAACCACACAAGAAAACGCCTCTTGAAACTCTGACATTGAACTGATGGTAACTTGTGCAAGTCCTTTGAGATGAATCTGCCCACTTTTGTCGTCCAATATGAAAATTTCCTTCTCCTTAAGTTCAAGTAGATCATAGCACCTATCCATGTATATTTCATAGTATGATATTGTTATGTTACTTTTTCCCTGACTCTTTGAGAGAATAGAGGACATTGCAAGTGGCATTAGACCAGGGAGGTTTTCAGTTCCCTGCATCAGCAACAAGGTATTTGCAAAACAATTCACGTGCACATCCAGGGAACTATATGCTTCACATACATATCTCTTTAGAGGTCAAATGTAAAATTCATAGATTAG
This sequence comes from Nicotiana attenuata, assembly GCF_001879085.1. Classification (NCBI taxonomy): domain Eukaryota; kingdom Viridiplantae; phylum Streptophyta; class Magnoliopsida; order Solanales; family Solanaceae; genus Nicotiana; species Nicotiana attenuata. The sequence continues at coordinate 92,831,802 of NC_031995.1, read as the reverse complement.
GACTAAATGGCTGCATACATGGGATAAGCTTATGCATGGTGCCAATCTGAAAAATCTGATATCTCCTTTGGTCACTCATGGATCTACGTTATAGTAGTAGAGCAGCAAAAAAATTGAAAAGAAACATCGTGTACGTCTGTTGTAACTCTATATTTATTTCCTAATCTATGTGCACTAGTCCAATTGCAGGAGCCAGGAGTAACGGAGCAAGTTGTGCATTATGAGACAAATAAAAATATACCTGCATAGTGTAAGTTTTGCCACTCCCTGTAGCTCCATAAGCAAAAACTGTGACATTGCGACCATGTAATAACCCAGGGATCAAAGGATTAACTTCTTTGCCAAATATTTCGCTTATATTGTTGTCTTCTTGACCAAAAAAAGCATCCAACTTGTAGCATTCATTACGACTACAATCAAAAACCAAAATATCCCAGGATAAGGTTGTGCAACAAATAGTAGTCCAAGTAATATAATATGCTATAGTAGTAAGACAGATTAAATCTTAGAGCATGCCAACAATTGAGAAAATGATTACCAAGTTTCATAATCTTTGAGATGAACTGTGACATCCTCTGAAGGCTCAGATTCTGAGTTGAGAACAGAGACACAAGAGATTGGTTTTCCATCTCTCGAGTTAATTTCTTGAGGAAGAAAGGGGCGAACTCTAACAATAACTCTAACTTTTGTTACCACAGCAGATTCTAACTGCCCTATTTTTCCAGGAGTAGAAAAGTTTTCTGTTTGACATGTTTTAAGACAATCCATTTGCATATTAGTCCAGGGACAATAAAACCTGTCAATTTAACAGCAATAATAAACAACATTAGCATTTAAAAATACAGTCTCATTGAACAAAGTACTTATTTTTTTAACACAACACAGGTTAATCTCATGAAGAAAAGTTTCTTCTTTTTATGGAACAACGCATTTATCACTCGAAGAAACATCAAGACATTTCAAACTTAGCCAACTTTTATGCAATTGAGCTGAATGAATCGTAAATATTACTATAGATTACATTGTTCTAGGAATAATTTGCTATCATGGTATTTTTCCTTTTCAAATAAAAAATACCTTTTTTATCTATCTTGTTTACCTGAAACTAATAATTCTTAAACTGAAGTATAGACTCATGGTGAAAAACAACTTATTTAAAGTATGATCAGTTAAATGACCTACTAGACAGTGAGGAATTTAAGGTTTTAACAATTCTACAAAGAATTGTGCTTTATTAAAATCAAATACTCCTTTTTGTCAATGTTGTTCCAACTTCTAGCTTAGCCTTCCATTTAGTATACGTTTAAGTTATACTCACTGATGGTGTAAATACTTCATAGCTATTACCTGCAACTGTGCATAGAAAGTGTAGATATCGATTACCATAAAATAAGGTAAATAATTTACTACAGCGGGCTAAACTACACTGATAAAGTATGTGATACACAACTTAAATCCTTTACATAAAATAACTCGCTGTCTGATCAGACCCTAACTCAATTCTTTTCTGGTATGAATAATCAAATTTAGTAAAATTATGACTTAAATTATTCAAGAAAGTTTCTAAAGATAATATTTGTCCACAAAATTAAACTGAAAATGGACTAACAAACAATAAAACGTCAAAGAATTATGTGCTTACTTAGAAGAAACTGGAACAAAGAATAAGATTACCCAACCTTAGCTTGTGGATCACGCTCCAAAATTCAAACCTGTTTTTCCCTTTGAGATACTGTGTGTGTGCGTGTGTGTGTGTGAGAGAGAGAGAGAGAGAGAGAGAGAGGACCGTTGGGAAGAAAGGTTGTGTGTGTGAGATCAAACTTTCAGATGGCGGTTTTGAATTTTGAAAGTTTTTGAATAGAAGTGTTTGGGCCTTTGCCTTGGTTCGCGTGGCCCACCTCGTAAAGCTACTGCTTGTTTTGATTAAAATATTGGGCTTATCTGTCGGAATGTTGGATAAGATACCGAAGAAATACAATGTTCTTCGAAAGAAAAAATAAAATATTGGGAACTTTTCTTAGATATACGATAATTAGGACTTTATACCTATTTTCTCTAGGTTGAGTAATTTTCAACAATTACCTTAGTTTTTTAATAATTGATATACAATTATATTAGTTGTCCAAGCCCGTAGTATTTTCCTTTAATACGATTGTGATCTGGGCGATCAGTTATATACCTCAAATTTATTTGATCTGCACCCAGAATCTCCCTTTTTTTCTCTTCCTACCATTAATGATAGCTCTATATAATTAAAATAGCATCTATTGAATCGGTATTTTGCTACAAATTGAAGAACAAAGTTCAAGACATAACAAATCCGAGGAAAAAAAATCACGAGCATTGTCATACAATTTTGAAGTTTGATATTGAGTCAACTTCTAATTCACCCTGATTGAGATTCCCATGGCGACTATGACAATCATGCTTCAACAGTTAGGCTGATGGGATATTACTGGCTGATACGTGGATTTCAACGTCGACGGAATTATAATCAACATAGAGGCAAGCTATGGGAGTTAGTTTCAATCATTGCTCGCCAATTATCTATAGATACCTCTGTTAAAATAATGGAGATCAAATATAGAGTCAATGACATGTGCCCTCCAATAAAAATTCCCAATGATATGGGGCTACGTATGTATATAAAGACGAAATGGTGTTGGGCCTATGCCCATGTTGTTCAGCCAAAGGCCCAATGTCGTAATCATATTCTCTTTTTGTTTTCCATTCCTATTCGAAATTGGATTCGGTTCTTATTCCTATTTAGAGTTGATTTGGGCTTTAAGAAAAAACATCACTCATTATCTATAAATAGAGCAACTTTAGAGAATTGTTCTATGCACATTGGTATAAGTCTTTGAAAAACTTTAGCACATAAGAGTGATTTTTGAGATAGTTTTCATCAAGAGAGAAGAGAGAAGAAAAAGTGTTTGTTTTGCTGCAGATTTTGTTCTGATCAGCCAACTTCAAATCACGTTTTCCGATTCGTTAACCATTGGAGCAGGCTAAAATTTTGACTGAGTATTCGTAATATCTTGATCTTTAATTTGAACGCTGGAGATCAGATTTTGAGGCATATAACATCCTATTTCGAGCCCCGAACTACAACTTTATTTTTGTGACTTCTCCTCATTCTCTAATTGATTTATTGTAGCTATTGTTGCACCGTGTTTGGCATTTATTGTGTAGCCAATTTGATGTTTTCCCATTTGTTTTATAACTGTCTTATTGTTATAGTGGAGCTTTTTGGATCCTTGTGATCCCGAGGTTTTTACCTTCGGTTTGAAGGGCTTTCCACGTTAAAATTTGATGTTCTTTATCTTTCGGTTTGCCTCTTCCTCGAAATAACAAACGGAACTACAAGGAGATAGGAATGTATCCATTATGTATAACACTGAAGGAATTCGCTCTGCATTGGTGTCACGACCCAAACTCCATATTAGGCCGTGATGGTGCCCAACACCATTGTTAGGCAAGCCAATACTAACCAAGTAGTAAATTCTAATTTGTGCAGTTAGCACGTGATAACTTCCATTATGGATTAAGAAATTCAGAGTTTAAGAATTTAAGCATATTTAAGTGGAAGTACTAAATGCGAATTTACATCATGAAAGCAAGCCAAAACATCATAAATTTACCAATATGTGTGCCAAGACCTGGTGTCACAAGTGTGTGGGCAATCTAGTAGAATATACAAACCATATTATCCTACTGTCTGGAAAAGAAATAGACAGGAACATAAAATAAAAGAGAGACTCCAGCTGCTGCAGATCGGCTCGAAAGGGCAGCTCACTGGAAAGTCTCGAGCTAAGGAGTCCACTCTATGCGCCAGACTGATGGCCAGATGTACCTGCCTCAAAGCATGTACAATCAAGTACAGAAGTGTAGCATGAGTACATAGGAATATGTACCCAGTAAGTACCTCGCCTAACCTCGCAGAAGTAGTAACGAGGAGTCGACTCCGACACTTACTAGGGTCAGCAAATATAATAATATGAAGTTCAATATATTTAATTCATAATGTATGTAAATAAAAACAAGCTCTAACAAGAATAATTATTGAGAATCCTTTTATTTAATTAATACAACTGAGCACTTTTCTCATTTAAAATAAGTGACCTTTTAAGCAATAAATCACACGAATTATAAGGGTTCCATTTCTATTATCACACACAAATACCACCGAGGACGTTCGGCCCGATCCAACATAAAAGTAAAATGTGGACCGAACCATATGTACATTTACCATCCTGCCGAGGCGAACGGCCCGCTCCCATGAGAGTAGTGGAAATAATTACCCAGTTCACGAAATGTACTTGCGACACGGTTAAGTATAAATATAACTTAATGTTTTCGTCAATTCTTATCAAAATAAACATTTACTTGAAAACCTTGAAATCATAACATCTTCAGCTTAATCCCATTCAATATAAATCAACAATTATAATCATATAACGGTACACTCAAAGCATGGCGTAAGCCTAGAACTATCCGGACTTAACAGGAATAGTAGCTACGTACGGACTCTCGTCACTTTGTGCGTACGTAGCCCCCAAAATTAATCGTATATATTAATTAAGTTCACCTATGGGGAAATTTCCCCCTTACAAGGTTAGAAAAGAGACTTACCTCGTTTCGAGCCTACTTCCAACTCAAGAACGCGTTCAAACCCTCAAACCAGAGCAGCACAATCCGAAATTATGCAAATAGTGTAAAAACCAATCATTATAGGTTTACGAATTCAAATTCTAGCTATTAAAGTGATTATCCAGCCCCAAAGGCAAGGTTCCTAAAGTTCACCCCCGGGCCAACTTGCCGGATTCCGGAAATTTTCGAAGGAAGTTGTTACCCATAACCTAAGGATCAAGAATATATGATTTCTTCTACATTCCATAACAAATTTCGTGGTTAAATCTTATTTTTATCAAAACCCTAGGTTTTACTCTAAACCCATGATTTCCACTAATTTACATGTTAAAATCTACCCATAAACTATGTATTAAACTCACGTTAGGTAGGAATAACTTAACTCACAATGTTAGGATGAAATCTCCCTTTTGGAAGCTCCCAAATCGCCCAAGAAATGAAGCAAATGTGTCAAAAATGACACTTTCCCGTCTTAAATGAAGGCACTGCCTTCGGCGATTTCCATACCTGCGGTTAGAGGACCGCATCTGCGGTCTCGCTTCTGCGAGGAAACGTCCGCTTCTGCGGAATTCCTACTGGGTCGGCTGGGCCGCATCTGCGAGAAGCCAACCGCTTCTGCGGTTCCGCTTCTGCAGAAAGGAGGCCGCTTCTGCGGTTTTTGGGTTGGCCACCCATGGCCATATTTGTGATGGCTCAGCCGCTTCTGCGGGCTCGCACCTGCGGCTGGCCAACCGCAGGTGCTGTTATGACAGATGCCTGGAGCTTCAGCTCCTTCTCCTATTTTTCAACTAAGCTCGAGCCTCGTCCGATTGATGCTCGGGGCCCTCGGGCCCCGCCCGAACATACCGACAAGTTTGGAATGATAAAAAGGACTCGCTCGACCCATCGGAACGCCCGAAACAACGCTAAATCTAAGAATCACGCCCTAAAACCAATTGAATCAAACTAATGAACTTCAAGTTCTTCAATCTACTTCCAATGTGACGAAACATAGTTATACTACTCGGGTTGATACCAAATTTTGCGTGCAATTCTTAAATGACATTATGGAACTATTCTCGATCTTGGAATTTCGTTCGGACCTCGATAACACAAAAATCCGCTCCAAACCAAATTTAAAAAACTTCAAAATCGTTAAGGAATCAACTTTCACTATTAGGCGCCAAAATGTTCCTGGTTCATCCAATATTCGATCTGGACATACGTCCAATTTCGAAATTATTATACGAACCTATTGGAACCGCCGATTCCGAGGTCGTTTACTAAAAATGTTGACCGAAGTCAAACTTGGGCTTTTAAGCCAACCTTAAGGAACCAAGTGTCCCGATTTTAACCCAAACTCTTCCAAATCCCGAACCAACCATCCCCACAAGTCATAAATCAGTTAAAGCAAGTACGTGAAGTCTTATTTAGGGGAACGAGGTTCTAGAAAGCAAAACGACTGGTCAGGTTGTTACAATTGGAGTACGCCAGATGAGACTACCATTGCAGGTTCTTCTTGAAGCTACACAAAATAGCCTGCTACAGTTACCATACAATGTTAATACATTGAGCAGTGTTGGCCAAGAAAGTCAAGCTACTTGAGGTGGTACATGTGATACCATTGGTGGTCGTGAATGTTTGATAATATTAGACACCTTACCTAAAAGTATTGAGGTCGGTCAGATTTACCAAGACAAAGATACAATTGTCAGTACGATAAAGCATCATGCAATTATGAATAAATTCTAATTCGGGTGAAAAGGTCATGTGAAAACAGGTAAAAACTTTTCCCAAATATACAAATATAATACAAGCGTTATTATGTATTAGCATATAAAAGATTGTATATAATGTCATGTTTTGTTTTTTATAATTTCCGTGAATGAATCCTTTATAATAGTTGTATAACATTTATTTTTGGCCAAATACTTAGATAGCCCCTTAAATTTATAATTATTTTTCATTTGAACAATTTACCTAATGATGTGACATATAAGACACTTTAAGTATATTTAGAATGTGCCTATTGGGCACCCTATTGCAATCTTTTCAGCAGAGTAAAGAGCGTGAAGGTAACGCATTGATGATACGGCAAACAAACAAGTGAACAAGCGATAGTGTGTCTAGCACACCACATCATACTTGTATGAGTCTCCTTGTTTTTTGACATTTGGACAAGTGGGTCCCACTGTCACCATTATTTTGAAACTTTTTCTCCTCCCACGATAAAAGAAAGCTTTCCCCTCCGAAACTAGCAGTTACAGGCTGCAATGGTGATAATTTTTAATTAGATTATTTTCCTTGTTTAGGTATATGATTTGAAAATTCTGTCCACAAAGTTGATACCATTTAATTGTTTTGCAGTATTTAAAATGCTGAGATTTCGTCTATGAATAACAGTAAAAAGGTTGATTATAAATCTAAGAGATCTCACGCCCCTTATGCAAACGCTATTCTCGTCGCTACTATAGCTTCATTTTGAATTTTTCCATTAATATTTACAGCGATTGCACGAACCCTAAAAGAAAAGTAATAATACAAACCTAAGCGCAAAATATTTACAAATAGCTGAAGTAAAAGTGGGAGAAAACCAGAGAAAGAAAGATGCTCCAAAATGGAAAAATTTTATTTTGTGTCTCACACAACTGACACTAGTTGTATGAGGCGTCCTTTTTGTCTCACAACTGTGTGGTCCCAGAATTTTTATGGACCCAGTTGTGTAAGATATGGGTCCACAAATATGTGAGATAAAAAGAGGCCTCACATAACTAATGTAAGTTGTGTGAGACACAAAATAAAATCACTCTCCAAAATGAGAGTAAAAGTGGGACCCACTGGTCCAGATGTCATACTTTAAAGGGCCTCATACAAGTATTACGTAGTGTGTTAGACACAAAGTAAAATTTCTCACACTTGCTATTTCATTTTACTTTTTACTTTTTTCTTTTGTCTTTTTTTTCTCTTTCTTCTTTGCTGTTAATTCCCACTGTACCAGTTTCATTTTTCCACCAACTTGTCGGAGTTCCGCCGGAAACACACAAGTAATACTTCCACTTCTTCATCTTCAAGGAAATAATCCCATTACCTCATTTTCTATTTCACAACTCCATTAATTGATATTTCGTTCTTTTCCCTTCTTAAAACCCATAGATTGCTTCCAAGACCCACTTACTCTACCCCCCCCCCACCCACCCACCCAACACACAAGTTCTGTAATTTTCATACNATATGAACACCATCAAGTAGGTTTTGCTTATCAACGGAATTCTGAAAAGCAGAAAAATTCTTGTCCAACTCGTACCAAACAAGAGGATATGCGTCAAGTACAGAAGCATACTGGCAATAAAATTGCTTCGGCCACTTTGTTTTCACTGAATCTATGTCTTTATAAAAGATGTCGCACTTCATTGCCAAAATAGTTGCGAAGTACTCCCTTGTAAAGTATACTGTAAAGTCTACTTCACTAATGGGAGATGTGGCTTTCACCGTTGTTGCACCCAAGTCCAAGTATTTTTGTAAGAAAATGCAACTGGTGCCTTTCTGTACATGCAAATGTGCCACCATATATGCATTGGAATTGGCAAAAATGTCAACAAAAACTTCCTGGTGTTCAACCATTGACTTAATTACTGTAATTTTGGTGCCCCTGCCAACGTTGTCACCAAACTCTCCCTCATAACTGTGAATGAACCCCCAACGTGAGATTTCAACACATATTGTTCAGTATCGGCACCAGCAGCAAGCGCCTCCCTAAATTCCATGACCCATATCCTAGCAACTTGACCAAGGTTGTTGTTCGGGATTGACTTTTCAAGCTCGCAAAAGATGGTAGCACGCTCTCCATATGTCAACGCCAAAGGAATAGCAGAAACAAAACGTACTAGTGCAGTGTAATGAACTGAAGTTGCAGCAAGTATACCTACCATCTTGAGTAGTGCATCCTCATGTGCATTCTCTGTGTCGAATAACTGTCGGCTTGCAAGGTGTAAAACTGTGATTAAGATACCAAATGGATATTTTAAATCCAAACTAATAACAATGCAGCCCCCCTTTTGTCTCGTGCCAGTAAGAAATTCTGCAGTAGAAGAAAAATCACCATCCAAAATAGAACCAAATATGACAGCAGTCCAAACAGTGATGTCGCAAACTGGTATTTGAAGAAGATTCCATACATCTCTATGTAGAGGGTGAGCATGACTATAAGTGGAAAGCAAAAAAGGTATCACCTCTAAGCATTGAGCAAGCCCTAGTCCAAGTTGAGGGCAGAGTAGTTTATACTGTCCAACAAGCAATTGGTAACAGCAACCATCCAGAGCTTTGTGAATATCAAACATGACCAGGTCACGGGGAATAGAGAATGTAGAATTAATCTCTAATGAAGCCTTCTTTGTGATTGCAACAACAAACTCTAGAGGTTCGTCTCTGGTGATAACAGTTTCATTAATCCGTAGTACCATTGTGAAAGTTAAAGCATGGTATAACGCACCTAGCTCGAGAGCCCTACCACTCGAAAAAGACCTTACCAGATCAACTATGTATTGCTCCTCAATTTGAGCAGTAGCATCAGCAAAAGAGCACAGAAACGAATTTGCGATAGACTCTCCCGGTAGCGTGCATAGTGCATAAGATTTTATGAAATTACCATTGTGTTCAACATGCATATCAACTCTACCTAAAGCAACCTTAAATACCTGCCCAGTGTCGAACGACTTGTCCACATAGCTACAAGTTGGTAAGCCAGTATCCCTTGCATTATTACTAGAGCAAATGCAGTTACTATATTTATGTGCTATTATGGGGACTCCTAACATGGGCAATTTAGCATAAGCAAGACATGGACCAGGATCAAAGACAATATACATCGAAGTAGACCTTGCTTTATGAACTGACCAAATAGAGCAAACAACAGTCGAGCATCTTTACCGACCCGAATATGTGGTGAATGCTTGGAGTAAATTTTAGCAAATGCCCGGTGCATCCCCTGTATTTTCTCCTTCCTAGCCTGCACTCTCGATTTGCACAACAAGAACCCTGGAAGATTGCACTCTTACCAAGTATCACACCAACAGTCTGAATGGATTTTGAAATCATAGTGGAACCATAATATATTTTGAACATTTTCCTTCAAAGTTGGTTTACAATGAAAGCCTAAGGATAGAAAATTTCCTTCAAACTGTCCATCTTCCAAATTCTCCAAGTTCGAGGTGATGACTTTTGTCTGTGAAAACTCATGGTTTCGATATAAATCCGAGACCAAGCTAGCAAGAGGAACCATAATCAGAGGAGCAAACTGAATGAGTTGTTAGTCGGTATTTCGTTGAGGATTTGTAGCAAACACATGATCTGCCATGTTGCCTGAATTGTCCTCCACCTTAGTGTAGCCTTGCCGGTTTTCCTCTAATTTTTCACCATCTGAATCAGATTTTATCTTCATTTCATATAAAAGTTCCGTAGAATCTATAGACAAAATCTCAAATTGTTCAACCGCTTTAGGCACAAAATAATTTCGTCCAACAGGAAGAACTAATAGAGCTTCATCCTTTGAAACTTGAGAATGCAGAGCAGTTTCATGACTGTGGAGATTTTCATCAAACACCTCGTCTACGACAATGGCATACTTGTCTCCCTAAACTACACGAGCATTGGGTTCATGAAGTTTAGGGATTTGAGTAGAGGCGGACTCATAAAAGTTGGCAATACGACTTTGAGCAGGAGACACATAGGTCGCTGGTGGAACCACTGTAGCGCAACTCAAGCAGTTAACACAAGCTCGTGAAGTATCGGACATTCTCGCAACATCACTGAAGGCCCGTTTCTGAAAATGCAGAAGAAATTTCTCCTTGAAATGGTTCCGATCATAAAATTGGTTGTTGCAAAATAACCAATTGAACCACGCGAGGGCATCGCCTTCTAGGTAGAAGGAAGGAAGAGGCAGCCAATCCTTCTTGGAGAAGCCAAGGTATGTGAAGTATAACTCGGCTCGAAAAATCCAACTTCCCGGGGTGTTTTCACCACTGAATCTAGGGAGAAACATCGTTACTATCGGAGTCCGATGGATGAAAGCACCAATGTAATGAATACTACAATCTCAAAGTATATTGATAAGAACTAACACTCTATTACAATTACTAGTAGCCGAACTAACACTCAAATTGCAAGCTAATGATTGGAATATAGAGATTGAGATAGTTGTGGATATAAGAGAAGACACACAAATAAAGAAGGGAGATGAGAAGCTTAGACTCAGAGAAAGGGGTTGAGGGGAACAAACATTTTTCTTCAAAATATGCATAATCCTGTTCTATCGCAGTGCTAGTCCTTTTAACCATTTGTTAAATGGGCCTGGATCCCAAATAAAACTCTCCAATATTTTACTCGGTCCAATAATTCCAATTGACTCAGCCTCATTCACCATTTCTAGCCCATAGGCCCTTACGGAATAAGCATGGTTCACAACAGATGGTCTTCAATTTCGAAATCGGGTGAAATTGATTGAAATCAAGAACAATTTTAAAAATTGAGTGAAAAGCTTAGAGCAGCTAGAGCTTAGTGCATTCGATTTATCGATTCGATTTTGACCCTTATCGATAATTACCTATCGATTATCGATTTGTACATATGCTTATCGTTATCGTTTCAATAAGGTTTCGATTTTTTCGATTTCGATTTATCAATTTTTGGGGCTTATCAATTCGGTTATCGATTACACCAACAAGAAAATTTGCGGGATTCCACGGAAAGTATATCGCTATAAACGCGCCTAACTAATATGGACCAAAAGAAGCTAAAATAAGACGAACACCGTTTATAACGTAAAAATTGTGTCAACAAGCACATGCAACAAAACTAAAGTAAGGGATCAAATGTATGCCACCAACACTCCAACGGTATAAAAAAAATACATCATCACGGCTAATTCTATTTTCCATTAATTTGAACTTCATTCCCTTGAACTTTAAATATGATCATTCCTTAAATGTGATAAATGAAATAATAGGGTTAAGGACTTAGGGTAAAAGAAAGGGTATTATAGAATAAGGGTAAAAAAAAAGTTAAAAAAAATTATTTTTTTTTTTGTATTTCTTATCGGTTTATCGATAAACCGATTCGAATGCACGCCCTAAGCTTATGTGAAATACTTGATGACCTTTGACTATCTCAGACTCTCTGCATTAAATCGATCTCCCAACTAACGAAAAAAAAATTCCTCATGTGACGTGACAATTTATCTTTTGTTTTGGATTTGTTTCTCACGTTTGGTATTGTAATTTGTAAAGATAAAGAGATATGACGGTAGAGACGGTGGCTGTGGTGAAAGTCAGGTTTGATGCTGATTTTTTGAAATGTGATTTATGTGGAAAAAAGGAAAAAGTCATTTGGCGGTCGACACCAACACACGCGCTTAACAGAGGTTAAAACACACATTCATTTGTCATGTCATATATATATTTGGCTTTTACTTTTTTTTAGGCATAATAGCCTAGGAAATATTTGTACTTATTCTGGTTTGACAACTCTGTTCATGTACTCCGTAATCTTTCATCCAAACACCTCTTTTCGTTCAAAATAAATCTTTTAAACCCGCTGATCTCAGATGCTCTTCAACGATGCTATGTAGATGAGACATTCATGTCCACCTCAGATTTTTTATGCCACATCATTTCAAAATTTTCTACTTCATTTTTTATTTTATTTTCACTTCACTTCACTCCTCCCCACTACTTTCTATCTCTGGTTATTCCCACCTCTATGCCCGCCACCTTCACCTCTCCATTAATCCACATTCACAAGCCCAAAAATTCCCTAACTCTATTACCCCAATTACACCCAGCAGTTATTTCATTAACAAATGAAAACATAAATAAGGAAAGAAACAAAAAAAAATCAAATAGTTAATAGAATTAACACTTCCTAAATCCTTACAAATCGCAGCAACCCCATCCAAAATAAAGCACTTTGGAACCATGCATTTCCCACTCTTTTACGGAGATATCAATCCTACTTATGATGATTTCAAGATATTGTTTCAACAAGAAGACCCATATGATCTTTATCAATTTTTATGAACAAAAATTGTTTCAAAAAGAAAAAAGAAAAAAGAAAACCCATTTTCATTTGGTTCTCCAGCTTCTATTATCTGAATGAAATCTCACCTACTGGCCTATATTGTTAGCAAATTACGTGTTGTTATTGACTTACCTTTAGATTTAATTTTCTTCTTTTACAAACAAAATGGAAGCAAAATCGGAGGTGAAACACATTTTTTTGCGATATCAAAGAGGTAAATCTTGGGACTGAACAATATAAGAAGGCAAGTATGAAAGGGGAAGAAGAAGAAGAAGAGTATATGAAGGGGGAGGGGTTAGCGAAGAAGAGCACTAAGGAGGAAATTAAGGTAGGGTAGCTGGGTTGGGGGAATAAGAGTACATGAAAGGGAGGGAACTTTTTAATAGTAAAGTAACAATTTCTTAACTTTTTTTATTTTTAATTTTCTTTTATTTAATTTTTTTTAAATCAACATTCATTGTTTTCGCTTACATTTCACATATTTCGTCCAAATCAACATATTCAATGCCACATAAGCTTGGTCAATGGTCAGAAGCGTTTAAAATACTAGTTTTGATCGAGTTCAGGTGTTTGGATGAAATTTTGTGAAGTAAAGGAACCAGAATGTCAAACCGAAACAAGTACAAGTGTCTCCTAAACTATTCTACCTTATATATATATATATATATATATATAATATACTAGTCTTAGGGTACGCGCCTTGCACGTGTTTTCCATTTTAATGAATAAATGTTTTTTAAAAATTACATAAATTAATACTATTAAATAATATAATTGAATTCTAAAATAAAAATAAGTTAGATAACTTTCTAAAATAATAAATGCTGATTCCATTTAGCAGGCAAAATATAGGATGAAACCCTGTAAATGGAAGTCTTCAAAGAATAATAAGAATAACTTATAAAAATTATTGTTAATTCTTTTCCTAATATAGAAACAAACAAGTAAAAAAATACTTTTATTACGATAAATTTTCAAATAATACAAATTGATAAGTGGCATTATAAACTTAAAAGTTGACAAATATTTAACTAACAATTTATAACAAAGAACATAATATATAATAATATAGGGAGCTGTCATTTGTTGGAATATTTATGAAAAAAAAGAAATTAATTAATGACAGCTCATTTAGAATATATTCTTTGTTTTACTATGGCATCCTTTTTGCTTCAAGTCTGCAAATATTAATAGAAAAATAATTATTGAGTGTATGATATTTTGCCATTATTGTGTAAATTCTACTCATTTAGAATACATTTTTCTTTATGATTCTGCAAGTTAAAATAATTACTGAGCGTCCATTTTTAAATATTATACAAACATTCAATAGATACAATTTAAGTGAATTTTAAAGTTCTGAATACTAAGATTAACATGCAATGTGTTATAGTTATGTTGCATAGTCCAAATAAGGAAAGAATTTATTTAAGGTAAAATCTTTATTGATTTAAACTTTTAATTATTAATTTTTTTTATAATTCAAATAAAAAAATTTAATAATCAAAGTTTTAACTAATTTAGAATTCTACATATTTTAATATTACAGTAATTGTTTCCAATGATTATGTTTATGTTATTTCCAAACTATAAAGAGCTATATGTTTATGTTTTTTTTATTACTTTTTCATATATTTCACACGCATTATGTTAAAATTTGGTTTTTAAGTTTTTCATGGTATTCATAACTTTAGATGATCGTGGAAGTAATCTCTTATTCATTTCTCCAGATAATGAAATACTGAAAAGATTTTCTCTCTCAAACACCCTTGAATTCCATGCCATGGATCCCCCTTTGATCAAACCACCTCTCCCACCGGAACCTCCGGATAAACATATCCAAATGGAGGTGGAAACACCCCAACACTCCTACAAGGAAATGCTCCTAGACAAGCAAGCGTGTAACCAAACCAACTACTACGACATGGAAAACCAACCAACACTAGAGTTGGTTAAAGAAAAACACATTGAAGGCTCCATTCCCCTCTCACCAGAAGAGAAGGAACGCCTCTACACACCTTGGAGATACTCAGTAATCATCAAGATATTCAAAAGAAAGATGCCTCACCACATGCTTCGACCTAAACTAATCGACCTATGGAAACCATCTGAACAGTTAATCTTGATTGACCTAGGATGGGACTTCTTCATAGTAAAATTTAGGTTAGAGGAAAGTATGCTTAAGGCATTACATCTAGGGCCTTGGTTCGTGTCTGGACACTTTCTATCCGTTCGGAAGTGGGAACCAAAATTTGTCCCTCAAGAAGACACCCTAACTTCTACTGCCATTTGGATAAGGTTACCCCAGCTGCCAACAGAGTTCTATGACAAAGTCATCTTGAAAAAAGTTGGAAGAAAATTAGGCAAGCTCCTAAAGATTGATCGATGCACGTCCTCTACCCTAGGGGGGGATATGCACGCATTTGTATCCAAGTGCCACTGGAAACCCCAGTGGAAACCACAGTAATTATAGGAGACCACAAACAATCAGTGATCTATGAAGGCGAGGGAACCCTATGTACCAGTTGTGGCACGATAGGACACACTGCTCCAAGGTGCAGCTATAAACCTCACTCCTCCTCAACAGCCAATGGAACACAAGAAGAAGTCCAACAAATGGAACCAAACCCAAAGGAAAGTGAATGGAAGACTGTCACCTTCCCACGAAGACGCAAACAGGGACAGCCAAAGGCATCTATCACCATGGAAGGTAATGAACCAAAAACACAGCATACTCCACATACAAAAGAGGTACAGGTAAACATGTTCGATGCCATTTCAGGTAAATTCCTCCAAAAAAAAACTTTTAATTATAATAAAAAAAAACAAATACATAGTACCCAGAAAAACAAAAGAAGGCCACTGGGCCCAATAAAAACTATCCCCGGGGACCAGCACAAGCCCAAGCACGTGCTTAACCCAAGCCCAAGGGACCAACCCGTCATGGGAGCCAAGCGAAAAGCGGGGCCAGATGCAGAAGACCCCACTGACTCAAATCATCAGCCCACTTTCCAAACGGAGGCTAGCCCAAACCCCAATGATTCAATCATCACACAGGGCGGAATAGCCAACGGGGCCTTTTCCTTACACTCAAACGGGTACTCACCCGTGGGTACCACTGAAAACCAATCTCCCCACCCAAACACTAAGGCCTATGCTTCCCCTGTCAAAGCTACTGAAACACCTGATAATGGAGAAAACCCAAGCGACAGTAGCGGTAATCGAGTACCCTATCTGCACTCCTCTCCCTCTCCAGTCGAAAAGACCACAACCGTTACCTCCATTACATCCCCAATTAATGAACAAACAACTCCCCTAATCCCAACACCAGGAAACCTTTCCACTATCCAAGATGTGACACCAGAAGGGTTTATGATGGGAAATCGGTCCTTAAACACCACTCCCATCTTTACCCAAAGTAGCAAATCAAAGAAACACAAAAATGGCAAAAAAACATACCTCCGACCACCATCTCCACCCACCCACTACCACCGGACCACCAATCGGCCTCCTGGTTGGAGGTTGCCTTGCAGGGGCAAGGAATTTCATACGAATTCACTCTGGACAACAGGAAGGTGACACTGATAGTGCAAAATCCGGCACACCTAGCTAGAGTGACAGTAGAAGCCCTGAACAAGGCCTTAGTGGCATTTGGCCCTCTCCTGTGGCAATCGATGGCCAACACCAACAGTCCATCACCGATAACAGACCCACAAACTCTCAACAACTACATTCTTCATAGTTTCCAATCTCTTCCCTTCTTCCCAGATCTGATGAAAGAAGACCCAACAGCAGAACCAGTATTCATCCCGATCGATCTGCCAACCATACCCTCACTATCAACGCCAAAGAGAATGAACAAATTACCACCACTTCAGAACATTCAACAAGGAGTCTCCAAAGCACTGGAGATACTGAAGAAGAAGGATGCCACAGAGGAACTGGAGCAGACCTACCCAACTCCAAGAACGGAATCGATTCTGCTAGACTCGGTAAGATCGATCGAATTCAGCACGGAAGTAAGCGAAATAGTAGTAGTCCTGTGCCCCAAATCCATGTCCAAGTGCGGAATGAGCCTAGTCTCAGCCCAAACACGTGGACCACTGAAACCATTACTAAATCTAACCCCTATTCTGAGCCTGAAGAGGAAACCTCCTCCCCCACAAGTGTCAGGTCTGCCAAGTCCAACGAGCCCTCAAGAGGGACCTCACCAATCACCCACATTCCCAATGATGAATTACATCATATGGAATGTTAGGGGTGGAAACAGTGCCGAATTCAAAAGGTACTGTTTAGAGATGGTAAGGATGCACAAGCCGGCAATGTTGGTCCTACTCGAAACTAAGATGGCTGACCATCAGAGCTTGGCCCAGAACCTGGACTTTGATATGATCATTCAATCTCCAGCAGTAGGTCTTTCTGGGGGGAATCGTGTTCATGTGGAAGGAAGATCTTGTAGCTGTAGAAGAGGTGGCCACTACCCCCAAGGTATACACGCAATGGTAAAGGTAAGACCTGATCACCCTCCTTGGTTTTTTTCAGCTATTTATGCTAGTAACATCTTAGCAGAAAGAAAACTCCTATGGGAGTAGCTTATTACCATCTCCAATTCCTTAGGAAACAATTGGTTCATAGGTGGAGACTTCAATGAAGTCTTGAAGGCCAGGGACAAGTTTGGGGGCAACCCTATAAACCTGAGCCGCAGTAACCTATTTTGGAACTGCATAAATAAGTGCCATTTAATTAACCTAGGGTATAAGGGAAGCAAATTCACTTGGACTAACAAAAGGTACTCCAACAGGACTTCCCTAATCCTAGAAAGAATTGATAGGTGTTTTGCCAATGAGGGATGGATTAAACAGTACCCTGAGGCAAGTGTTCAGCACCTACCTAGGACCCACTCATACCACTGTCCTTTAAAGATTCAAATGGAAGGGCCCCCAAATAACAAACTCTCTAGACCCTTCAGATTTGAAACAATGTGGGCTAGCCACCCTTCCTTCCCCAGTATCATCAATCAAGCTTTCTCTGGCCAAATCCCCCTACTCCAATCCACTGCAAAATTCAAAGATCTGGCAGCAAAATGGAACCAAGAAGTCTTTGGAAACATTTTCCACCAAAAGAACAGACTCTTGGCCAGAATCAGTGGCATCCAAAAGTCCCCCAGCTATCAATTCAGTAGTTTCCTCCAAAAGTTTGAAACGGACCTTAATGGTGAGCTCAATCTCATCCCCAGGAATGAGGAAGACTTCTCGAAGCTGAAGTCTAGGATTAACTGGCTAAATGATGGTGATGCCAGCACCAGATTTTTCCACACTTCTACCCTCAATAGAAGGAGGAGAAACAGAATCCTATCCCTCAAAGATGAGAATGGCAACTAGATCAATGACCAAAAAGAGATCCAGTCCACCATTGTCACTTTCTTTACTGAGCTTTACACAACCTCCCATACTGAAGTCCCTTGGTCAACCACTCACCACTCTACCATGGAACCTACTCTGCACCAAAGCCACAGGGTTTTCATGGACAGGCCCCTCCACATGAGTGAAATAAAAAGGGTTGTCTTCTCGAGCAAACCCTTCAAATCACCAGGTCCTGATGGTCTCCACCCATTCTTCTATCAAAAATACTGGGATATAGTTGGGGACTCTGTCTTAGAATTCTGCCAAAAATGCTTCAGCACATGCTCCATGGATAACACCATGAACCAAAACCTTTTATGCCTAATTCCTAAATTGTCACAACCCGGATTTCCCACCCCCGGGAGTCGTGATGGCGCCTACTAATGAGAGCTAGGCAAGCCAATCCTTAGCTACTTACCTCATTATCACATTGCTTCTTTTTAACAAATATAAGGCGATAACATAAAAACAGCGAAACTTTAAATAATTAAGCGGAAGATAGCAATTTAATATCTAAACATGAATTTCTAATACAATCGTTTGAATTTCGACTACCCAGAACTGGTGTCACAGTTTCACAGACGGTCTAAGAGTACTAAAATAAAGGTCTGAAAGAATTAAATACAACACTATCTCTGGAAATACATGTAAGAAACAGGAAAGTCGATAGAGAGAGAGACGCCAAGGCCTGCGGACGCCTGCAGGGCTACCTCGGGTCGCCTGATGATTAAGAATCAGCAGTCTCACTGTGGTCCAAAGTCCACAACACTGGGGTCTGCACAAAAGAGTGCAGAGTGTAGTATCAGCACAACCGACCCCATGTGCTGGTAAGTGTCTAGCCTAACCTCGGCGAAGTAGTGACGAGGCTAGGACCGGACCACCAAATAAACCTGTGCAGTTGTATAATATACAGCGGAGAGTAAAGTAGAAATAAACAAATAAAGGTGGGAGGGGGAAACATGCTTCGGGAAATAACAGATAAAACAGAATCTCAAGAGAATTATCATGAAGACAAAATTCAACTTCTAACAAGGATAAAGAAAACAAACGCAGATTTCACTCTCGGTTCACAACTCGTTGCAGGCGTGCAACCCGATCCCATTTCTCATATCTTGTGGTAGCGTACCACCCGCTCCCATTTCATTATATCTTGTGGTAGGCGTACCACCCGCTCCCATTTCATGTATTAACAGTTCTTGCAAATGAAATTACTCCAACAAACGCAATAATTAATACGAATTCATAAGACAACAAAGTGCACAATAATTATGACTCACTGAGGAAAACAAATAATGACAAGTAGCAATTAATTATGGACTTTAAGGAGCAAATAGGCAATTTAATATTTAGTATGCTAAATGTCAAGTAGCAATTGAGTCACATAAACATGTAGCAATTATAGCATAAATTCAAGGCATAATGTTGCGCAAGAATACCTTGAGCCAATAATAACAAGTAACACAATAAAGGAAAATGCCAACATAAAGAATCACAGTAATAGTGGAATAAGACAATTAATGCACTTGAACCGATAACAACAAGAAATCATAACAAACGGTAATAAGTGCACGGCATCACCCTTCGTGCTTTTACCCTCTCTCACCAAAACAATACACGGCATCACCTTTCGTGCTTTAACACTCTCTCACCAAAACAATGCACGGCATCACCCTTCGTGCTTTACGCTCTTCCTCACCCAAACAACAATCACAAGGCAAATAGGGTAAGGGAATCTATAACATCGAAATAAAATCAAGTAACAACAGAAAATCAGTAAATAAAAGTAAAGGACAACATAACTCAATTATCAGCAAGAATCAGGAAAATCAAAGACAAGTGCACAGCATCACCCTTCGTGCTTTTACTCTCGTCCTCACTATAAGAATAAATATAAATTGCACGGCATCACCTTTCGTGCTTTTACTCTCATCCTCACCATGAAATCAATATAATAGGCACGGAATGGTNTGTGCTCTTCCGATCTTTTACACTCTTTTCTCACAAAACAAACAATGCACGACATCACCCTTCGTGCTTTAACTCTCTTCCTCACCCAAATAACAATCACAAACAATATGGCAAGGAAATAAAGGAAATTTGCAATAAGAATCCCGGCAAGGGAGCAACAAGTCAACAATTAAATTCCGGCAAGGGAACAACATCAATAGCATCAACATCCCGGCAAGGGAGACAACAAATACATCAACAATAGCCCGACAAGGGTGACAACATAATGATCTCTTCTCTTTCTCACTTTTACTTCACAACTCGAGCCAATGCTTTAGAGGTTCAATTATCACTTATACCTTCACAACTCATTTCACAACTCGAGCCAATGCTCTAAAAGTTCAATTGTCACTTATACTTTCACAATTCGTTATACAACTTGAGCCAACGCTCCTCAATGTTCATAGGTCACAATTATTTCCACAAACTTTTTACAACAATTAGAAATCTTCACCAAGGCATGAATAATACAACGAAATCATGAAAATCACAATATAAGACTCACGGTCATACTTGACACCAACGTATAGATACTCGTCACCATGCCTATACGTCGTACTCAACAATTATCACATAGTAAATAGGACTCAACTCCTAATCCCTCAAGCTAAGGTTAGACCAAACACGTACCTCGATGCCTTGAACACAACTCAAGTCTCAATTATAGCTTTACCCCTTGATTGCACCGTCAATTCGCTCGTATCTAATCACAAATTACTTAATTACATCAATAAACGCTAAATGAATCAACCCCAATGCATGAAAATGAGTTTTCCAAAGTTTTACCCAAAAAGTCAAAAAATCGCCCCGGGCCCACATGGTCAAAACCCGAGGTTCGAACCAAAACCCGATTACCCATTCCCCACGAACTCAAATATATAATTTATTTTAAAATCGAACCTCAAATTGAGGTCCAAATCCCCAATTTTTGAAAAACCTAGATTCTACCCAAACACTCAATTTCCCCCATGAAAATCTTTGATTTTAGGTTGAAATCATGTTAAAAGATGTTAATGATTGAGAGAAATAAGTAAAAACTAACTTACAATCGATTTGGAAGAAGACTTGTTCTTGGAAAATTGCCCAAAGGAGTTGTGTTTTGAAAAAGATGTGAAAAATGGTTCAAAATCGGCTAAGTATAAAAAAAAAATGCAGGTCTCAGTTATGGTAAATGCGAACAGGGGTTCGCAATTGCGAACCCCGACCTGCTGATGTGGGAATTGCGATGACAGGGTACGCATTTGCGAACCCTTGAGAAATACTAGACCCTTCGCATTTGCGACATGAAGGTCGCATTTGCGACATCACGGTAATCGCATTTGCGATGACAATCTCCCCCCTGAATGAAGAAGTAGTGGGGGCCCCTCGCATTTGCGAGAAGGGATGGGCCGGGCCTACTTCGCAATTGCGAAAGGCCGCTCGCATTTGCGAGCCAGGCTTCGCAAATGCGAAGCATGCGGGCCTGCTATGCTCAGCTGTAATTTCTGCAGTTTTTCTTAAGTTCAAACCTTCCCGAATCACATCCGAAACACACCCGAGCCCTCGGGGCTCCTAACCAAACACACGTACTAACTAAATAACATCATACGGACTTATTCGTGCGATCAAATCGCCAAAATAAAATCATTATCAACAAATTAAACCTCAAAATCAAAGCATTTTTCTCAAACTTCATCAAGTATCAAATTTAGCAATTTAAGTACGAATCACGTCAAACGACGTCCGTTTTTCACCAAATTTTACAGATACATCTTAAATCGTATATAAGACCTGTAACGAGCGCCGGAACCAAAATATGGGCCTGATACCAACACGTTCTAATCAATTTTCATTTCAAATTTCCTTTAACAATTTCAGAAAACAATTTTACAAAAAAATTCATTTCTCGGGCTTGGGACCTCGGAATTTGATTCCGGGCATACGCCCAACTCCCATATTTTCCTACGGACCCTCCGGGACCGTCAAATCACGGGTCCGGGTCCGTTTACCCAAAACGTTGATCAAGGTCAAATTTATTTATTTTAACATCAAAACATAGCATTTTTCACAGAATTTCATATTTAAGCTTTCCGGTTACGCGCCGGGACTGTGCACGCAAATCGAGGCGGCTCTAAATGAGGTTTTCAAGGCCTCGTAGACACAGAATTCAATTAAAAACAGGTGATGACCCTTTGGGTCGTCATATAAATGTCCGCAAGGTTCAATGTTGAAAAACTTCAGACCCATCGGCCTTTGCAATACCATCTACAAAACAATCACAAAAATCATAGTGAACAGGATAAAACCTATCTTGCACCACATCATAGGACCAAGCCAAGCAAGTTTCTTAACCAACAGAAAAGCCTGTGACAATGACATTATTGTCCAAGAATACATCAACCATTTCAGGAAAATAAAGGGAAAAAGTGCCAATATGATCCTGAAAATAGACCTAGAGAAGGCCTTTGACAGGCTGGAATGGTCTTTTATTAGAGATACTCTAGATGCCTTCAATTTCCCCAAGGGCATGTCCAATCTAATCATGTCCTGTATAAGTATTTCCTCCATCTCAATCCTTGTCAATGGGGGAAGAACTGAGCCTTTCAACCCATCAAGAGGCATCAGACAAGGGGACCCCATGTCACCCTACCTATTCATACTGTGTATGGAAAGGCTCTTCATATCCATTGACAAGGAAGTCATGCAAAACCAATGGCACCCCACCAGTATAAGTAGGTCTGGACCAAAAATCTCTCACCTCTTCTTTGCAGATGACCTCACCCTCTTTGCCAAAGGGAACATCAGGAACTGTAATACAATCCCCTCCACATTACACAACTTCAATAATCAGTCAGGACAAAAAATAAACCTAACCATATCCAGAGTCCTGTTCTCCTCAAACATCACCCAAGATACCTCTCAACAACTCACGAACCTCCTATCCATCAAACACACCACCTTCTTTGGAAAGTATCTTGGTTTTCCAATGTTCCACAAGAAACAAACAGCCTCAGACTTCCAGTTCATCATTGATAATATGCAAAACATGTTGGCTGACTGGAAAACAAAACTCCTCAACATGGCTGGGAGAACAGTCCTGGCAAAAACCACCCTGAGCACCATCCTAAGTCATGTAATGCAATACATTACACTGCCAACCAAAATAACCAATCAAATTGATAGAATTCAGAGGAACTTCCTTTGGGGCACCACCCCTGAAAAGAAAAAGCTTCATTTGATTAAGTGGGATGTAGTTACTAGACCAAACCTGAGGGAGGGCTAGGACTGCAAAAAGCTAGCTTTAAAAACAAAGTTGCTCTAGCAAACCTAGCATGGAGAACTTATAAGAATACCAACAGCCTTTGGGCTAGAGTCTTTATCCACAAAAACTGCAACATGTCCAGAAATGCTCAGGTTGTGAGACACCATGGGAACATTAAATCGCCTACTTGGAAGAGCTTACTAAAAGGATAGGAAACCTGTAGCAAAGCCAGTAGATGGGTAGTTAACAGAGGAAATAGGGTCAATTTTTTAACTGACACTTGGATTCCTAACCAGCCAGCCCTAAGGCAACTGATAGAAGGACCCCTAACCCAGAATGACCTCCAAATCAAGGTGGAAACAATCCACAATATGGGCAATTGGAACACATCAAGTCTGTCATTCGACCTCCCTCCCCACATCCTAAACCTCCTTAAGTATGTTTTTATTCCCAGGGTAGCCACTAAGGAGGACAATTTAATATGGGGCCTCACATCCAATGGGGAATTCTCCAACAGTTCTGCTTACTCCTTCATAAGCAAAAGTACGCAAGCATACCCTCCTGGAGAAGAGGACCACTTCAAGTGGATCTGGAAACTCCAAACCCCAAACAAAATAAAGCATTTTACCTGGCTTCTAACACATAAAAGACTACCCACCAGGAGCTTTCTACACTCTATTGGAATAAACTGTCCCACTCAATACCACTGCTGTGGTTTTGAACAAGAAAATATTGACCACATCTTCTTCCAATGTCCCAATGCTGTCCATTTTTGGAGCGTCATCCAGTCAAAATCTTCAGTTCCATCACCCTCCAATCCACTCATTAGTAGTCACCTTTGGCAATCAGCCTTACCAACCCTCAAAGGTGTGAAATACAATGAATGCCTCAACTGGGAGAGCCTCATTCCCTACTGTCTCTGGCACATTTGGCTCACAAGGAACAATAATGTGTTCAGTAACAAAAAAGAACCCATCAATGCTAATAACACAATTGCTAAGGCAACTGAGTACCATGTGCTTAATAATAACAAAACACAATAGTGCACCCACCAAATCATGCTTAAATGGATTCCACCACCAAGAGGATCCTACAAATTAAACACTGACGGAGCTACAAAGGGCAACCCGGGAATGGGTGGAGCTGGGGGGATTTTCAGAAATCATACCGGAAATTGGATGTTGGGCTTCATGGAAAACATACCCCAAACAACTAACACAAGGGCATAAATTAGAGCCCTTATCAGAGGTCTACAACTAGCTGAACCAAACAACCTAGTTCCGCTACAAGTAGACACTGATTCAGCGGAAATAATCAACATGTTGTTAAATGGAAATCTAATATTTGACCCCCTAATTTGTGAATGCAGATTGCTGATTCAAAGGATGGGCAGCGTGGTAGTGAGGCACAAATACAGGGAGCAAAACAGGGTAGCTGATGCGCTGGCAAAGGAAGCAGCCAAGGAAAATTTTTTGAACAAATCACTGTCTCTAGCAGTTCCTCCGGTGTTTGCCAATGATGTATTTTGGGCAGACACCCTAGGAACTGAACTATCTAGATCTTTCGTGGGTTGTAATATAAGTACAATTATGCAAAACATTGCATCTATGGGGGCCATAAGGTACCCTAGTAACTCTGTAACCCCCCTTGTTTAACTAGTTAATATATTATCCCTTTGACCAAAAAAAAAAAATTTTAGATGATCATAATGGGTTAAAAACTATAGGTAGTCAAAATATAGACTACACTTTAATAACATAAGTATATTTTTCAAGAAAATAATTATATAGACTATACTTTAATTTGGGAGAAACGTATGTATTTCATGGAACCATAAGATGTTTAATGAAATCTGATACTATGTACGTTTCTAATTAGTTTCTATAAATAATTTGTTCAATTTGATTTATTTTGATATCCTAAATATTTGGATTTCCTGTGTAGTAGTTTAAATAAGGTAAACTTAAATAAGTAAAATTTTAGTTAACTTGAAAGTGCTAAATAATAAGGGAATAGTTAAATGGCTATATTATCCAGTGTAACCTCTATTTTTAAAGGGTAAAAAAGGCGAACGACATTTTACTAAGGGCTTTTATGCTTTTAATATAGTACTAGTCTCTATGCTCGTGCGTTGCACGAATATCTCAAGCCTAAGTATCCATAATTTCTACAAAAGGTAGTAGAAAGTGTATGAGATTTTAGTGGGTGCCTTCCACACAGCCTGGTTCTATAAGTTGCACAGTCTTTTAGAAACCATCTTACTCTGGTTGGTGAAATCCAGGTGTTTGTTTTGGGAAACACCTCACTCGCACGTAATATAGTACTAATATAGTGGGCTCTTCTTGAAATACATGGGCAAATAAGTCTTTCTGGCTGGATCTCCCCCAATATACTCATTTTTATAGGTGTCCCTGAGTCTATGTTTCAACGGCATTTCTTGTTGCAAAGAAATCAATCTCGATTCTTCTGTTGATAGATTAGTTAGATTTCGGTATGAGCCTCTTCACTTGCCGTCGTGAAGTTCCCGACTCTCTACTGCTACCAGTCTGACATTACAAAAGTAAACTTCATCTACAGAATGTCCGATTTTTTTTTCAGTGCCCCCTAAATGTCAGAACCTTATTCAATATGAAATTAGGAATAATTTAAGGTATACAAATTGGCTTCTTAAGTTTATCTCTTCTTTTCTTATGTTTTCCTTATCATGTTTTTTCTAAACACTGGGTTTGATTATTCGAAGAAGATCTCCAGCATATAAAGAAGTCAAAGGATAAATTTTGGAGCCAGTATAATCCTTAGGAGTTGACAATTACCACAACAAATTTAGACATAAATTATTTAACAAACAAAACTTAACAAACTCTTGTACCTGTTTAGCCTAAAGTATATATGGACAGAAGTCTGAGAACATTCATAACGCCAATTGAAATCAATACCAGCTGACTTACTTTTTGCCACAAAAATGAATTCTCAAATTCTTTCCAGCTAAAATGTTTTCAATCTTTTTACTCAGAAGTTGATCATCTAACTCATCATCTTAAATTAGTGTCATCTTTTGGTGGAAGATAGGGTTTTACTGGACTGGAAATAAGTAACATAACGACATACAACTTCAACGTTTGATGTATAGTGTTATTGTCTAGGTGGGACTCATGTTATTTGAACTTCAAATTCCATTATAAATTTTTTAAAAACTATACTTAATGCTTTAAATATTATAATTTTATCTACTATCAAACTGTTTATATCAAAGATAATTCATCTCTCAAATAATATAAAATTAGTCTGTTAAATTTGACTTGATAGGATTATTATCTTATTTTACTTAAGTATATTTACCTTGATTATTTATTAATTTGTTTATCAGATCATTGTTTATTTTGTAAAAAAGTAAAAAAAAAATAACAAATATAAAAAACCTAAGATAAACTAAAGAAAACTTACCAACTCACGGCCAACCAAGCTAATTTCCCAATAAGAAGTCTACTTCATCCATAAGTACTATTTTCAGTAACATTTTTATTATATTCTTTTTACTAAAATAACTTGTAAATTTATGCTAAAAATAAAAATAAAGTAAAGAAAGGCATAAAAGTCTGTCCAAAAAGTGTTGGGCTACAATCTACATGCAATAGTAAACCATTAAATCATGCATATTGGCGGTGAGTAGCAATCCGCACGGTTAATCAGAAAAGAGTTCTACCCAATATCACCTTGTAAGATCGGCTTAGGTATAGTTTAAAATCGAAAAGAATTTATTCTTGGTTATTTAAAATTACATCTTTAAATTACACAAATATTTAAGGGCGTAAAAGTCGATCAATATTTTAGGAATATTTTAGTCGTTCAATATTTAGCATAAAATATTCGTACTTTTATAATATATATATATNCACGAGCAGCACCTCAGAGTGGTTCTTCAGACTCTGAAGGATAGTCAGTTGTATGTGAAGTTCTCGAAGTGCGAGTTCTGGTTGAGTTCGGTTGCATTTCTGGGTCATGCTGTATCCGCAGAGGGTATTCAGGTGGACCCGAAGAAGATTGAGGCAGTTAAGAATTGGCCTCGACTAGCATCAGCTGCAGAGATTCGGAGTTTCTTGGGGTTAGCAGGTTACTACCGCCGGTTCGTGGAGGGGTTTTCATCTATTGCAGCCCCGATGACTAGATTGACCCAGAAGGGTGCCCAGTTCAGATGGTCGGATGAATGTGAGGCGAGCTTTCAGAAGCTCAAGACAGCTCTGACTACGGCACCGGTATTGGTTTTGCCCTCAGGTTCAGGACCTTATACAGTCTATTGTGATGCTTCCCGTATTGGGCTTGGTGCGGTATTGATGCAGGATGGCAGAGTCATTGCTTATGCTTCGAGGCAGTTGAAGATCCACGAGAAGAATTACCCGGTTCATGATCTCGAGTTGGCAGCCATTGTTCATGCTTTGAAGATTTGGAGGCATTACCTATATGGTGTGACGTGTGAGGTGTACACTGATCACAAGATTCTGCAGTACTTGTTCAAGCAGAAGGAGTT
The DNA here is from genome assembly GCF_001879085.1 of Nicotiana attenuata. NCBI lineage: Eukaryota > Viridiplantae > Streptophyta > Magnoliopsida > Solanales > Solanaceae > Nicotiana > Nicotiana attenuata. The sequence goes on along the minus strand of NC_031995.1, from coordinate 92,803,928 downwards.
GAACTTGAGGCAGAGGAGGTGGTTGGAGCTATTGAAGGACTATGATGTTACTATTTTGTACCACCCGGGGAGAGCCAATGTGGTGGCCGATGCATTGAGTAGGAAGTCCGCCAGCATGGGTAGTCTTGCTTATGTTCCGGTCAGCCAGAGACCGCTTGCTTTGGATATTCAGGCCCTGGCCAATCGATTTGTGAGGTTGGACATTTCTGAGCCTAGCAGAGTATAAGCTTGTACTGTCGGTCGTTCTTCATTATTGGAGCGTATCCGTGATCGGCAGTTTGATGATCCCCATTTGTGTGTCCTGAGAGACACGGTGCAGCGTGGAGGTGCCACGAAGGTGACCTTAGATGATGATGGTGTTTTGAGGTTGCAGGGGCGAGTTTGTGTGCCCAATGTTGATAGGATTCGAGAGTTGATCTTAGCGGAGGCCCATAGTTCTCGGTATTCTATTCACCCGGGCGCCGTGAAGATGTATCAGGACTTGCGGCAGCTTTATTGGTGGCGTAGGATGAAGAAAGATATTGTTGCATATGTAGCTCGATGTTTCAACTGTCAGCAGGTTAAGTATGAGCATCAGAGGCCTGGTGGTTTATTTCAGAGGATTGAGCTTCCCGAGTGGAAGTGGGAGAGGATTACCTTGGATTTCGTTACTGGACTTCTGATGACTCGAAAGAAGTTTGATGCTATTTGGGTCATTGTTGATAGACTGACCAAGTCAGCGCATTTTATTCCTGTTGCAGCCACTTATTCATCGAAGAGGTTAGCTGAGATCTACATCCGAGAGATTGTTCGCCTTCATGGGGTGCCGGTATCTATTATTTTGGATCGGGGTACGCAGTTTACCTCGCGCTTCTGGAGAGTAGTTCAGCAGGAGTTGGGCACCCAGGTTCAATTGAGCACAGCGTTCCATCCTCAGACGGACGGCCAATCCGAGAGGACTATTCAGATATTGGAGGATATGCTCAGAGCTTGTGTCATTGATTTTGGAGGCTCGTGGGACCAGTTTTTGCCTTTAGCAGAGTTCGCCTACAACAACAGCTACCAGTCCAGCATTCAAATGGCTCCATATGAGGCGTTGTATGGTAGGTGATGTCGGTCTCCAGTCGGATGGTTTGAGCCGGGAGAGGCTCGATTTTTGGGTACAGATTTAGTTCAGGAGGCCTTGGATAAGTTCAAGATCATTCAGGACAGGCTTCGTTCGGCTCAGTCGCGGCAAAAGAGTTATGCGGATCGTAAGGTTCGAGATGTAGCTTTCATGGTTGGTGAGCGGGTCTTGCTCCGAGTGTCACCTATGAAGGGCGTGATGAGATTTGGGAAGAAGGGCAAGCTTAGCCCTAGGTTCATTGGCCCATTTGAGATTCTCGATCGTGTGGGAGAGGTGGCTTACAGACTTGCTTTGCCGCCCAGCTTGTCAGCCGTGCATCCAGTGTTCTATGTGTCCATGCTTCTGAGGTATCACGACGATCCAGCCCACGTGTTAGATTTCAGCACTGTCCAGTTGGACAAGGATCTATCTTATGAGGAGGAGCCGGTAGCCATTCTAGACCGGCAGGTTCGACAGTTGAGGTCGAAGAGTTTTCCTTCAGTGCGTGTCCAGTGGAGAGGTCAGCCTCCTGAGGCATCGACCTGGGAGTCCGAGTCTGATATGCGGAGCCGTTATCCTCATCTATTTCCCGACTCATGTACTTCTTTATTTTGTCCGTTCGAGGACGAACGGTTGTTTTAGAGTTGGAGAATGTGACGACCCAAAGGGTCATCACCGGACTTCTTCCTATTTCCGTGCTTCCGAGGCCTTGAAAACCTCGCTTTTAGTTGCCTCGATTTGCGTGCGCAGTCCGAGCGCGAAGCCGGAAAGCTTTTATGTTGAAATATGTGAACTTTGTGAAAAATTTGAAGAATTTTGATATTAAAATTGTAAAAGTTGACTTTGGTCAACATTTTTGGTAAACGGGCCCGGACCCGTGATTTGGCGGTCCCGGAGGGTCCGTAGAAAAATATGAGACTCGGGCATATGCCCGGAGTCGAATTTCGAGGTCGAGAGCCCGAGAAATGAATTTTTCTGTGAAATTGTTTTTCTGAAATTATTAAGGAAAATGGAAATAAAAATTGATTAAAAGACTATGGTATCGGGCTCGTATTTTGGTTCCGACGCCCGGTACAAGTCTTAAATATGTGTTGAGCGCTTTCTGTAAAGTTTGGTCGAAATCGGATGTCATTTGACGTGTTTCCGACCTAAATATCTAAAATTTGAAGTTATGAAGTTTGAAATGAAAATGATGATTTTGAGGCTTGATTCACATATTTTGAGGTTATTTTGGCGATTTGATCGCTCGAGTAAGTTAGGATGTTATTGGGTTAGTGTGTGTGATTGGTTAGGAGCCCCGAGGGCTCGGGAGTGAATTTGAGGTGGTTCGGGGTGTTTTTGCACTTAAGAAGTTAGCAGATTTGCTGCAATTTTTGCACAGGGGTTTTCTTCATCGCATTCGCATCACTAGGTCCGCGTCCGCGTAGTTCTGTGCCATGCGTCTTCACCCTCGTGAACGCTTAAGCCAAATTCAAGCCCCAGTATTTCCCTTCATCGCGTTCGCGCTCTGGCCATCGCGATGATTTGTTGTGTCCTCTATCGTGTTCGCGTCCGTTAACACGCGTTCGCGTAGGCCAATCTTGGACCCCAGCATTTTTCCTCTACGCGTTCGCGTTCCCTTTCACGCGTTCGCGATGCATTGCCCAGTTTACCCTTCGCGAACGCGGCCCTTTTCGCGCGAACGCGAAGGGCAATTTTGCCCAGCGAATTTTTAAGTTAAAAACAGAACAGTTGCTCGGGATTTTCACAAAAAATACACGAACTCCTTTCTTCTCCAAGCACTTAGGCGTCCATTGAAGCTCCCTTTCATCAAAACTTCTTGGGTAAGCATTGTTCAACTTGTTTTCTTCAATTTCCTCTATTAATTACTAAATTCCTAGCCCTAAACCTTGAAATCAAAGTAGAAATGAGGGGTTTTGGGTAGAGTTAGGGCTTTGGGGATTTTGGGTGATTCAACCTCAATTTGGGGTCGAATCTTGAAATAAATTATATATTTGAACTCGTGGGGTTATGGGTGATTGGGTTTTGGTCCGAGCCTCGTGTTTGGACTATGTGGGACCGATGTCGAATTTTGGTATTTTTGGAAGAGTGATAGGAATTTCATTTCTAGGCTATGAGATTATGTTTTTGAGCGCTTATTGATATTATTGAACTAATTATGACTAGATACCATTGTTTCGAAGTCGGATTGTAGAGGAAAGGCGGTATTAGAGAGTTGATCGCTTTTTTTGGACCGAGGTAAGTGTTTGTTCTAACTTTGGCTTGAGGGAATAGGATTAGGATGTTATTTGCTACTTGCTAAATGTGGAGTATGGTGTATAGGCATGGTGACGGTTGTCTATGCACCGGAGTCTAGGATGACCGTGAGTCTTAATTGCTTTTAATTCGAATGAAGTGACACAACCTTCTTGTTTAATTGGTAAATTTCATATAATGTGAACAGTTGAGGAAGAATTGTGATTGGTATATTTTGGAGCGTTGGCTCGAACAAGAATGTGATAGTTGAGAAAGAAGTGACTTAAAATAGGATGTGTTGTGATTATTCCCTTGCCAGGACGTGTAGACTATTATTATGTACTCTCCCTTGCCGGGATATTTGGGCTGTTAGCTGTACCCTTGCCGGGTTAAAGTGTTATGTTGTCGAATTTCCCTAATGGGGCCTTCTTTACAAAGTCAGATATTTTGAACTATAGTATGGGATCGTGTGGCACGCCGTCCACTTATATACTATAATGTGGGATCGTGTGGAACGCCGTCCACTTATATATTATGAAATGGGATCGTGTGGCACGCCGACCACTATATATGTTATGAAATGGGATCGTGTGGCGCGCCGACCACTTATGTATGATAATGTGGGATCGTGTGGCACGCCATCCACTATATATATCATGGAAACCCGGAGTAGTTCTGCTGTTATTTCTAATAATTTATCTTCATTTGTTATCCCGAGCATGCCCCCTTCCAACTTTACTTGATACTCTTCTGTTATTATTTCCATTTGCTCTTGNTATATATATATATATATATATATATATGTTATGTATGGTAAGCGTATGTAATTTTTGTATGGTAACTGTATCAATTTAGTATGATGGTTGAGTAAGTGCATTTTTGCTAATTAAGCAGTGCATTACCAATATTCTACCTTTTGTATTACAATTGTATGATTTTTGTTTGATATTCATTTGTAAAACAAAGTCTTGTAAGCGAGCTTTCATATTTATTAAAGGGAGAATTGCACTCCTTATCACTTGCCTCAATAGTCCATCAAAAAATGGCACACGTTTGAAGCCCTTACCCAATGTTGCCTAGGTTGTATATGTGAAAATTATTTTTCACCCATTAGCCCACTCCTTTTGATTTCTTTTTTCTTTTCTATGTTCTTCTTCTCCTCGTGTCCCAACTTTGCATCCCAAACTTTCTCCATCATTATTCTCCATCAATGCTCCTCCAGATCTAGCCGATAATCACTATTTGGATGAAGAAGAAAAAAATAATACGTAAAAGAATTAGTTTTTTGGAGTCATATGAAAATCACTTTCTTCAATGGAGTGCAAAGAACTGTGTTTGCACTAAGAGGTTCACTTGGTAGGTATCACCAAATTAGAAAGAAGGTATTGGCATGGTCTCAGTCTTATCCTCATTCCACGTGTAATTCTAGTTCCAGTGGTTGATTAAAAACTTGAAAAATAGAAGTCATCATTAAAGGTGTTTCAAAGCTTCGATTTCAGAAATTGCGGTTTTTGATTTGTTAGTTGTTTGGATTGGGTGTTGTCCCAATTGATTGGAATCATCAAGAGGAGTTCAAAACTTAAATTTGAAGTGATTTGGAGTAGATTTAAGCTATATTTGAGTTAGATTCATCTGTATCATAATGTATAAAATTGTATAAATAGTATATAATAGTGTATAAACAACTCTCATACACAATAATACATTATTTACATGTATTTCGTAAATTTCTCACATATTCTTCTTATTCTACACGTATATACATAGGTATCACCAACATTCTTTTTACAGTGCTTATGCATCCTTATACACTTTTATACAACTAGATACATAATGTACCTCTTTGTATAAAAGTGTATAATGTCGTATAAAAGTGCATAAACATCTCCGACGAACTTCTTATACGATTTCACTTGCAATTCTTGTTCAAAACTAGTCAAAAGCTCCATCAAGTGACTTCAAACTTTGTATACAACCTACTTAGACTATTTCTAATAAGTTCAAACAATACCCACTCCAAATTTCTCACAAAATTATATTTAAAATTTAACAAGATTAGTGATAATAGGCTATATAGATGTTATTTACACTCTAATTGTGCCATACTTTATGGTTGTTTTAAAGGCTAAATGATAACAAAATACTCTAATTGGTGTTCTTTTGCTTCGCAGGGACTAATCCAAGTTAGGAAGAGCCTATGAAGTGTTTTGGAGTCAAGAATGTGGATAAAAGACCAATCAAGAAGAATCCGAGCGAAAATAAGCAAGAAAGAGGCAAAGATGGCTGGGCTTGATGCCACCGCGACCGCGGCTCGACCGCGGTAGGCTAAGGACGCGAGGCAGAATGTTTCTATTTCACCGCGGTCGCGCTGCGTTTTGCCGCGGCCGCGGTGGATTGTGTAACTGCCCAAATTTTTGGGACTAAAGTGTAAATCGGGGAAAACTTATCACAACCCTTTATAAACTCAACAAACTCACCCAAGCAAGGTTTAAGCTTGTTTTTAGACCTAAGGTGTGACGACCCAAAGGGTCATCACCGGACTTCTTCCTATTTCCGTGCTTCCGAGGCCTTGAAAACCTTGCTTTTAGTTGCCTCGATTTGCGTGCGCAGTCCGGGCGCGAAGCAGGAAAGCTTTTATGTTGAAATATGTGAACTTTGTGAAAAATTTGAAGAATTTTGATATTAAAATTGCTAAAGTTGACTTTGGTCAATATTTTTGGTAAACGGACCCGGACCCGTGATTTGGCGATCCCGGAGGGTCCGTAGAAAAATATGAGACTCGGGCATATGCCCGGAGTCAAATTTTGAGGTCGAGAGCCCGAGAAATGTATTTTTCTGAAATTATTAAGGAAAATGGAAATGAAAATTGATTAAAAGACTATGGTATCGGGCTCGTATTTTGGTTCCGACGCCCGGTACAAGTCTTAAATATGTGTTAAGCGCTTTCTGTAAAGTTTGGTCAAAATCAGATGTCATTTGACGTGTTTCGGACCTAAATATCTAAAATTTGAAGTTATGAAGTTTGAAATGAAAATGATGATTTTGAGGCTTGATTCATTGATTTTGAGGTTATTTTGGCGATTTGATCGCTCGAGTAAGTCGTAGGATGTTATTGAGTTAGTGTGTGTGATTGGCTAGGAGCCCCGAGGGCTCGGGAGTGAATTGGAGGTGGTTCGGGGTGTTTTTGCACTTAAGAAGTTTGCAGATTTGCTGCAATTTTTGCACAGGGGTTTTCTTCATCGCGTTCACATCACTAGGTCCGCGTCCGCGTAGTTCTGTGCCTTCTCACTTCGCGTTCGCGTCTTCACCCTCGCGAACGCGTAAGCCAAATTCAAGCCCCGGTATTTCCCTTCATCGCGTTCGGGCTCTGGCCATCGCGATCGCGATGATTTGTTGTGTCCTCTATCGCGTTCGCGTCCCTTAACACGCGTTCGCGTAGGCCAATCTTGGACCCCAGCATTTTTCCTCTACGCGTTCGCGTTCCCTTTCACGCGTTCGTGATGCATTGCCCAGTTTACCCTCCGCGAATGCGGCCCCTTTCCCACGAATGCGAAGGGCAATTTTGCCCAGCGAATTTTTAAGTTAAAAACAGAACAGTAGCTCGGGATTTTCACAAAAAATACACGAACTCCTTTCTTCTCCAAGCACTTAGGCGTCCATTGAAGCTCCCTTTCATCAAAACTTCTTGGGTAAGCATTGTTCAACTTGTTTTCTTCAATTTCCTCTATTAATTACTAAATTCCTAGCCCTAAACCTTGAAATCAAAGTAGAAATGAGGGGTTTTGGGTAGAGTTAGGGCTTTGGGGATTTTGGGTGATTCAACCTCAATTTGGGGTCGAATCTTGAAATAAATTATATATTTGAACTCGTGGGGTTATGGGTGATTGGGTTTTGGTCCGAGCCTCGTGTTTGGACTATGTGGGACCGATGTCGAATTTTGGTATTTTTGGAAGAGTGATAGGAATTTCATTTCTAGGCTATGAGATTATGTTTTTGAGCGCTTATTGATATTATTGAACTAATTATGACTAGATACCATTGTTTCGAAGTCGGATTGTAGAGGAAAGGCGGTATTTGAGGGTTGATTGCTATTCTTTGGACCGAGGTAAGTGTTTGTTCTAACTTTGGCTTGAGGGAATAGGATTAGGATGTTATTTGCTACTTGCTAAATGTGGAGTATGGTGTATAGGCATGGTGACGGTTGTCTATGCACCGGAGTCTAGGATGACCGTGAGTCTTAATTGCTTTTAATTCGAATGAAGTGACACAACCTTCTTGTTTAATTGGTAAATTTCATATAATGTGAACGGTTGAGGAAGAATTGTGATTGGTATATTTTGGAGCGTTGGCTCGAACAAGAATGTGATAGTTGAGAAAGAAGTGACTTAAAATAGGATGTGTTGTGATTATTTCCTTGCCGGGACGTGTAGACTATTATTATGTACTCTCCCTTGCCGGGATATTTGGGCTGTTAGCTGTACCCTTGCCGGGTTAAAGTGTTATGTTGTCGAATTTCCCTAATGGGGCCTTCTCTACAAAGTCAGATATTTTGAACTATAGTATGGGATCGTGTGGCACGCCGTCCACTTATATACTATAATATGGGATCGTGTGGCACGCTGTCCACTTATATATTACGAAATGGGATCGTGTGGCACGCCGACCACTATATATGTTATGAAATGGGATCGTGTGGCGCGCCGACCACTTATGTATTATAATGTGGGATCATGTGGCACGTCGTCCACTATATATATCATGGAAACCCGGAGTAGTTCTGCTGTTATTTCTAATAATTCGTCTTCATTTGTTATCCCCGGAGTTCTGCTGTTATTTCTAATAATTCGTCTTCATTTGTTATCCCCGAGCATGCCCCCTTCCCAGCTTTACTTGATATCTTCTGTTATTATTTCCGTTGCTCTTGTATATGTATATATATCTGTACAGGTTGTTTTTGGTAGGTCCTGTCTAGCCTCGTCACTACTTCGCCGGGGTTAGGCCAGGCACTTACCAGCACATGGGGTCGGTTGCGCTGATGTTACACTCTGTGCATTTTTGTGCACAGATCAGGGAGCAGCTTTTGGACCGTAGCAGTAGGATTTCTGGGAGCTATCTTCAGTCCAGGGACTCACGAGGTAGCCTAGCGGGCGTTCGCAGGCCGAAGTCCCTTCTATGTTTTAGTTTGTTTACCTTGTATCGAACAAACACTATGTATTTCCTTTCAGACTTATTTTTAGCAATCTATAGTAGTCCCTGAGCTAGTGACACCAGACTCTGGGTAGAACTATGTTTCAAACTTCCGCATTTTTGGTTTTCAGTTGTATTAATCTAAAATCTTCCGCTTATTTATTGTTCTCGTTTATTGTATTGTTTGAATGAAATCAGTAAAAATGTTTTAAATGTTTGGCTTGCCTAGCTCCGATAGTAGGCGCCATCACGACTCCCGATGGTGGAAAATTCGGGTCGTGACATAAGGAGGCTGGGGTTGGACACACTTTTGACATAATTAGACCTAAGGAGGCTAAGGAGACCGGAGATTCGACCTAAGGAGGCAAGAACACAATAGGAGTTAGGCGGGGAATTCTTCTAGGAGTTTTTCCTTCCTCTTCTTATCTTTTATTGCTGGTTATGATTTTTAGTATTGTAGTTTTACATACTATTATGAATAGCTAATTCGTTTTCTAGAGTTTTGATAGAACCTTTTGTAGGATGAATTCTTGTTATATTTTTATATAATTGAGCCGTTGGATTTCTTTACTTGTTCAACTACGTGTTTATTGCTGTTGATTGAATGGCTATCGATTGACTGTGCCTATTTATTATGTGTTGCTTGAGAAAGGATACATATTTAGGTGGTTGTTGAGCAAAGTCACTCCTAACGTATGTGAGAAATGAATACAACGGGTTTAAAGGTAGGTTTAGAAATAACAAAGCCTTGACGTGGTCATAATGAGCGGTTAGATAAAGCCAACTAGCGTAGTTCGAGAGAATATGTCTAGTAAATTATTGTAGTAGCTCGAGAGAGAATTACGGCACCTAAAGTGCTCACGATCATTAGAGAATACATTGGCGAAATTGTAGGGAACATAGCTAGAAGGATTCCGACAATTGGGGAAATCATAACTCTAAACCTCCTTCATTTAGTCTCCACCCCTTTGTCTCGTTAGTTGATAATTTTACCGTTTTGTAGTATTTGCTAGTTAATTAGTTAGAAATATAAATCTAAATCTTTATAATTTAGAAAATTATTCAAACTTGTCTTCTTAGTGATATTAAACAGATATAGCTAAGCCTTAGTTCTCTGTGGGATTCGACTCCGGACTTTTAGACCGGATTATATTTGCAGCGACCGCTTATCCTTTTAGGACTAAAGTTAGGCGTGATCAATTAGCATTGAAGAAGAAGAGATGGAAACCCGGAGTAGTTCTGCTATTATTTCTAATAATTCGTCTTCATTTGTTATCCCCGAGCATGCCCCCTTCCCAGCTTTACTTGATATCTTCTGTTATTATTTCCGTTGCTCTTGTATATGTATATATATCTATACAGGTTGTTTTTGGTAGGTCCTGTCTAGCCTCGTCACTACTTCGCCGGGGTTAGGCCAGGCACTTACCAGCACATGGGGTCGGTTGTGCTGATGCTACACTCTGTGCATTTTTGTGCACAGATCAGGGAGCAGCTTTTGGACCGCAACAGTAGGATTTTCGGGAGCTATCTTCAGTCCAGAGACTCACGAGGTAGCCTAGCGGGCGTTCGCAGGCCGAAGTCCCTTCTATGTTTTAGTTTGTTTACCTTGTATCGAACAAATACTATGTATTTCCTTTCAGACTTGTTTTTAGCATTCTATAGTAGTCCGTGAGCTAGTGACACCAGACTCTTTTTGGTTTTCAGTTGTATTAATCTAAAATCTTCCGCTTATTTATTGTTCTCGTTTGTAGTATTGTTTGAATGAAATCAGTAAAAATGTTTTAAATGTTTGGCTTGCCTAGCTCCGATAGTAGGCGCCATCACGACTCCCGATGGTGGAAAATCCAGGTCGTGACAAGTTGGTATCAGAGCACTAGGTTACATAGGTCTCACAACTCACGGACAACCTCGGTAGAGTCTGAGGGATCAGTACGGAGACGTCTGTATTTATCCCCAGAGGCTACGGAGTTAGGAAAAGTTTCACTTTTGTTCTTTCCTGTCGTGCGATTCTGTTTCTCAAATACTGATTGTCTTTCTACTCTGTTCTTTCGCAGATGGCGAGAACACGTGCTTCCTCTTCCACCGCGCAGCAGCCCGAGCCCCCAGCAGCAGCTCCTGCGAGGGGCAGAGGCCGAGGTCGTGCCAGAGGCCGAGGCCGGGGCAGAGCTCAGCCCCGAGCAGCAGTCCCAAAGGTGGAGCCTCATGTTGATTATGATGAGGAGGCTCCAGCCCCAGCAGCTCCGGTGGGCCCAGCTCAGGTCCCAGAGGGGTTCATAGCCACCCTAGTTCTTCAAGACGCTCTGGTCCGATTGGTAGGCTTTGTGGAGAGCGTCACTAGAGCGGGTTTGCTTCCAGTAGCACCAGCCACTTCTCAGGCTGGAGGAGGGGTTCAGACTCCTACTACATGTACTCCGGAGCAGGTAGCTCCCACGCTCAGGTTCCAGTGGTTCAGCCAGCGGTGGCAGTTCAGCAGGGTATTGTGACTCAGACCGGCGATGGAGCGGCTATGTCCTCAGATGCTTTGTGGAGGCTTGATAGGTTCTCCAAGCTCTTCACCACCACATTCAGCGGTGCTTCATCAGAGGATCCTCAGGATTTCTTATTCAGCTGCCATGAGATCCTTAGGACTATGGGTATTGTGGAGACCAATGGGGTCGACTTCATCACTTTCCGGCTTGCAGGATCCGCCAAGACTTGGTAGAGGGACTATTGCCTATCTAGACCAGCAGGGTCTCCAGCATTGACATGGGATCAGTTCGCGGAGTTGTTTTTGGAGAAGTTTCTCCCAGTTACTCAGCGGGAGGCACTACGCAGGTAGTTCGAGCGCCTCCAGCAGGGCTCTATGACAGTCACACAGTATGAGACTCGGTTCATTGATCTGGCACGCTATGCTGTTGTTATACTCCCCACCGAGAGAGAGAGAGGGTGCGGAGGTTTATTGATGGATTGATTCAGCCGATCCGTCTCCAGATGGCTATGGGAGCTGGTAGTGAGATTTCTTTTCAGGAGGCGGCCAATGCGGCCCGTAGAGTTGAGATGGCACTTGCACGGGGAGGTGGTCATGGGTCAGATAAGAGGCCCCGTCATGCAGGTAGATTCAGTGGTACCTCGTCTGGAGGTGGGGATTCTTATGGTAGAGGCTATCCTCCGAGGCCCTTTCAGTCAGCCCTACAGGTCTCACATGGTACTTCAGGTGGTCGTGGCTCTCAGCCGCAGTCTTCTGACCAGCAGTTTTTCAGTTCACCATCAGCACCTATCAGCGCACCACCACTCCGTTATTCTCAGCAGCCGAGGGCTTGTTATACGTGTGGCGACACGAGGCATATTGCCAGGTATTGCCCTCGAGCTTCTGACAGCTCTCAGCAGCAGGGTCCTCGTCCTATGATTCAGGCATCAGGTGATCCACAGGCCGCCCAGCCAGCTAGAGGCGGGGGTAGAGGCCATAGAGGTGGAGGTAGAGATCATAGAGGTGGAGCTCGGACCGCCAGAGGTAGAGGCCAGCCAGCAGCCGATCGTCCCAGAGACATAGTTAAGGGAGGTGGGGCCCAGCCCCGGTGTTATGCTCTTCCAGCCAGGCCAGAGGCTGAGTCTTCAGATGCAGTTATTACAGGTACTATTTTGGTCTGTTATAGGGATGCTTCAGTGCTATTTGACCCTGGGTCTACGTATTCATATGTGTCGTCCTATTTTGCACCCTACCTGTCTATGCCTAGTGATGCTTTGGGTATTCCTGTTTATGTATCTACACTGGTGGGGGATTCTATAGTGGTCGACCGAGTTCATCGTTCCTGTGTGGTAGTATTTGAGGGTCTTGAGACCCGTGTTGATTTATTGCTCTTAGATATGGTGGATTTCGACGTCATATTAGGGATGGATTGGTTGTCCCCGTATCATGCTATCTTGGATTGTCACGCCAAGACTGTGACCTTGGATTTTCCAGACTTACCCCGAATGGAGTGGAGAGGGACCCCAGGTCATGCCACCCGCAGTGTTATCTCATATGTGAAGGCTCGACGCATGGTTGAGAAGGGGTGTCTAGCTTATCTGGCGTATGTTCGCGATTCCAGCTCAGCGGTTCCTTCTATTGATTCTGTTCCTATTGTTCGGGAGTTCCCCGAGGTTTTTCCTTCAGACCTGCCGGGTATGCCGCCCGACAGGGATATTGATTTCTGTATTGATCTGGCCCCAGGCACGCAACCCATTTTTATTCCGCTGTATCGCATGGCCCCGCCAGAGTTGAAGGAGTTAAAGGACCAGTTGCAAGATTTGCTAGAGAAGGGTTTCATCAGGCCTAGTGTTTCTCCTTGGGGTGCGCCAGTGTTATTTGTGAAGAAAAAGGATGGATCGATGAGGATGTGCATTGATTACCGGCAATTGAACAAAGTGACGATAAAGAACAAGTACCCACTGCCGAGGATTGATGATTTGTTTGACCAGCTTCAGGGTGAAAAGGTGTTTTCAAAGATAGACTTGAGATCTGGCTACCACCAGCTGAGGATTTGGGCATCCGATGTCCCTAAGACGGCATTCCGCACTCGGTACGGGCATTATGAGTTCCTGGTCATGTCGTTTGGGTTGACCAACGTCCCCAGCAGCATTCATGGAGTTGATGAACCGNAGTTAAAAACAGAACAGTAGCTCAGGATTTTCATAAAAATACACGAACTCCTTTCTTCTCCAAGCACTTAGGCGTCCATTGAAGCTCCCTTTCATCAAAACTTCTTGGGTAAGCATTGTTCAACTTGTTTTCTTCAATTATCTATTAATTACTAAATTCCTAGCCCTAAACCTTGAAATCAAAGTAGAAATGGGGGTTTTGGGTAGAGTTAGGGCTTTGGGGATTTTGGGTGATTCAACCTCAATTTGGGGTCGAATCTTGAAATAAATTATATATTTGAACTCGTGGGGTTATGGGTGATTGGGTTTTGGTCCGAGCCTCGTGTTTGGACCATGTGGGACCGATGTCGAATTTTGGTGTTTTTGGAAGAATGATAGGAATTCCATTTCTAGGCTATGAGATTATGTTTTTGAGCCCTTATTGATATTATTGAACTAATTATGACTAGATACCATTGTTTCGGAGTCGGATTGTAGAGGAAAGACGGTATTTGAGGGTTGATTGCTATTCTTTGGACCGAGGTAAGTGTTTGTTCTAACTTTGGCTTGAGGGAATAGGATTAGGATGTTATTTGCTACTTGCTAAATGTGGAGTATGGTGTATAGGCATGGTGACGGTTATCTATGCACCGGAGTCTAGCATGACCGTGAGTCTTAATTGCTTTTAATTCGAATGAAGTGACACAACCTTCTTGTTTAATTGGTAAATTTCATATAATGTGAACAGTTGAGGAAGAATTGTGATTGGTATATTTTGGAGCGTTGGCTCGAACAAGAATGTGATAGTTGAGAAAGAAGTGACTTAAAATAGGATGTGTTGTGATTATTCCCTTGCCAGGACGTGTAGACTATTATTATGTACTCTCCCTTGCCGGGATATTTGGGCTGTTAGCTGTACCCTTGCCGGGTTAAAGTGTTATGTTGTCGAATTTCCCTAATGGGGCCTTCTTTACAAAGTCAGATATTTTGAACTATAGTATGGGATCGTGTGGCACGCCGTCCACTTATATACTATAATATGGGATCGTGTGGCACGCCGTCCACTTATATATTATGAAATGGGATCGTGTGGCACGCCGACCACTATATATATTATGAAATGGGATCGTGTGGCACGCCGACCACTATATATGTTATGAAATGGGATCGTGTGGCGCGCCGACCACTTATGTATTATAATATGGGATCGTGTGGCACGCCGTCCACTATATATATCATGGAAACCCGGAGTAGTTCTGCTGTTATTTCTAATAATTCGTCTTCATTTGTTATCCCCGAGCATGCCCCCTTCCCAACTTTACTTGATATCTTCTGTTATTATTTCCATTGCTCTTGTATATGTATATATATCTGTACAGGTTGTTTTTGGTAGGTCCTGTCTAGCCTCGTCACTACTTCGCCGGGGTTAGGCCAGGCACTTACCAGCACATGGGGTCGGTTGTGCTGATGCTACACTCTGTGCATTTTTGTGCACAGATCAGGGAGCAGCTTTTGGACCGCAGCAGTAGGATTTTCGGGAGCTATCTTCAGTCCAGGGACTCACGAGGTAGCCTAGCGGGCGTTCGCAGGCCGAAGTCCCTTCTATGTTTTAGTTTGTTTACCTTGTATCGAACAAACACTATGTATTTCCTTTCAGACTTGTTTTTAGCAATCTATAGTAGTCCGTGAGCTAGTGACACCAGACTCTGGGTAGAACTATGTTTCAAACTTCCGCATTTTTGGTTTTCAGTTGTATTAATCTAAAATCTTCCGCTTATTTATTGTTCTCGTTTATTGTATTGTTTGAATGAAATCAGTAAAAATGTTTTAAATGTTTGGCTTGCCTAGCTCCGATAGTAGGCGCCATCACGACTCCCGATGGTGGAAAATTCGGGTCGTGACATAAGGAGGCTGGGGTTGGACACACTTTTGACATAATTAGACCTAAGGAGGCTAAGGAGACCGGAGATTCGACCTAAGGAGGCAAGAACACAATAGGAGTTAGGCGGGGAATTCTTCTAGGAGTTTTTCCCTTCCTCTTCTTATCTTTTATTGCTGGTTATGATTTTTAGTATTGTAGTTTTACATACTATTATGAATAGCTAATTCGTTTTCTAGAGTTTTGATAGAACCTTTTGTAGGATGAATTCTTGTTATATTTTTATATAATTGAGCCGTTGGATTTCTTTACTTGTTCAACTACGTGTTTATTGCTGTTGATTGAATGGCTATCGATTGACTGTGCCTATTTATTATGTGTTGCTTGAGAAAGGATACATATTTAGGTGGTTGTTGAGCAAAGTCACTCCTAACGTATGTGAGAAATGAATACAACGGGTTTAAAGGTAGGTTTAGAAATAACAAAGCCTTGACGTGGTCATAATGAGCGGTTAGATAAAGCCAACTAGCGTAGTTCGAGAGAATATGTCTAGTAAATTATTGTAGTAGCTCGAGAGAGAATTACGGCACCTAAAGTGCTCACGATCATTAGAGAATACATTGGCGAAATTGTAGGGAACATAGCTAGAAGGATTCCGACAATTGAGGAAATCATAACTCTAGACCTCCTTCATTTAGTCTCCAACCCTTTGTCTCGTTAGTTGATAATTTTACCGTTTTGTAGTATTTGCTAGTTAATTAGTTAGAAATATAAATCTAAATCTTTATAATTTAGAAAATTGTTCAAACTTGTCTTCTTAGTGATATTAAACAGATATAGCTAAGCCTTAGTTCTCTGTGGGATTCGACTCCGGACTTTTAGACCGGATTATATTTGCAGCGACCGCCTATCCTTTTAGGACTAGAGTTGGGCGTGATCAATTAGCATTGAAGAAGAAGAGATTTTAGGTTTCTCGCGTCTGTTTTTG
The DNA here is from genome assembly GCF_001879085.1 of Nicotiana attenuata. Taxonomy (NCBI): domain Eukaryota; kingdom Viridiplantae; phylum Streptophyta; class Magnoliopsida; order Solanales; family Solanaceae; genus Nicotiana; species Nicotiana attenuata. The sequence continues at coordinate 92,787,959 of NC_031995.1, read as the reverse complement.
CATTTTTGTAGATGGGATAGATATGTATAACTTGAGGAAAAAGGAGAATAGAAACTCAAGGATCTTTCACGCTGGAAGATCTGGAGAATCAAAAGAAAAGAAAAAAAAATCGGATATGAATTTATTGATATTTGGCTAAACATTTGCAAATTTATAATTGGACTAAAATACTGCAAGGTCACCTTATGGAGTGATCTATTGTGTAATTCTTCCTTTATTACATACTTAAGTTATAGTTACTTTCTATGTAGTCTAAAAAATGTGACTTAAATCAATCGACTAGAAGTGCAAAAGAAGTCCGAATAGAATAAAAATTGAAGTAATCAATTAAAAGTCCACAAGAAGCTCAAACCGAAAAATTAAATCGAATAAGTAAACCATAGGACAAAAAATTAAACCCATTTACGTTTTGCCATAAAACAAAACCGATCCCAAAAACACCCTAGCAATAAAACAGGGGAAGAAGGTGCAATTTCAGAAAGCAAGAGGGTCTAAAAGAAACTTAAGTGAGCCCATCTCGCACGTCACAACAATTACAAGTATTTAGGGTTTATTGGAAGGGTTTTTTCATGTTAAGGTAAACAACTGCTGCTTTTGGTTCCAGTTCAGCCCTAGCAGAAATATAAAGAGCTCAAAAAATGGATAAAAGCATGTTAGGTGATTTGGATAATCTTCCTGAAGCAGACAAGCTTAAAATGGCTTCTATGATTGACCAGCTCCAAATCCGTGACAGGTTCTTTTTTAGTTCCATTCTTTTAATTTTGTACATGTTTTGATGTTTAGTTTTGAATCTGTTAAAAATTGGGTTAATTATATGCTGTTGGTGATGTTGTATTCTTGATTTTCTTTGGGTGAGTTGAAATTGTAACATGGTCTAAAGAAGCAGAATATAGCTTAGTAACCCAAAAAAAGTGATAAAAGAAATTATCTCTACTTGCTGAAAGAGGCCATTATTCTTCATAGACTTAATAAAAAAAATTAAAAGATTTTTTTTTCTTTTATGGAGTTTAATAAGTTTAGCCTCTTAAAGAAAAAAAAATGTCAATTGAGCTGGAAATTGTTTTCTTGAAAAGGCTGTTTTGCTGGGGTTCACTGGGGGGGATGGTGGGTATATATAGCTATCGACACTAGCTAAAAGTTTCTGCAGAGGCAGTTGACCACACATTTGCTGAAATGTTAGAGAAACTTGTACCTCTGCTTGCTTTGATATCATGTCAAACTATTTGGACCTCCTCTAAAATGTTAAGCTGTTAGACCGGTTAGAAGAGGAAACCTTTATTTGTTTATTTTAGGTCTACAGCAACATTAACCTCATACTTCAATTAGTGATGGTTCATCGTGTATCAATTTATCATTGCATCTTTGATTAGGGTCACACAACCGTTTTCTAAGTCGTACTACCATTTTTGATCTTCCTAAAGAAAGAACTTCAAATTCTTTTTCTTCTGTAATAACAACTTTTAAAGTTTGAATGTTGTAAAGCGGAATTGAATGACTTGCTATTAGCCGAGCTGAGAGCACCCAAGGGTGTGAAAAAATCACTAGGTGAATTCTTTCCATCTGCCCAAGACTTCCTAGATAGAGTTATCCTGTACATGTGCTGGTGGGAGGTAGCAGGTACACCGTGGAATTAGTTGAGGTGCACGCAAGCTAGCCAGGACCACTACAGTTATAAAACAAAAAATTGTTGCCCAGTTGAGAATAAGTACAAGTCATAGTAACTATCTGCTTCAGAAGTAGCCATTCATTCTTCATATTCAATTCTTTTGTGTAGCTTCTAATTCAAGAATCCTGCACAACAAGCTCCTTTCCACCTCTTGATGTTGGGATCTATGAGAAATTGTAAGAATGATTTACTGATGGTTTGAACTTCTATAATTCTGTCTGCTAACCAATAGGCAGTCAACCCGTGATTATACTTTTCTTACATGCACAAGGTCTAAGTTGTATTATTACTGCGGAGAAGAAATGATAAAGAACTTCTAATCCTCTGAACAAACTTTAACCTGGGGAGTGGTGCTCATTTTCTTCTGTTTCTTGATCTTTCTCTGATATTCCTCCTACTTAGTGTTATCCTTTTGAGCGAGAAATTCAGTGTTTCAGTTATGGAACTCAGTAGATGGGCCTACACTTCAACTTTTCTCCAATTAAATACTATGTCTCAAACTAATGACATGTGCCTACCACACATTCGCTTTCAACATACCTTTGCTATTGAAACAAAGCCGTGGGGGTCTTCCACTCAGTATTTATTTTACAATTTTAAGATCAGGAAAAGAGAGTGTTTCGTGTTTCTTTAATATATAAGTAGGATTCATGAAGTCTATTGGGTGTGCCATGAGCAATTTTTTTTTTTTTTGGGGAAATGGTCAGTATTTTTAGATGTTGACATCAGCACTTAAGAAGGTGCTGCAATTACATCCAAATGTTAGCAATAAGGAATAAAAGAGAAGAGAAAAAGGAAACATCCTTCAATTACCGCTTAGTTGGATTAGATGTTGTTGACTGTACAACATACACACCCGCACTTAAGCCCTGAAGTGAGGCGCAAAATATGTGGAGCGCGTCGCCTCACTAGCGGACGCTTCATTGTCGTTATCAAGGCTCTAAGGCATACTTCTCCTTGCCAATGAGCATAATCCTAAAGAGACAACACTAAACAATTGATATTTCACTTTATCATAATTATTTTTTCAATTTCTTTGTCCATATATTTGTTATTCATGCTTATAATTATTAGTCATTGACTACAAATATATATTTATATTTTTTCTCCATTTGCGCCTTTCTTCACTAAAGCCCACACTTTATTCACGTTTTGCGCCTAAAGTCCCAAAGAACCTTAGAGTTTTTTGCGTTTTTCACCTTTGCTAACACTGAGTTGGAGAGAGCAATACATGCCCAGAAAGGGCGGTAGAAGCAACTAATGATAAGAGCAGAGCTTTAAAATCAGAAGGTTGTCAAGGAGTCATATTGTTTATAAGAAAGTACAGTTGGGGTGCGTGCAAGTAGATTTCTAGTATTAGGGAAATGCAAGTCTAGGTTCAATACTTAAATGCAAATAAAACAGTTGGCATGTGATGATATTCGCCTCATACTCGAGTTATAAGTTAGTTTAAGTGTTATGTCACTTTGGATAATTTGCTCTCCTTTTCAAGACGGTATCTAGGCATGGTCTTGGGATGAAACCATGTAGGATGAGACTCTAGTTTAGATCCTAAAACCACAACATGCTGAGAGTTGTAGGGAGAGAAGGCTTCAGAAGCTTGGATTCTCTGGGTCATGTTTGAATCTGGAACTATGTTTTCCTAATACTTGAGTACTTAAGATTGCTTTAGCTCACCTTGGCATGATGAGAATGCCTGTTCTGCAATTTGAAAAAGTGTTAGGTTAAAGACGCTGCGTCTTTGCAATAGTGTTTGTCAATGACACTGTTTGTTGAGGCATGTCAAATAGTATTTACAGTAAGTCATTTGGATAATAAAATAAATAAATCAAAACATTTGGAAGACTGAATTTTTTGCAAATCATCTTTTTATGCTTGCATGTGATATGGTTAATGTGCAAAAAATTCTGTCTAAATTTTTCTATGCGAGGAAGACAATTGTAAGTTGGTTTTCATCATTCAATTGTCCACCCGATATCCAACTTGCAGTTTTCTTCCCCTTGTTTTCAAAACCAAATCAGTTCCAATGATGCATGTTCGTGTCGTTGTCGGTTCTAGAATCTAGTAAATTTGACAAATTAAATGATACATCATGATGATTGTAAGACTGAAGATTGATGTAGTGTTAATTTTGTGGAAGTATAACTAAAATATCTCATAATTCACTTAATTTGCTTCATGATTTACAGTATTACAGCTCTAAAACAGCGTCTCATGTTGTCTTAAACCACTGCAGCTTGAGAATGTATAATTCCCTGGTGGAAAGATGTTTCACGGGCTGTGTAGACACTTTCAAACGTAAAACATTAGACAAACAAGAGGAGACCTGTATTACGCGATGTGCTGAGAAGTTCTTGAAGCATTCAATGCGTGTTGGTATGAGGTTCGCAGAGCTTAACCAAGGTGCAGCAACACAAGATTAAGATGATTCCTATTATATGCATGCAATCCACCTTCTCCATTACCTGAAGTATTTATCTTCTTTAAAGAGTTTCTTGACAAGGAAAAGGAGTAGAAGTTCCTAACACAGCCTTTATTTTTTATATTTAACACATTTCCTAGCAAAGAGGTATTACTAAAATGTTCATTTGTTTCTCAAATCCAGGAATTCTGGAGTTAGAACGAGTTTTTAGTAAACTTGAATTTAGTCTTGTGTCTATATTGAAGAGTACTTGCGAATTGCGATCAAAATTGCATTCTTTTTGTGGCTGTGTTTGAGAAAATAATGTGGTAATGGCTACTCAGAGACCTTTGTTCCTTCTTGTTGGCTAGTGGTTCCCATAGTAAGCAATTTCATTTTTTGAGTAATTACACATTACAATATATATGTCCACCGGAAAAAGCCGCTCTAGTGGCACAAGGTAGGGGTAAGACTGCGTACACACTACCCTCCCCAGACTCCTATTTGTGGGATTATACTGGGTTTATTTTTGTTGTTGTACCAATTCTTGGTGCACCGGAGGTTGTGGACTAACCGTCAATGAGATATGATGAAAGTTATGGAAGATCAAGGTTCAATTCTAGCGGAGACCAAAAAAGATACTATTTATATTGTCTTTTTTTTCATTTGCCTAAACTTTAGTGTGCCGAGTTACCTACTGTGCTTGTGAAGGTAACAATTATCTGGTTGAATAGTTAATGTGCACAAATGTGTTATATAAAATTAATTGGATAATTCACAATATTTTTTGGTATTAGGCCACAAAATCAACCTCTGATAGGTCACCGGATTAGCTCCCCTGGAGATGGTTCCTCATTTTCTAGAAAGGAATTTTTACATTCCTATACCATATAGGAAATCTTATTACCCTCAATGTTTAAGGTTTGATATAATTACATTTAGTATACCAAATTACCAATTCTATACCATAGTATATTTTAAGGGTACAATTAATGCAGCGTATATCCTTCCTTAATTTAAGGTACCGTATATCCCACCTCTCCCACGTTTCTCTCTCCCAAACCCTCACCCTCACCCACGTTTATGTACTGTTATTAAACATAACAACCTATGATTATGGAACATAGATTTGCAGCATATTGATGTAGAAACCTATGATTTGCATTTCACAACGTATGAGAGTAAACAAAACATTCCCATTTATATAGTAGGTAAATTTCATAATTTGCTACTGTCCTGAAATTACAAATGAATGTGATCTAGCGGTTATGGACCAGCTCGTGTTGTAGTATTAAAGTGAATTTAGAAATATTATATTACGGTAATTGAAATTTCTGATACCGAGCAGTTTGCAGCTTTAATAACCATCTCAACTTTTAAAAGTCAAAATCAATCTATGAATAGTTTGACTTCACAAATTTGGTCAGATTGATAGTTGAAAAGAGGAAATGTTGAACCGAATAGGTTAAAAGGAGTAGTTTAGTGTGTAGTAATTGATGAATAGAATGGCTTGTCACAAATATTAACGAAATCAATGGGAGAACAAAAGTAACTGAGAGTGTATTGATACAAGTAAAGGAGTTGATTAGCTTAATTGGTATTTTCGACATAATTGCGTTTTTTGCAGAAGATTTTGTAGAAGTTTTAATCGTTTTGGATTTGTGAAAATAGAAAACAATGCATCTACAATCAAAATACAAATAATCTACAATTCATCTACAAAATATCTACAAACTGGGTATATTGAATTTTAATATCCAATTCCCATTCGATTGTAGTTTAATTGGGATTTTCGACATAATTGCATTTTTTGCAGAAAATTTATAGAAGTTTTAGTCATTTTTGATTTGTGAAAACAGAAAACAAAGCATCTACAATTAGAATACAAATAATCTACAATTTATCTACAAAATATCTACAAACTGGGTACATTGAATTTTTATATCCCAATTCCCATTCAATTGTAGCATAATTGCGATTTTTGACATAATTGCTTTTTTTCAGAAGATTTGTAGAAGTTTTAGCCGTTTTTTATTTGTGAAAACAGAAAATAAAGCATCTACAATCAGAATACAATTCATCTACAATTTATCTACAATTTCTGCAATATGTCTTCTTCTTCGAGTTTCAATCTGAAATTCAGTCAAACCCAAGTCTAATCTTCACCAAAACCCCTCAAAATTGAGATATAAACTCCAAACCATATTCCCGATTATTTTTAACAACACCCAATCCAAACAAATAATGATTTTTTAGAACCCAAATTTGAATTCAAAGCTTTCAAGCTTTTTAATGGCTGTCAATGGTGGAAAATATCTGGAAGAATATTTACTTCCATAATTGTAGCGCACGCACAGATTCTTTTAACGAATCAAACATCTGTTTTGTCGTAATATATTAACAAGAATTTATGAGGTATCAATTTGGTTATTAGCAGAATCCGCGGTTAAGGTTCTATATTTATCAAAGAATTGGCGATTGGTTTACGCGCTTAAGCAACACAGCCACATATCTGAATGTTCATATACAAAATATATCTAGAAGAATATTTAGTTCCAGATTTGTAGCGCGCCTAATTAGGAAGGAATCAGCTCCTAATAATTGGTATTTAATGAATGATATATATTTTGTAGAATAACTGTGAACATGGAGGGTAAATATGAAACTATGCACATTTTTGATAATAAGGTTTCATATATGGTATAGGAAGAAAAAAGTCTCTTGTAGAAACTTGTTATCAAAGATGAAACCAAATCTTTTTAACTGTAGTTTGGAGCTAATTTTTTTTTTAAAAACATAGTTTCCAGATTTAATAATTTTAGTTGAAGCGGACAAATGGTAAACGTCACTTGGCAGGTCATCAAAATTTTGAGTTCCAAAAAAATATTAAAATTAATATTTTGGAGGATAAATTTTCTCGGAAGTGTTTAAGAATTCATTCCCAAATGGTTAATGTACCTTGTTCATTACCCTCGATCCCAAATGCTTAGCTTACTTTATTATTATTTATTTATAAATATCTTAAGATGTTGTTACTTTCTTTTAAAGAAAAGTTTTATTGCGTTCCAGTTGAATGACGGGCTACGAAATAAAAGAATTATTGCATCATTTCGTTGTGCAAAGTTGGACATTCATTTCTCAAATTTTTTTGTGATAAAATGTAATATGTTCAAAAACTATATAAAGATTATTCTAGCTCACTACTTGTCACGATCCAAAATTCATTAAGGATCTGATGGCGTCGGACACCACTATCAGGCAAGCCAACATTATTTAGCTAGAGATTTCTCGTTTTAGATATTCCCGAAATTATTTCTTTTATACATTTAAACAATAAATAATAAGTTCCACTGAATGAATACTAATATCTTTAACAATTTCAAAATACTGAATAATCCCATAGACATCCCAGAATCCGGTGTCACAAGTGCATGAGCTATTACTAAGAGAATCGAATAAGGTACAATCACTGTCCGGAATACAAGTTGGACAGAAGTAAATACAATACGCTGAAGAGACTATATTGGCTGCGGGTCGCCTCGAGAAATGCAGCTCACCTAGTCTCCGTATCATCCATGCTGCTACGCCCAGTAGGCCGCTAGAAATACCTGTACCTGTGCAACAAAATGCACAGCAAGTGTAGCATGAGTACGAAAATAACGTGTACTCAGTAAGTATCCCGCCTAACCTCGAAGAAGTAGAGATGAGAGGTCGGCTTCGACACTTACTAGTGGTCCAACAATGATAAATCGATAATGTAACAAATTGAGGATTTATATAAGCATGATTGTAATTCAATAAAGTGAAGCAAGTAGGCAATTCTTTCTTTTATAGGAAATTCCCAAATCTCGTTTCATCATTTATACATGTATTCCCAAACCGGGAAGAAACAATATCACTTCAATAAATTTCAAGGCAAGCAATACAAGCCTGCGCAAATCATGCCGAGGACGTACGGCCCGATCCAATAATATTTAAATTGCGCACAGCCAGAGGGTCGAATGGCGTGAACCATAGATGCATCAGTTGATACCCAATTTTTCCTTACATATTTTTATTTACTCAAAATATTCTCAAATAGCATGTACATGCATATATAAGCATGCCCAAGAGTTTTGGTATTTTTCCTTAATTTTTAAAGATTTTAAAATTAATTTATTGTTTATTTTAATAGTACAAAATTCAATAATTATTCCCAGACTAGCATTTTTGGTAAATAATTTATTTTCATTCTCATATTTACACAAAGATATAATTAAGGTAAATATTTGCATATTTTTACATATTTGTTTGGTATTTTTTAAGCCAAATTGCATATAATTGCAATTATGACCTATTTTATAATTAACAACATTTTACAATTATAAAATCATTTTTAGTATTTTTAGATTAATATTTATACGTTATTAATTAAGTTCAGTACCTTTAATTTGTTTTAAAATCTTTTTAACCATTTTATAAAATAACAAAAAAGAAAAAATTGCCTATTTAATAAACAACCCTTTATTATTTCAATTTTAGCCAATTTGGCCACGCCTCTATCAGATTTAATTGACCCAATACCCAATTAAACTCACCCTATCCCAATCCCTAATATAACCCGGCCCAACCCCGATTTAATCTGAGCCGTTGATCAAGTAAGATCAACGACCCAGATCTATTTTCCTTAATTAAATCTAACTACCCCCTCTCGACCCCTCAGTCTTCGAGACAGTATCTCTCTCTACTTCGTCTCTTCCTCTCCCCCTTCTCTCTAGAACCTTCTGGTTCTTCTTCTCCGATGACCTCCACCATCTCTCCGGCCACCTCCAGCCTCACCTCTTTTGACCACCAGCCGCCATGAAACCCTATCTCGCCGATCCCTCTATCCTTGAGACCCCAGAAGCCTCCGCCATACAAGTCAGTCACTGAAGCTTCGCCTGGTTTGTTTCCGGCCTTTCTCCGGCGAGTTTTGACTCGATGGTGTTCTAATCACCATGGTTCCTGAGTTTCACGGCCAGGTTACCTCTACTTTCTCTGTTTTCTTAGGAAACCCTAACCTCGAACCCAAGTCTCTTAAAAACCCATCTGTATTTTAACGATTTGTGACCCATTCATTCATGTTTTAAACCTTTCTTTACTCGGTCTTTACAAATAATCAAGTTTTAAGCATCTTTGTCTCCTATTTGAAAGTAGGGTTTCTTGACCCTGTTTTCAGAAAGGTTTCCTATAATTTTTAACGTCTCTACTGTGTTTAAGCTATTATCTCCTGATTTTATGTTATTTTAACGAGTATTGATGAAACCCTAGGTATTTTGGGTTGTTTCTCTGCTACTTGACTATGCATCTATGTGTTCTCTGCAACTCCTGCATTGATTCATAATTTCGACCTTTAATTCCTGTTGTTCTATGAATACTTCTCCCTGTTAATCGCATGACTGCTATTTAAATGCTTGATGATTCCTATGGTTTGTTACTTGTTACTTGTATTTATCCTTTTGTGTATTAACTATGATACTTGCCTTAGAACTCTTTACTAATTTTGTGTATTTTCCTTTAACTATAATGCTTGCCTTAGAACTCTTTGTTGATTCTGTGTATTTTCCTTTAACTGTGCTACTTGCCTTAGAACTCTTTACTGATTTTGTGTATTTTCCTTTAACTGTGCTACTTGACTTAACACTCTTACTGATTTTCAGAATAATACTCTGCCTTATTTTATATGCAAGCATGTCGCCAATTGGTTCTTATTTTCCGTAATTCATATGTTCTGTACCTGGTCCTAATCACATGCCTTATTCTTTACTACTCTCTGTATGATTGAAATTAGTCTTTCAATTAGTTCTCTTTCCCTATTTGTCACTATGGTAGCCGTTTGAACTAGGACTCCCCAATTGAAGGGGAGTACTTACATTGATTGGGATTCTAATTGTATTTACTTCTATAATTATACTACACTTTACTTCTTACCTTATTTTTTCTACTCTTTTCCAGAACTATAAATACTCTACTCTTTCATTAGCAAAAACACAAACACACACATCACGGAATACTCTCAATTCTACATTCTCTTGTGCTCTTTCTCTCTTGCTCTTTTGCTCTATTGCTGTTCTCTGATCTTGCCTATTATTAGCTGGCTGTAAGCCAAGGCTAATATTGCGTTATCACTTTGTCTTTGCATCCTGCTCTTGCTCTCTTACTGGTATGTCCTAATTAATCTTCAAGTCTCCAATCAATGTGTTTATTCTTGTTTCAGTTCATTATCTTCTTGATTTTCTTCTATTTACGCTTCTACTGCTCAACATGTTATTGGTTCTTTATTTTTAGTATTTTACCATGTCTTCTGATTTATATGCAAAGCCTGTAATATGACATTGTCTATCCCTAACTTCTACATACTATGCCTGTATCCTATTGCTGTACATTATTATGCCTGAACTTTACCACATCCTAATTCCCCTGATCCCTGGCACTTTATATGTCCTGCTTGATTTACATGCTTCTCACTGATGTTTATCTTAACTGTTATAATTGTCCCCCCCCCCCTGTTACTGTCTAAGTATTATGTTTAAGTTTGACCATTTCTTGGTCCCCTGAATCTTCTGATTATGTGTAGTCATGCTTCAGTAAATCTCTGTATCTCCTCTAGCATTATGTGATCTATCTGTTCCCTTTCCCCATGATCCTTGTATGGAATCCTATACTGTTGAAATACTGCTTCTTTTTTAAAACAAATCTCTTGTTTTTGAAAACTCTTTTAAACTACATCTTCCTGCACTTCACACTACTCTTAGAGAATAGGTTCTGCCCCCTTCATGTGAGCATTGCTTTGGGTACCTCTGAGTACTCACTGAACTTTGACACACAAGGCTGGTAGTCCCATACTGCACCTGTCCTGCATTTTTCTAAGTGTTTAGGTGCTGGTATTGGCCAGGGACCCAATGGGCCCTAGGGAGCTTAGCCGCACCTAGACCATGGCAAAGGCTGTGAAACTCAAAGGAAGTGAGGTTGGAAGACTGGGCCTGATTGAAGGATCCCTATAAAATAACTTCTCATTTTTGTTCTTTATTACTGTAATTCAGATACTATTGGTTTGTAATAATTTGTAAATGAACGATTGGGGCTGAATAGTGAATATGGGGGAGGGGAATGTATGTTTATTTTAAGTAATGGTCGAAAACTTGTTTATAGGTTTTATTTACCTATTTGCGCAATAGATAACCTGCTTAGGGCATGCATTTTCATGTGTTAGAAATCATGTTTTAGGTCATGCACTCTCAGTATGTTATTGTACTCACTTCGTAATTTTAATCAATTAACAACAAGCCAAATAAGCTGTCATTACTGCATTGGCATGTTAGAAATCATGTTTTAGGTACACCTATGTGCATTAGATATCCTGCCCTTCGGACTTCTTATTCGTTCGAATTACAGTGGTTAATTAACATGTTAGTCTAATAACTTTGCTAATATATGGCTAAGTGGTTTGAAACGTTTTGCAAATGCATTATCATGCGTACCTTAGAAAAATCAGAATCAAAATATGCATGTCCATTCTTTAAAATAATCAGACAATGTATACGACGCCTAGGCAAACTTTAGGCCCAATAAGAATTGATTAATCGTGTTTAGGACCAACCAACTTCTTTTAATTTCGAACTCTGCCGCTCCCATTCTTGCTTTGATTCTCTGAAGTTCACTCTATTTTTTAAAAAAAACTCTGCTCCATCTGGAAACGATTTTGAAATGGTGCACCTATTTACTCTTACTGTGTTTCTGATTTTTATGTTCTCAAATCACTGGGTTACCAACCTCTGCCCAGAATCGTGCTATTTTACTTGTCCTCATTAAATTGTTGTTGCTACTTCATTTTTTAAAACCATGCTTTAACTGTTGCTACCTATTCCTTTGTAAAAACTCCTATCTTTGAGACCTTGAATGTGTTTAAGACGTGCTAATTATGCGTTCATTTGCGGAGGGATCTGTGAGCCTTTATTTGATTTTGTATGTTCCCTTATGTGCAGTCCTATTTGTTATGTATGTCGCTTAGCATTTTGCCTTTAAACTTAAGGGTTCAGCCTAGTCCCTACCACATAGGAATAGTGGTCCTAAATATCCTCCAGGACTTATAGAATGGGACGGGTAATAGCACGCGGTAAGTATTCGTGACCAACACACGCGTTTAGTAACCTTTACGGGGTGGGAAGGGTAGAATATGGAGATGATGACCGATGCGCTAATATCTCATGTAGCCCCTTTTCTAAGGAGCAATTACTGAGTATTGCATTAATGATCCATATTAATCATAAACCTAGGACCCCTCTCCCTTTGTTTGTTTTTATCTCTTCTTGT
>NC_031995.1:92589821-92591527 GCF_001879085.1 Nicotiana attenuata | reverse complement strand
CACTTCTGTCTCTGGAGTCTGGACCGATTTTAGTGTTTCTTTGTTATTTTAATTTTTAGTTTACTTAATTAGCTTCTTTTGTTATTTTAAAAGGTAATAGGAGCGACCCGGTTGCTGCAATTAATATTTAGCAGCGACTTCACAATAGTCGCCACAATAAATATGGAGCCAAAATTTTAGTTTTAGCGGGAGTGAAAATTTTAGTCACTTTAGAGGCGGCCCATAAACAGTCGCTGCTAAATATATTCAAATTGTGGCGACTTTTAAAGTCGCTGCTGATAATATATATTTTGTAGCAACTTTTTGGGTTGCTGCTAAATGTCGCCACTAATTATCCAAATTCTTGTAGTGTTGGGACAAACTATAAATACAAAGAGTAAAAAAATCTACTAGGCCCAAAGTTATTAACCAACATCTAATTTTCCAATTCTAACACTTTATGCGTGAGAAGCATCTTTAAGGCTTCATTAATGGATCCACACCATGTCCACCATCTTTTATCTTTCGTGAAGGATCATATGCTATTTGATCGAACCCTAGCTATGTAAACTGAAAACAACAAGACCAACTCATAATGAGCTTTCTTATTTTCTCTCTTTCGGAAAAAGAAAAAAACTTTATATATTGATATGACTTGAAAGTTGCTTTCACTACTAGAAATCCGGAAAAAAGCAATCACGAAAAGCGACCAAAGTTGGTCGCTTATTGGCCAAAAAGCGACCAAACACGCCTGGTCGATATTAAGCTGGTCCCTTTACCTTAGGGACCAAAGTTGGTCGCTAATTAGCGACCAACTTTGGTCTCACAGGTAAAAGGACCAAATTTTCCGGGCAAAGCATATAGCGACCAACTTTGGTCGCTCAAATATTTTAATATTATAAATTTGGCGACCAAAGTTGGTCTCCAGATGTAAATAACGTTTTATTTTTATTTATTGTTAATCATATCAAGCGACCAACTTTGGTCGCTATATTAATAACTTTTATAATTTTTATTTAATTTGCGATCACAATTGGTCGCCAATGGCAAGAATTAATTTTTTTTTAACTATAAGCGACCAACGTTGGTCGCAAAATTACCAAAAATTGTTTTTTTAAAATACAATAGCGACCAAGACTGGTCGCTATTGCCCAGAAAATTGTTTTTTTTAAGTAAAAAGCGACCAACTGGAGACCAAAGTTGGTCGCTTTTTTTGGTATATTTTACGCAGAAACTGCCTGTTTTGGCTGCTACACCACCTGCCAGCTTATATCAAATATCCTAAACAGGCATTTTATGCCAACAACAACAACAACAACAACACTAAAAAGCAACAAAATATAAAGATCAATAGAACTAAAACATTAATCTAACAAAACTAAGTTAACGTTTATTACAAGCTCATTCGAAAACTAGTTCTATTGTCTAGTTCAAAGTATATAAAGTACTCAAGGAGTGTTCTTTTAGCATCCTCGTTCGAAAGTTGGATTGCCTCGGCCGACTCGTTAGGTGGCTGACTGCGTATGAATTCCCCCACATCAGCTGTGAAGCGAACCTATAAGAAAAATTATGTTGAAATTAATATTTCAAAAATTTATATAAAAGTAAATCAAAATACTTAATGAAAAGTAAAAAACTTACATGTATAGTCGAGGCTCGACCCTCGACCCACCTTTCTGAACTCAGTCTCTTTCTTCTCCTTACAATACGAGTTTCATTGAATAGCT
>NC_031995.1:92420764-92587280 GCF_001879085.1 Nicotiana attenuata | reverse complement strand
ATTTTTAATTTTGACCATTGTTGACCTTAATGGAGACCAACTTTGGTCGCTAATTATACATGAAATTAATTTAGCGACCAAAGTTGGTCGCAAAATTTAAATCAAATTTATTTATATTTTATATAATATTTAAATTAAAAATATAATTATTAAAATTTATAACTGAGTCCCACTTTAGCGACCAAACTTGGTCGCTATCTGCCTACCCTTTATTTAGCGACCAACGTTGGTCGCAAAGTTTAAATTATATATATTTAAATTTTATATTTTTTTTAAAATAATAATATAATTATTAAAATTTTGAAGGTGGGTCCCCCTTTAACGACCAACATTGGTCGCTAATCTCAGTAAACCTTTGACCAAGCAAGTCTGACCAGTCCAGTCAACATTTTGACTAATTTAGCGACCAAATTGCGACCAACCTTGGTCGCTAATTTGTTTCATTTATTTATTTTATATTTTTGCTAGTTTTGCGACCAATGTTGGTCGCTATTTTTGGGTCGCTTTTTTGCGGAATTCTAGTAGTGTTTGTCTTATCTTTCATATACTAGAATCCTGAATCTTCATATGGAAATTCAGAACTTTAAGCAAAATGACTTCATAGTAACATAATATCTTCAAAAGGCGAAGCTCGCTCGGATGAACTTATGACTGCATGGGGACTATTATTCTTGTTAGATTTCAATATTTATGTATTCAAAGGGTTGAGGCCCGACTTTAAAGATATTGTAATAATTATTTCTGCTAGATTTGAATATGTTTTCCTACTCTGGATTCTACATTCTTCTCCTTAACCATGAATTCATTCATGAACCATGAGCAATTTAATATTTCACCCTCACAAGGTCATATATATCATTTGTGGTAAATAAAATATCACCACCCAAGCTCATGACACGTATTGTCCACTTTGGCTCAACAAATCTTACGAATTTATCCCTCGGGCTATGCTATCATAGAGCCCAAAAGTGCACGTACCATGTGAAGTTGTGTTTTGCCTTACAAAACTCTTCACTTTAATTTCTCTCCCATTTCGATTGAGATTTGCCTAAGGTGACATGTACACCTCTTCTTCAGAAGGTTGTCAGCTTAGAAGCCTGTTAATCCTGCTTGACCCGCCTTCGTCATGGGCACCACATTTACCCCCCTCGGGATTCAGCATCCTCGTTGAGGTTTGCCATACCACCGTACTTAGGGAGAGCTAGGCTCTGGTACTATGTTCATCACGACCCAAGCCCATAGAACATATTGTCAGCTTTTGCCCAACAGACCTTACAAATTTGTCTTTTTGGCTACGCTAGCATCGAGCCAAAAAATATGCCTACCATATAAACTTGTTTGAAGCCTTATAAAGCTCTTTAATTTACTTTCCTCTGTTTTCGATATAGGATTTGCCCAAGGTAATATGTGCATCACTTCTTCAAAGCTTGTCAGCCTAGAAGTTTGTCCCTTCTGCTTTACTCGCCCTTAATCATAGGCGTCACATTAAAGGAAACAAAAGGAAAGATGATATTACACTATAGTCATTTATTTAAATGGGAAGAGAATCAAACCATGTTGATAACTAAAGTGTGAATAGTGGTTTAGTCTTAGATTTTCGTATTCTAATTATATTAGTACTGTTTGACATTTTAACTAATACGTTGAGTTTCTTAATCATTAATCACTTTTATTTAAGTCCTCTAGTATTAATTTAAAAGTCTTACCCACAATACTAATGGTACAAATCAAGTTTTTTTAATCAAAGTTTATTTTAGTTTACTCCATTCCGAAGAAACAATAAGTAGTGGCACTGAGTCCGTAGAGATTTTGGCAACTAACTGAGGAATTTTGAGTTTCCTCAAATTATCCACAAATTTTCCCAAAAAAACTTTTCAAATTCATGTCTATAAAAATTGACCCCTATCAAAGTTATATACTCTATATAGGGTTATTCACACAAGTGATAGAAAATATACGAAAGCTTAGGAATATTATTTTCGAGCATTAGAAGGAAACTCATTCTTACTATAAGGTTAACTATTATGTGGGTGTACATGGACCGGGTTGGTTCGATTTTTATCAAAACCGACCCAAACCAACCATATCGGTTTAGATTGGTTCGGCCGTTCGGGTTTGTCGGGTTTTTCGGATTTTTCGGATTTTTTGTTACTTAAATATATGATTTCAATCTTACTTTGTTAAATATTTATAAGTAAATATATGTTTAAATTTAAAATATTATAAAGATATTATCTATTCTATACTATATTAAAAGTACGAAGGCCCTATCAAAATGTTATTTGCCTTTTTTACCCTTTGTAACTATATTTTATGTTGGATATAATTGTAATTCTAATCGCTAATAATTTCTTTTTGCGGGAAAACAAGCAGCTGTTGGCTTTCTTTATTTACGTGTAGAATATAATTCTATGAAGCTTTTCTTTGTTTAGAATTAGGACTCTTTAATGCCGTGTGGCTTTCCTTTAAGTTTAGGCTTCTTTAGCCTTTTCTTTGTTTATGCCTTCCTTTAGATTTAGGATTCTTTTAATTCCCATGTTAACCACTATCGTAGGTTGTTAAATATTGCCATACGTTTAGATTCTTTTATATTACCTTTTTTTTTGTTTAGGTTTAGAATTAACTTTAGGTTTTTAGAATTCTGAAACCAAAATAATTTCCAAGAAAAAGGAGCAGGCCACTTCTATAAGAGAAGCAATATTATACGTTCTTTATCATAAATTCTTCATAGTATCGATAATTTATATATGATTTGAGGTAAATTTTCTAACATGTAGTATGTTCTTGAACTTATTTAATAATAAAGTTTGTGCATTCTTGCTAAACAATTGCACCAATTGTCAATTGTGATTTTTGTTTACTATTCTCATGTAGGATCATCATTTTAAATTAAAATTGATTTATGTCGAATTTTGCACATGTTGTTTGGATCATTGCATACATAATAGAAAATTGGTTTCAAGCTTTGTTGCTCTTTGAGTTCTCTTTCTTTGAGCAAAAAAAATTTATATACTAACAATTTTATGTCTGATATCTTACTTTATCTTTTGTAAATTTGATGTTCACGTATTCAAGTAATTCTCTACCGAAAGCATCACCAGAGATTCAGTATGGGTTTTCATGCCACTGTTTTTGTTGTTTTACTCCTGTCGACACTATAATATGATAGATTTTCAAATAATTAAGTAGAAAAAGAAAGGCACTTCTAATGGACCTTCATGAATGGAAGGTAATATAAGAGATATTTACCGTGAGAAATCAAATCTGCTTTGCATCAATTGAATACAATAAGAAAATATCTCTGTTAATTTCATTAATTTAAACAAATGGTAGTATAAAATAATCTGTGTACGAGGAGTATGCTAAAATCAATCAAATATCGGCCCTGTGAAAACACATACACAAATAGTAACTTTGTGAAGAAAACTTATTAAACTTGATACATTATTTTAGTTATCTTTGTATTGTTGTATTCTATGACATCATAATTAAAGTTAAATTGACAATTAGTGTCATGTATTACTATGCTGTTAGTTAGGATGCCTAATAAAATATTATAAGCTTAAAATTTTATTCTATAACTAAAAAAAATTTATACAGCAAGATGGGGGACACGCGCATCGCGCGTACCATGAGACTAGTGTATTAAAATATTCTT
The DNA here is from genome assembly GCF_001879085.1 of Nicotiana attenuata. NCBI lineage: Eukaryota > Viridiplantae > Streptophyta > Magnoliopsida > Solanales > Solanaceae > Nicotiana > Nicotiana attenuata. The sequence goes on along the minus strand of NC_031995.1, from coordinate 92,583,622 downwards.
ATGAGAGATTTTTCTTAGTAACACATGATAGTTATTTTTCTAATCGTCTGACAATAATTTTTCGTTGATATATACTTTTAAGGTTAATCGAATTTAGTAATTAAACATAAAAATCAATATGGTACATAATTTATAATAACCACTTCAAATCCGAAAAAGATATAAGAATTTAATAGATCTTGACATATGAATATAGAAGAACAGAGATTGACGCATTTCAGTAACTTTTGATAAGAATGTGATCATACAACCCATTATTTAAGGATATAAATATGTAGCACTTTATATTCTATTAAATATTGTATCCCATAAGAGAATTCCAAATATTTCTAGACATTTTTTAAAGAAAATTCTATATAAAATCTTAAAAGTATATAAAAAATTATATATTTATATGTCGGTTTGGTTTGGGTTTTTTTACTCAATACCAAACCAAACGTAGTCGGATTTTTTAGTCGGTTTGGTTTGACTTTTTGATTTGGTACGATTTTCCGGTTCGATTTGTACACCCTATGTGTAATATATAGATTGATATCTTCCAAGCTAACATATATGAAACTGCAGGTTCTCTATAGTTGCAAGAATTATAGAAATATACATATGTCGACAAATTAACAACTTGACTTTAAGTAAAATTCAAGTCAAATCATGGTTTGAATTTATTCATAATTCTAATAGATAATTTCAAGAATGGTCAATAATTATAGATTGGTACACCTATTAACTATGAAGAGAATATTACAAAAAATCTAATAGATAAGCCACATCTCTACAAACAATAAATTATTGACCGAATTTTGATTTATGAATTTTTTTCAAATGTAGGGAATAACATTATTAATAATACAAAGAGCTATAACAACTTGCCTAATCCTGGTAATTTATTCTCATCCGTCTTAAAAAATATATCTCTCTTCTCAATTTAATTATCTATATATACCTCTCATTTTTTATCCTCCAACCCACATTTCTTCTCAATTCATATTCTTGATTTTCTCTTCAAATAAATTTTGTGTTTTTTTTTCATCTTGCGATATGGCTTCTTTAGCCGAAAACAATTGTCGTGCTATAATTCAGTACGTGCCACCAGTCAATGACATCACTCAAATTGTGGTATGTTATCTAACTAAAATTAGTCTCATAAGTGAAATTTTATTTTAGTTTTTTAATTGTAACTTAAGATGCACATGAATAAAGATGCTTGGATCGTTTGAACAATTTTTCGAAAAATGTTTTTAACTTTTTTTTTGGATAATAGAGAAGTTCTCTTATAAAACACATAACTAAACACCGTTTTTAGTACTGATATTTTGAGAAAACTTGAGGTATATAGGGTATCAAGAAAGATAGTAATTGATAAAGTAATTATTATTAAATTTAAATAAGTCAAAATTTTAAAGAACTGATAAAAAAGAGAATTATTTTCTGCCTTCATTTATTTTTCCAATATTTTTTAATTTTGTATGCGTCATTTACAGTCTCTACAAAACCAACAAAATACCAGAGAATTCATGCTAGCACCCACTCCAATCTCAACTCACCATGCGGGTGCACCAGTAAGATTTCTAGAAATTAATTTCCTTTTGTTATCTTTTAATTTGCATATGTTTTCTGCTATAGTTATGATTTGATTTTTTTTTTTTCTGTTTTCTGTATTATCAATAGTGTTTGGGCATTTCTCTACACTTATGGCATTTAAATTTGGTTTTCCCTCCATCCCTTTTAATTGTCATATTAACTAAAAATATTTATTTTAAAATACTTATCGTCTTAGAAAATCAAAAACTAATTGACTTTATCACCTTTACCTTGTTAAAAATAGATTAATATAGTGATAATTGAGATCAAAGAATAAATAAGAATAATTTAAACAGATTATCTTTTCAATTAATATTTTTTAAGGGACGTATAAAAGACAAACATGATAAGTAATAGGAACAAAAAATTAATTTAGACACAAACAGTATTGTTTTGGATTTTTGGACAAGTTCTAAAAAGTCATTATTTTTAATTTCTATTTTACTAAAAAAGAATGATACATTTTAGATTATTGTAATTAGGACTGGGATTCTTCTTCTTGTAGGTGGTTTTGTTGAGAGTGGTCAAAATAGTAATTATAGTAGTTGACTAGATTTTCAACGAAAAAGAAAGGTTGACTAGATGTGTATCGTGGAGGATTAATCTCAGTATTAATGCAAAATTACTAGAATCTAGCAGATAATCTAATAAACTAAATTAATTAATTGAGTGCACTCATTCAGTCATTCTCGTATTTTCGATATGTTTTCACATAGATATCGAGCCATCTTTTTTTGTATATTTGGACATTTAGCGAAAGTTTTTCAAAGACTTTTTGTTTTTGTCGTTGAAATATAAACTCTATTGAATGTGGAGATTAACGTTTTAGATATGTATAAAAAAAATCACTGAGTTTTATTTAAAAAATCTTATATACATGGTTCTTTTCTATGGACTATATATAATATAATAATAATGATTGAACTTTTATGCGGATTATAGAAATACTTCTTATATAAAACATGATTCTCAAAATTAGATATGAACAAAACAACATCGAATATAAGAAAAAATTGCTTTGTCCCTTCTTTTTTTAAAAAAAAAAAAAAAGAAATTGTTTGTTAATTCTTTTTGGTTTTGGGAAAAGAAAGAGTTGCATAGGATAAGAAATTAAGAACTTAATATTAGCACTTGCAATAATTTAACTGTAAACTTCTCATTTTATATATTTTTTTAATATTCGTTTAAACCGCGCGAAACTTTAAAACTTTATTGCAGAATGATCATGCTGTAATTGTGGTACCAAAACAACTTGCTGGGAGGAAGAGAAGGCTAATTACTGGCCGAGTCATAGGCTATGCTCCTGCTAGCTTCATTATTGTACCTTGTAAAGGTGAAGTTAACCATTTCACCATTAAACTAAATAAGGTTAGTACACATTTGGTTATTACGATTATTTTCTGTAATAATGTACGATTTCTCAAACATATTATAATTATGAGACAATTGTTTTAGTTAATATTTTGTTATGGATTCAAATAATAGAAAGGAGAAGAACCAAGTGATGATCCCTATGGACTGAATCACAAATACTATGATTTGTTGCATGGATGGCAAGCTGAAATGAGAGTACGTCGAAATGGAAAAGTTGAAGCGGTAAATAATTCATTTTTTTCATGTTCCAAACTCGCATGAAATGAAGTTGCAACTACTTCATCTGTCTCAGGGCATACTCAGGATTTTTGGTAAGCGGGGCTAAAATTTAAAAAAAATGAATGATTAAATAAATCACTATATAAAAAGCGGTATCATTTTTTATATTAAGACCAATTTTTACATTTTATATACTACCTATATATACATATTTAATAAAAATTCTGACAAAGCGGTTTCACGTGATATCGTTTGCCGTAAGGTGTATCTGCCCATGTGCAACCCCCCCCCCCCCCACCCCCAACCAATTGATGTGAAACTTTTTCCTTTAATAAATCTCAGTCAAATACCGTCATATAAATTGGACAGAGAGAGCAGTACACTCGGCTTCTCCAGAGCACTCTAATCTAGCATTTTCTTTTAATTTGTTAAATTCTCAAGCTAGTTCTTGATCCTAATTAAAGACCATCGAATCTCTAACCAAACGATAAATCAAGAAAATGGAAGTTAAAAAATCAAGAAGAAGCTTATGAGTCCAGGGGCGTACCACTTGGTTACATCCGCCCCCTCGCCTACTTACATTCCGTTTTTACATTAATTATTTAAATTAGAAAACAAAAGATTCAAGTTCGAATATTTCTCTTCTTTCTTATTTCAGTAATATTATTATTTTAAAGATAAGAATATGAAGTCAAAATTATGCACCTTATACCATGCGGTGTCATGGCACACCGCTTGGTAAAAGAATTTCACTAAATATTTAAAAGAAAAATGAAAATATTAGGGATATGTATAGAAAATGATACCGCTTCTCGTTATAGTGATTTATTCATTAGCCTATTTCTTCAATTTATGACACTGCTTATGTAAAATCCCGCGTACGCTACTGCTTATTACTCTACTTTGTAATATAATGTATTATAGTTACTATATATAGTAACCTTAAGAAAAACCTTTTTGGATTGCAGTTTTACTTCCATGAGACCAAAAGTAGCGAGTGTCGATCTACTGGGGATGCAAGAAGACACGTATTCAAAGGTTTCGAGAAACTGAAAATAGAAGTTAATCAAGAAACCAATGCAGTAACAGAGACTTTTGTAAGTTTTTTGTTAGATTAAATACATAAATTGTTTGGACAAATTACATTATTATTCTTACAATATTATCCTCATTTAATTCAAGGTTGGTGTTCGAGTAAAACGCACTACCAAAAGTGCCAAGAGCAAGGTTGAAAAGTTTCTCGCTGATGCATGGAACAACCTAATGAACAGGGATAACAAACAGAACGACGAGGTGAGTTTATGATAAGCTATTTGATTAAAGGAGTTATATAAAAAAATTATAGGCAGAATCAGGGCCGGCTCTAGCGTTATCACAAGTAAGCTTGTGCCTTAGCCCCCAAATTTGGGGCCCCACCATTTCTTTTAGAATTAATAGATATATAGGTATTTAAAAAAATATATATTTAGTACTTTTCGTACAAAAAGTAGAGTTTTCCTATAACAATTGCCTCAATGATAAGAAGTTTTTTTAAGATTATAATTTGATCCTAAGATCAACAATGTCTCAAGAAAGATTATATTAGTTGGCTATATTATCAATAGTAAAGGAATTATTAGAGGAAATCGATTATAAAAAAGTTATTAATGACTTTGCATCTCAAAAGGTTAGAAAAATAGACTTAAAAAATATATATNTATATATATATATATATATATATATATATATATATATATATATATATATATATCATAACTTTTTAAAAAAAAAAATTTAGGCCTCACATTAAAATTTGGCTTTAGGTCAACATGTACTTGAGCCGCCCCTGGGCAGAATACATCACTACACCCTGAACTCGACACGTTTTTTTCCGTGCTACACTCAACTATGCCTAGTCCTAATTACCCCTCTGAACTTGATACGTTTTCTTCTGTCCTCGGTGGCGAAGCCACATGGTATTGACCACCCTTTGTCAAAAAATTACACTATATATTTAGGTAAAATATTACGTTTTAGAGGTATATAACACATATTGAATACCCTTTGTCGGGAAATTTTTCCAGTTCTTTCAAATTGAACACCCTTAGAAAAATTCTTAGTTTTGCCACTGTCGGTCCTAACTTATTTTATTTTTACATTATTTTTAAATTAAAGGCTGGGACACCCTCCAAGAAAAGAAAAGCTGAAACTTCAAACTTGGAGGGAGAGTCTGCAACAAAGTATCAAAGAAGCAGTGAGCAGCCTACAATCAGATGCAAATTGACACCACAGGAAAAATATGAACTTGAAAAGTTTCTGGCTGATGCATGGAACAACCTAATGAACTTGGGTAAACAAAACAAAGATGAGATCGAATCCGAGCAGGTTGATTCAAACGGGACGCTCTCTTCCTCAGACCTCGCTAAGGATCCTATCCATGCGCCACAACTGTTTCCAGGAGGGAATAATGGAAGTTTTGCAAATGTGGATGATCGGGAACTTGTTGTGCAAAAGGAAGTATACAAAGGAAAAGAAGTGGCCAAGGCTGTGAATTCTGAAGACAGTTCTGACAAAGGTAGTTTCCCCGAACACCACTCTTAACAACGCATTAGACAAGCCACAAGTATTATACAGCTGGTTTTTCCATATAGACATTTGGATGCTTTTTTTTTAACCAAGTAGGGTTATTACGTTAATAAGAAGGGTATTTAGGTAATTCAACTTTTTAGTTTCCGTTATTGTCTCCACAGGTGTTATCCCCATGCCACCATTGTTCCAAGAAATGGTTGCTCAGAAGGAAGTAGACAAGGAAGCTGAATTCGTGCATGGAAACGTCGATAAAATTGGTGAAGCAAAAGAAGTGAATCAGCAAAAAATGAAGATTTTTGGCCACTGGATTATCAAAGAATGAAGCAAATGCATTTACAAGGAACAAGAATGATCTACTTGGTGTTTGCTTATTTGTTTTGTGGTTTTTGTTTGGTTTGTTACTATTGGGACATCAATGTTTCTTTCTATTTAGTCCAGTTTACAATCTATTTTGTTGAACAATTGATCATTAGTTTCATCCTGATATAGACAGTCAGCTCAATGCATGGAACTATTCACCTCTATATATGCCTTTCTCTTTGCTGAAAGATTTCTTCTATGTTTGTTCTATTAGAAACACCAATTTTCTTTCTGTTTTAAGGCATGCAATTCTTGATCTTGTTCCCATTTGGAAATAGATTTTTTTCACTTTTTTTCCAAAAAAATAAAAACATCGTTTGTTCATAGAATTTGATAAGCTTTTGGAAAATTTTGAAGAATATTTCCAAGTTCCAAAAACTGGTTTGGGCAAGTTTCTTGCTGATTTTGTTTCAGTCATTCGCAAAATTTTAACTTTTTTTCAAGTAAAATGCATGTTCAAATACAACTTCAACTTCCAAAAACTAATTTTCAATACAACTTCAAAATTCAACCAAATCTATGTTCAAAAGCTAGCTATATTTCTATGACATCGATTTCTTGCATTGCACAAAAATTTCACTTTTCATAGACTTCATAAAGGAGCACTAGCAAGATTCTGGAAACATAGGAGACTTTTAGCATAATTGATTAGGCACTTCTAATAACAGTACCATGCAATATCCAAAACAACACAAATTCTTACCTTTTCCCTTTCCCCTATTTATCTTCAAAGGCATGCAAAACCACACGAGATTGTGTAAGTAATACTATTAATATGTTACTACTGAAAGATATAGTCATTATACTGTCGCAAAGTTGCAAGAATTACTTGCAGATACTAGAAATACAAGTTGCAGGCTATTATAGAATTATCATGCAGAATAAAAAAAACATAGTTAACCAAATAGAAGGTGATCAAACAAAAAGTTTTCAGTAAGAAAAGTCGTAGCAGTTTGAAAAGAACCGTCTTAGGCTGCCAGGACACACAAAAGAATTCTTGGCCTAGCTTGCTTTAGCGGCCACCATTAGGTTCTGCAAGTCTTGATTGGCATCCCATCTGCTCAAGAAACTTACTAAGGCGCAGGTGTTTGGAAGCCCATTGCTCCGCCAATTTCTGTTCCTTTGCTTCCGCGTCCCTCCTCAAGCCTGCTAGTTGCTCCTTGTATTCTGCTTCAATCCTGTCTAGAGTTGCCTTTTGCTCTTCCCTCAGAGCTTTCATTTTCGCTTCAATTTCCTCCATCTTCTCCCTAACTTTGCTTGTTTTCTCTGATTCTAGCTGCAATTCCACTCGCCTTAACCTCCAAGCTGCTTCCTTTTTATGAGCAGCCCAAGCACGATGCCCTTCATCTAGCTCCTTACAGCATTCCACAAGTTCAGTAACAAAAGGATTTTCTCCACAAGGCGGAGCAACCCCATGATGTGGAAAACTGCTCAAGATAAGGGGTGCATTTTCCGGTCCTCTATCTGTCTGTAGCCATGGAATGCCAGGCGTAGGCGTAGGTGGCACCGTTGAGGGGGAGAGACTTAACGTCACAGATGGAGATGGTGATCTGACGGTTGAAGTAGCAGTGGAATTAGAAAGCCACAGCGGAAGAAGAGTTTGTGGCGTAGGAGCTGGTGCATCGGCATGGAGGAAACCTCCGTTAGAAGTAGCCATAAGCAACCCTGGGACACTCCGCTCTTTCACAATCTTCTCTGCAAAGGTCTCAAGAATGTGGTCGTATTTTCCCTCGTCTACTGGATCGACAACCTTGTTGTTTTCTTTCTGCTCCCTCTGTTGCTTCTCTTTGAATACTTCCCACCACTTCCCCAATCTTTTAGCAGTTCGACCTGGTACTTCAGCTGCTATTTTCTTCCATTTGTTACCGTGTTTGGCCTGTAGATGGATAACAAGACGCTGCTCCTCTTCAGTGAGTGATCCTTTTTTAATCCCTGGTTTGAGGTAGTTTTTCCACCTTTCCAAGCAAGACTTAGCGTCCCTGTTGAGGGGTGTGTTCATACGCTGTGATACAAGGTGCCATTCTTTTGGTCCATACTGTTTCACATATGCCCGCAATAAAGCATCCTCTTCAGATCGCCACCGTTGCCTCTCCCTCATTTCCAGGTGTAAACACCAGTTCCCATGGTCCCAAACTCCTCATAATTTACCTGACAGAATATTTAACACCATTTTTACTTGCAATGCTAAAGAATCAGAACCATATCTATTGAACAGGCCAAGTATCGTCGAAATTCATTACATGCAAATGTTTCACATTAAATGTACTTACTAGTTACTAGCATAACATAGAAATAATATTATTAACTTGTAAAGAGAGCCCATCACAGCACCTTTAAATAACATACCGTCACAGAACAAAGGATCGTACAACAGCATTTAAACATGGGAAATCATGCAATGTTCCATCAGTCAAAAGACATTTTCAAGACAAGAATGCAACCACTAGGTTCTTCGTACCATACAAAACTCCAACTGCCAAGACGTGAGAATACAATAAGTAGAAAATTATTCAACGTCGTTGATATATGCACATTCTGAGCAAGATATTAGGGCATCCTAAATTGTCAATACGAAATTCAGACTGCTAAGCGAGAAATACCTACACGAGCTACCTCACCAAATAAGAGGTAAAAACAAAATAGAGATGAAAAATGAAAGTGGTACAAGCCAGAGCAGTGAACAAGTATTTCCATGAGTTTGTGCCAAGGAACGGATTTTACTGTGTTGTTGTGCTAAGGAACAACATCTTAAATCTTTGTAGTGAAGGATTCCAAAAAAATTAGTGAAAATTGAAATTCAGCTCCTCAAATATGCCGACTTTAATTAACATTATGTCACTCTGTGATATTCACTACTCAGGACCAGTTCACCTTTATAAAGAATACAGAATTGAGTTTGCATTTCCAATAAACAACATTAATCCGATAGAATTGAAGAATTCATATTTAGTTTGGTTTCAGACCCTTCAGCATTCAGATTTTTTATAAATATTGACCAGACTAGCCGCATTAGACGGTCACACCCTTAAGCCTAGATCACTACAAAAACAAACTACTATTATTCATTCAGCTCATTTTTGCAGTAACCCTTGCGAGAAAGTACTAAAATTTTCATATGCAAATACTTTGAAGACATCAAAACTCTGCAAACCTGATGCTAAACAACTGAAATTCACATAGATCTTCAATACAACCAAGATTTAAACGAAAACTAGCATAAAAAATGGAGCAGTTTATGCAATATGTATCAAATAAATACAACAGAAAATGTTGTACTAATATCAACTAGAAAGATGCAAAACCAACAATAGACAAACACTTTTAGTTAAGATCTGAGTTAGAACAAACATGGCAAAGATTTCAAGACTTTCCTTATTGGAGCCCAGATTATGCAAAAACGTTAAAGAAATAATGGAAATGCAGAGACTACTAAAACAACAAAGATTGCTTCTTTATCTTCAACACAGCTAGCCAATTAGCCATAAATTTAAATGCAATAGGAATACAAGACATAATTCAGCAAAAAGATAGATTCTTTATCTTCACCACCACATATAACCATACTACATGTAAATGCAACAAGAAAGCACAATTCATTATAAAGGGCAGCCCGCAGCACAAAGCTCTTGTGCGGGCCCGGGAAGGGCCGGAGCATAGCATCTTCTACGCAGCCTCACCCTACATTTCTACAAATACAGTATATATATAAATATAAAAAACAAGCAACTTAAACAAGATTTCCCACAATAAAGTAGGAGAACATTCAATATATCAGTTTGATCAGAAAAATAACTTACAAGAAACCACTTAGGAAGCCCAGTTCTTGCCTCGACCCATTTGATCTATTCTTTTTTCTTTGTATCAAAGCAAGTATGAGCAACAAAAAGAGAAAAGAAAAGAAGAAGAAGAATGTGTATGCAAAGAAAGAAAGAGGAAAAGGAAAGAAGAAGAAAGAGAGAGAAAAGAGAGAGAAGATGAAGAAAAGAGGGGAAGGTGAGAGGCAAGCTATAAGAGAGAAAGGCTAAGGTATGGAATGGTAATGGCCCCCCCTCTCTCTCTGTAATAGTGGTGACGTGTTTAAGGGAATGTGATGACGAAGACGGGCAATGGCGTCTTTTACCAGAAAGGTTATTTCTACTTCTACACACGCACTATTATGTAGTATTTCGTAAACTTTAGGGGGGGTAAACATTAAAAGTAAAAGCTCTTGGTAAAAAGTAAAAGTACGATCACTTCTTCTTTTTACATGTGTAAACTTTACCTAATGACAAAGTTTATAGTGGAGTGATAAGTATTCCTTGTTCCTCGATCAGAAGTCTTGATTTAAGTCGTTTCGTTTTTGTTAGAGAACAGTTTACTTCTCAATGTGGGATTTTCCGACAAGAATTCGTATTTAATCGAGGACCAATGCGAATATTGAATACCGGATTTAAAAATAACACATTTACCTATGAGGAAAATCCTAATTTTTTGAGAGCAAACCAATTGTTTTAGAAAAAAAAAATTGAAAAAGAAGGAAGGAGTATAGTGGTAGTGTCCTTACTAGTGTGATAAGATAATTTGTTATTTCATACCATTAAAAATATTATTTATCCCTACTTATTCGCACTTAGCATTTATATAAAATCAATTGATTCAATTTTAGCAGATAAAAATTGAAAGAATTACAAGAAAATACACATGACTTCACACCGTAACAAAAAATAACTCATGTTTTTAAGTTTTACCCCACCTAACCCACATTGTACATATTTTGAAAGCACTTGCAAATTCAAAATATATGTTTTTACAACAATTGCTTCTAAAAGCTATGGAGTTAATTCTTTGTTCTCACAACTATTGCTTTCACTCTCTCTTCTTCTCACATCTTTTACATATGCTTCAAAGGACCGTGTATTTTCTGCTTCTCCTCTTGTGTCACCTGCTTGCAATGAAAGAAAATTGAAGAGTAGAAGTCCACCATTGAAGATCATTCAAAGCTTTGCTTTTGAAAATGAGTTGTTTTGAATTTGTTAGTTGTTTGGATTGGGTATTATTCCAATTAATTAAAAATATCAAAAGGAGTACAAAATTTAAATTTGAAGTGATTTGGAGTAGATTTGAGCAAGATTAGAATTAAATTTCAGAAAAGACGCAAGAAAGAAGACGGAGTCAGTTTTTTGTATAATTATGTATAATCTTGTATAATATTGTATATGAGTGTAGAAACACACCTTATACACTGTTATACACTTTTATACACCTTTATACAAGCGTCTGTAGACGAACTTCTTCCACGATTTTCAGTTGCAATTCTTATTCAAAACCAGTCCAAATCTCCATTAAATGACTTCAAATTTTATATACAACCTCCTTATACTATTTCTAACAAGTCTAAATAACACCCACTCCAAATTTCTCATAAAATCAAATTCGAAATTTAAACCCACATATTTAAGCTTGTTAAAAATCTAATTTTCACCACCCAAATGAAGTTGGTTTGTTAAATTAATATTTGAGTCACAATTACTGATTCGAAAAGTAATTTAAAAGCTTGAGGAATCTTTTTTAAAAATTAAATAGTAATTTTGAGAACCTATTGGAGTTGGATGTTGAATCTTAGCCTATTATTTATGGGCTAGTTGGTTGTAAATTGAAATATGGGCTATAAAATTGAAAAGTATGGAGCCCAGTTGTTCTAATGTGAAATTTTCCCAATCTTATAAGGGTTTTAAAGTCTGATAATATAGGACCCTAATCCAAATAGGTCATGAACAACTTTTCTTTTTTCAAAAACATNGCAATAATGGCAAGAAGGGTAGTTTGTGGACACTACTGTTTTACTGAATATTAGTAGCATCTGCCTACTTCTTTGAAACTATCATCATCACGTCTTAGATTGAACATTATTTTTTTTTTTCTTTTAATTTTCATCTTTGCTTTTTTGAGAAATGGGAACTGTGTGGATTTCTTGTTCGCCTTTTTTTTTTTTAAAACTAAAACTATTTATTCTGGAAAAAACTGCTTCCTACTCGAAGTGACTACACTCTTTACTGCCACCACTTTAACCCCTCAGACTCAGACCCTTTGGCACAGTATCGTCTTGGTCCCAGCGCCTGCTTAACAAGATGCACTGCTATTTCTACCTCCAAAAATAAAATCAATTATCAAAAATCTAGGTGGGATTTGCAATTTGTTTGAAGTTTTTCGTTTTTGAAAATTTAGAAAATATTGGGTTTTAAGCACTTTTTTTATTTAAAAAAAAATCGAAATTTAGTTAGAGGAAACCACGAAATTTGAGGAAAAAATTTAACTTCTGACACATAATAAAATAAAACAATCAGAACTTGTGATTTCAAATATTTTTTGATATTTTTATAACTATAAGGGCATGCTATTAGAGTAGAAGAAGAAGTTTAAGTTAAAAAAATTATTAAATATAAAGAATATAATTATATAAATATCGTTTAAAGTGAAATCATGGCGTTAATCTTTGAGAAATAGTACTCAATTTGCATAAGAGATAGAAATTTGGTTCCAACTGTATGTTGCTTTAAACAAAATGACAAGTATTAAGAGCCCGTTCGGACATAAGATTTTTATTTTTATAAATTACTTTTCTTTGAAATCAGTATTTGGTCATAAAATTTTCAATTTTCACTTGAACATGAATTTTGGAATTTTTTGAAAATTGAAAAGCTCCAAAAAACTATTTTGCAAAATTTTCACTCACAACCCAAAATTATACTCATGTCTAAACACAATCTAATTTTTAAATACTATTTTCACTTTAATTTTGTTTTACTTTTTTTTAAAATTTTACAATTCTTATGTCCAAACGCCACTAAGTATATCCTACGAAAATGTGAAAGAAATGGCCAGTAAAATGGTTTAATTATGAAATAAGCGGAATAACTATGTTTTATAAATGAAAAGCTGTCACAATATCACTATGTACTCTAGAGTCGAGACCATCATTTTGTCCAAAATTCGACCAACACTTGCTGAAAGTTACCTAAACCAATTTTTAAATCTTATTTCACCATTTAAGGTATTATTTTGAGTAAAATTATACCATAAAAAAATATTCTAATATTGATATAATATGGTATGTACTACATGATAGAATAATAGTTGTAAAGTTTGGGGATAAGACAATAGGATCTTTGTATTATGTACCTCTGGTCATCATTAGCTACGTGATTTCCGAGGATTGAAGTGCGTGTGATAACTAGAAATTCACAATTAGAAAGAGTCTATAGTTTCCCAATGACAACTAGTTTGGGACCAGATGCAAATATTTCCTAAATGGGGAATACAAAATTTCCAATCTTTAGTTATAAATTATATTTTTATATTAGTTGGACAAAAGTCGCGTGTGGTAACTATTAACTGTTGAATTATTTTCATTCGAATATTAAAAAGTGTGACTAAAAACATTACTCCTATTTGTTAAATATCGTCATTGTGTTTCGCAGTCATCTCCGACAAAACAAACACTATTTGACTATATACGAGAGGAATAGAAAAAAAAAAACTATAAATAATTTCACGTGTTTTATTTATCACTTCTTATGTTATTTTCTTAGTGGTCAATTTCATTTTATGTTTTCCTGTTTGACCGTCACCAATTTAAAATTATAACATTTACGTGGATAAAGAGTGTACCATTAAGGAATAAAATAGAAAGTTCAAATTAAATTATTTTTTTTATCTAAAAATAAAAATATATGTTTTGTCGATCTCCCATGATATGTACCTGTATGCGGTCGAAAACAGGCACGACCGATTTCCCAAGCTTCGAGGGATCGCCTTAGGTCCAAGTTCAAGTAAGCTCGAGTTCGAGGTGGACGGACTAGACTCAAGCTCGAGGATGGAATGCAATGCTCGAAGATAAGAGTGCGAGGAATACTGAAGTCAAACATGCTCGACCCCGAAATTCTATCGTTGTGGATTTGTAACAGAATGAGTCAGATTCCTGCCACGTCTTTAAGATCATGGCGCAAATCCTGGAATAGGATTGTACGATAACTGTATCAAGAATATTCCTTACTGAATATAAATATACCTTATTTTGGGTTCCCCTATTAAATAAAGGCGACCCCCAATCATTTGTAAGATCATCTCATCATTGGCAAGAATATACTATCCTACTTTTCTCTCTTACTGTTCATCAGAATTGTCCTTTACTAGCATTTCCATTTATTGTTCTTACTTTATTGCTCTTAGTCCGTCTCGAGGTCACTAAGCTCGAGGTCACCACTACTGACTAACATTGGTTTGATTCACTTATTTCTACTTCATATTTCTTGATTATTAATTTGTAATGAAATTAATCACATATTTTTAAAATCACAAATCAAATTTAATTGTTACCCGTACTTTCGAGGTAAACAGTACCACATAACTAAAATAGCATTTATACCCATCGTAAATTTCAACTAATCAGGATGCCAAAATGAAGAAAAATTGGAAAAAGACTACATTTGTAGAGACATAAAACAGATTTTTCTTAGTTAAATAAATTTTATAGAAATTCAAAAATTAGTGTACTACGTACTCTTTTCTTTTTTTTAAAAAAAATATGGTGTTGGGTAACTTGAGGTGGTGGTTGGGGGGGAGGTGGGGTGGGGTAAAGGAGTTAAAAAGGGGGAGAGTGACAGGGACTGTAGTCCGGGTTTCACGGCACAAGGAGACGAAGGTTGAAAATGACAGGACTTGGACTGCCACCAGCCCCGCCTCTTCTTCTCTATGCATTTGTCAGTGATACGTTACATCTGTGTTTTCCCCTTCCCTACCCCCCTCTCTGCCTTCTACTGTCCTATTACTCCTCTTTTCTGATTACACCAAAGTACGCACCAACTCACCTTTATCTCCCCTACTTCCTTTTTCTCTTCTTTTACCCTTCCCTTTCCTCCTTATTCACAACCCTTTCACACTTTTCAAAATAGCAACTTTTTCTTTTATTTTATTTTATTTTATTTGTTACTTTTGGTATTATGTCAATGTCTACCAAAAGTAATATTTTTATATTAAGCAAAATAGGGTTAAGAATTTTTTTAGTTCACAAAGCTCAAGTTAGAAACATCTAGATATGTCATCTATCTCACAATACTCTTTGATGGTAAAAATAAATAAAAGACATATTGAGTAGTTGAGATATGGTCATTTTGTAATAACGTTGATTTATATTTGTTCAATTCAATTTAATTTGTTGAGTTCTAAATAAGAATTTAAATTATATAATTAATAGTGTAAAGATATTTTTGCACTTAGTGTAACTTAATAGGTTATTATTGTAAGGCGACTAAACTTAATGGATAATTTTTTTTTTATACACTGTCAGTCTGCAAACTAAAAATCTTAATAAGATCAAACACGGTTTTGCTATATAAACAAAGTTTTTAATTACCCTATTAGTGCACCTACAAAGGAAAATTGCTATTTAACATTTCAGCTTACTCATAAAGGAAATTCTCTTATAAATATAGAAATATTGTACATAATTTAACCTTAAGTATATTAATTAAAATCAAATACTGAAATATAAAATGAAATACATGTAGTAATTTTTTTTTAATAAAATAGGGTAGTAGCATCTTGTTGTTATTGGAAAGAGGGAGGGTATTTTGGAAAGGGAGGAAAAAATGATGTAGACAAGTCAAAGCAATTGTAAAATTGAGGGAGATCTTCCCCTCTAATCTATCTGTACACTTTCTGACTGAGGCTGAGCCCACAGTCCCCTCCTTCTGAAAAGGAAAAGAGAGTGCTAGGAATTGAAGCATCTCTTCATCCTCTATCATCACCTATCCAGCTTTATTTTCCCCCCTTCCTAGTAAAACAATGAAATCAAACAAAAGTGTTGGGTCCATGAATCTCTTTAATTTTTCATTCGGTGTTTTGTATGATATTAAAATTCGATTAATTTAGATTCGTGCAAAAATACAGAAGCTGTTTTTGAGAAACTATAAAATAGTTTCTCTCCAAAAATATTTGTTGGAAAATTATTTTTGAGAAAATACACTTGAAATTACTTTTGAAAAGCTTGATCACAATCTAGTTGCTGCTCAAAAATACTTTCAAATTGATTAACAAAATAAAAACTATTTGTCACAAAAAATATTTTTCCTAAAGTACTTGTGAAAAAAATACTTTTCACGATAAGCTGATTTTAGAAGATGACGAAACAACAACAATAACATACCCAGTATAATCCCACAAATGGGGTTTGGGGAGGGTAGTGTTTACGCAGACCTTACCCCTATCTGGCGAGGTGGAGAGGCTGTTTCCGATAGACCATTGGCTCAAGAAAAGGTGAAAAAGAGAGAAAGGAAGAAGACAAAGAAGAAAGAGGAAGAAGAAAGAAAGAATAGGGGGACAAAGGACGATAAGAAAAGGGGAAAAAAGACAACTACAGTAACAACAATACAAAAACAACAACAACGATACAACAAGTAAAATAAAAAATAGCATCAAATAATAACAAACTGAAAAATATGATACATAGAGCGAACGAAACAATAAGCAAATACTATGGGTCAAAGAATACGAAAAAAATAGGGGAGCTACTAATACTACTAAAAAAGAACGGGAAACTCTCGACTACCTACTAGCCAACTACCCTAATCTTCGACCTCCACACCCTTCAATCCTGGATCATGTCCTTAGTGAGATGAAGTAGCGTCATATCACTCCTAATCACCTCTCTCCAATACTTCTTCGGTTTTTCTCTACCCCTTCTCAGCCACGTCACGGCCAGCCTCCCACACCTCCTAACAGGAGCATCTGTACTCCTCCTCTGCACGTGCCCGAACCATCTCAGCCTCAACACCCGCATCTTGTACTCCACGGGGGCCACTCTCACTTTATTCGGAATAACTTCGTTCCTAATCTTATCTCTCCTGGTACGTCCACACATCAATCTCAGCATCCTCATTTATGCTACTTTCATCCTCTAAACATGGGAGTTCTTGACTGGCCAACACTCAGCCCCATACAACATAGTAGGTTTAACCACCACTCTGTAGAACTTACCCTTAAGTCTTGGTGGCACCTTCTTAACACAAAACACCAGATGCGAGCCTCCGGTTCATTCATCCCGCACCGATACGGTGAGAGACCTCATCATCAATCTCCCCGTTACCATGGATTATAGACCCGAGATACTTGAAACCACCCCTCCTCGGGATGACTTGGGTATCGTTACTAAACTTACACTCCAAATATTCCGTTTTGGTCCTACTCAACTTGAAACCTTTAGACTCTAGGGTCTGCCTCCAGACTTCCAGCCTCGCATTGACCCCGCTTCTTGTCTCATCAATCAACACTGTGTCATCGGCAAATAACATGCACCATGGTACCTCCCCTTGAATGTGTTGCGTAAGCACATCCATCGCCGGAGCAAATAAGAACGGGCTAAGAGCCGATTCCTGATGCAACCCCATCACTACTAGGAAGTGATCTGAGTCACCTCCCATTGTCCTCACCCGAGTCTTAGCACCATCATACATGTCCTTGATTACCCTAGTGTAAGCTACCGGAACGCCGCTAACCTCCGAATATCTATAAACACCATGTGTAGGTCCTTCTTTCTCTCCCTATACTGCTATACGAATCTCCTCACCAGATGAATGACTTCCGTAGTCGATCACCCCGGCATGAATCCAAACTGATTCTCGAAAATAGACACACTCTTCCTCACCCTGACTTCTACTATCCTCTTCCAAATTTTCATAGTATGATTTATCAGCTTGATACCCCTATAGTTATTGCAGTTTACAATATCATCTTTGTTCTTGTACAAGGGAATCATCGTACTCCACCTCCATTCTTGGGGCATCTTCTCCGTCTTAAAGATAACATTAAACAACCCAGTAAGTCACTCCACGCCTGCACGACATGCACTCTTCCAGAATTCTACCAGGATCTCGTCGGACCCAGTCACTCTTCCCCTGCTCATCTTACGCATCGCTCCCATAACCTCTTCGACCTTAATACGCCTACAATAGCCAAAATCACGCAGAGCAATAGCCAAAATCACGCAGAGCAATAGCCAAAATCACGCAGACTCTTGGAGTGTTCCAACTCACCCTGCACAATTGTTCTGCCCCCGTCCTCGTTCAACAGTATGTGAAGTATTGATGTTTTATACTTCAATAACACACAAGAGGGGGGGGGGGTGATTTGTGTGATACCCAATTTTCGCTTAACTTGATTATAGAAGGACCTGGTTCTTCTATGTGTTCCAACTACTACTGTTGCGGAATAATAAATACAGAAATTAAAGAACACAGAGATTTTTACGTGGAAAATACCAGGCTCAAAAGGTGAAAAAACCACGACCTACCTTCAAGTAGGATTTTCCCAAACTCTCCACTAAAATCACTGAGCCAAAAACTGCATTTACAAAAACTCTTTTGTAAACCTAGGATTAACTCTAATCTCGTTGTGGCACACAACCTCAACTGTTGCGACAACTTCAAGTTAACTCTAACTTGAAAACTCTAAGTACCTAATACAATTGCTTCTAGATAAGCTGAAAAGTACAATGTAAAACCACCAACTACAATTGAACTAGAATAAAAGATAGACACTTGGAACTGGTTCTTCTATCTGGTTCAAGTAGCTTCAGGTTTGCACGCTTGAATCACACACGAATTGCTTGCAAAATTGCCTTGCTATTTTGCTCTCAATTCACGTTTAACTTCTGCTTATGTGCATTACCTGTAAAAGAGAACAACACTGATATTTATGGAGTTAGTAAAAAGAGATTGACTAGAATACAGATGCTACTCTTCCTTGGTGGAAGAGTTCTAGTTGATCTCATCCTCTAACTCTATCCATTTCTTAAGCCGTGTTTCTCTTTGTGTAAGGAGTCTTTCTCCTTATCCAATATGCAACCTTTTCGATCATGATCAGGATATATTACTTCTGATAAGTTAGGTTTATCTCCTTCATGTGCATCTCACATGTTTGAGTTGATTATAACATCACTTCACAAGATGGACCTGGTCCATGTCTAAGTTCCTTTGTCAGTCTTCAAAACTTCACCTTTACTTGGGCCAACAAATTCTCCCTTTTTGATGATGACAAACTCTGTGCTTTCACTCACTTAGGCCCTGTCAGAACTCAGCTTATTCATCAATACAAAGTTAGAAAAATTTACTTATCATCAAGGACCAGGTTCATTAGGTTATAAATATCACTTATTCAGAATATATAAAGCATAATATCTCTTCTCCCTTTTGGCATCATCGAAAAGTTGAATAAACAAAGTGTGATTCCCAGAATTTTAACAATTACTCATGGCCACTTGGGCAACTGCAAGTGCAATCATGGATTATTCATCAGTAATCAAGCAAACACATTCAAACTATCAAGGAAATATTAACAATCAACAAGAGCAAAAACAGTAGATTTCATTGATAGGAGATATGTTGCTACCACAATCCACAAAAAGAAAGCAAAAATATTCAAAACATGAGCAAAAGAAAGAGAAATCCCTAATCTGGGTCACTGGTGGTACTAGACAGGTTCAGGAGATGAAGGCTAGAAGTTCTAAGGCTTGGAAGAGCTAGAGGGCTGGTTTTGGGCTTGGAGAAGGTTCAGCATATTTTGAAGAATGCCCTCATTCTTCTCCTTTTCCTTGGTGATCTCAGTTCTGAGAGCATCCCTCTCAGATTCAACCTCTGCTAAGCGAGCCTTCAGCCTAGCTATCTCAGCATCCTTTGCCCCACTCTCCTGCACTAGAGCTCTGACTTTGCTATTAATAGGTGTCTTCTTGGATAAACCAGGTTCATTAGGAATGGCAGTGACCTCATAGTCACAAGCAATCAAAGTGTTAATTCCAAAGTGATCCTTGCTTGTGGCCATTTCCCACTTCCTTAGTGGCACCTTACAGCGATCGAGCACAGTAGTCAGAATAAACCCATAAGGAGTAGCATGGGCCTTGGAGCCATTGATAACCCTGTCCAGTAGCTTGATGATGAATGCATGCCAGTTGATTTGTCTTCCACTTTCGAGACACTCCATCAGAACTAAGTCCATATAGTTAGCAATGTGCCTTCTCTCCTGCCTAGGCAGTAAGCACTTGTTGACAAATTCAAATAGGACTTTGTGTTGTGGCTTCATTTCACTCTTGTGCACAAACTTGGCCTCATTCACTTCTTCAACATCACAGAATCTCCTAGTAATTTCAAGGGCAGGAGGAAGGGAATCCAGACTTGGCCATCTTTGCCTAGTATAGTCATCATATCCCTCAGCAGGAATGTCAAGAATCTCACCCAGCTTCTCTGCATCGAAGGTCACTTGAACCCCTTTCACTTGGCTGGTAACTCTGCCATTCTTGACCTCTGCATTGGCCATGAATTCAATGATTTCATTCCTGGCTAGCCTTCCATCCATCTAAAGGACCATGTCCTTCCAGCCCTGAACAACTAGTGCATCAACCAATCGAACCATTCCTAGTTCCACCAAGCCTTTCAGCAATCTACCCTTCAAAATTTTTCTTTTGCCAAACTTGGCCAGCTTGTCTTGTTCACCATCAGACTCATTCTCGTCTTCACCACTCCATTCTTCATCCTCAGCAATGCTAACTGGTTTGTTTTTCACTACAGACCTTGTCCTCTTGGCCAATAAAGGTTCAACAGCCTTAGACCCTGATGAAGACTTCTTGGAAGAAGTCCTGGTCTTTTTAGGCTTGGGGGTCTAAACCTCCACAGTTGTATGAGGAGTCTTTTTAGGCTTGGGGATCTGAACCTCCACAGTTGTATGTTCCTCATGATAGACCTGTTCCATCTCCTCAACATCAACAGCCTCAGAAGGCTCTACAACCTTAGCTTTTCCTTTATCCATCTTCTTCTTCTTGCTTTTGGCCAAAGCCTTTTGTAATTCACTCTCACTCTGTTTCACCATACTTCTTGTGGATCTCCCCTTTGGAAAGGGAATTTCAGCAGTTGTTGGAGAAGAAGTCTTTCTTTTCTTGGAAGGTTTGGCAGTGCTGGGGGCTTTTGGTGTTGGGTTTCTCCTTTTCTTTGGATCATAGCTAGCATCCACTTTCTTCAGAAGGTCTACTAGGGTCTCCTCAATAGATGAACCAGGTTCATCTGCCTGTGAACTAAGATTAACCAACCCTTCAGCAGCCTCCCCTAAGCCACTTCCCCCTGTCTTCTTGCTACTTTCTTCCTTAGTTGCACGATCAACCCCATTATAGCTGGTATCACCAATTCAGAAGTGGGTGAAGAACCACTAATTCTTTCCCTTTTCCCCTCACACTACTACGCAGACCCTCATTCTCTTTTTCTTTTTCACCTTTATTTTTACCACCTCTCCTTCTTGACTCAGGCAATTCCACATTCCTAACAGAACCAACCAGAACAAACCTATTGTCTACATTCTCAACCAAAACAGAACGTACCTCAGAAGGGAAATTTTGAGCCTTCTCAGAGTCAGAAGACCCAGTTCTTTCCCCCTCACTCGCAGATTTGAACGAATCGTCTGAGTTCTCTGAATCTTGGGCTTGGCTTGCCTTTAATTTCTCGTTCAATTTATTTGAAAGAGCACCAGTTGCCACCGTTTTGTGAGCAAGCATTTTTACTCGCCTTCGCCTGGGTTGAAGAGTTATGCTGGGTGGAGGAGGGGTGGATGAATCAGAGGGGGTAGGTTGTGGAGGAGTGCCTGGGTTATCTTGGGGGTTAGACACTGTGACTGATTTCGTGAGAGAATTTGTGAGTTTGGTTTTTGGAAGAGAGAGCAATTTGAGAGTGAAAGAAGAAATTCGACGGTTGAGAGAATTATGAGAGTGGCAGTGTTTGTGATGATGGGTTTTTAAATAGAGAGGCCTAATTAATGACTAACAACAATTTTTTGGAGTCAATTAGAAGTCCAATCAACCCGAAATTTCAGGTTGAAAAAGCGGTTAGGCTTCCCTAGATTCTAGGCGTTTTATGTGGTGAGGATTCTATTAGAGACGGAACTGGTTCAAAAAAATTAACGGATAGGATTTTCTAACATTTTTGAACATAGGTAGGACTCTGCTCATGATTTTAAATATTTGTATTTCTAATTGTGCAGAGTATAGAGAACATACCTCGTTATTCAGATGACCCAATACTGATGAACCAGGTTCTTCATTTAGAATCTTCTTGATCATGCCTCTATTTTCCAAAATAGAGAAATTTGTTAAAGATCAGTGAGTCATATCAACACATGTCACGGGAGTATATTATTTACAGTATAAAACTGAGTAAAAATTAATCTAGATATTTACACAAGTTCCAAATTTCCTAGCCAAAAAATTTTATTTTATTTTTTTCATTTTTTTTTCATTGTGCATTCTGAGCTGGTCCCATTAGGTGATCTTAATCATCCCTAATTCTATCGTGTTCCTTTCAAAGCTTTCTCTACTCAGTGCTTTAGTAAAGATGTCAGCAATCTACTTATCAGTAGCACAAAATTCTATAGTAATAAATCCTTTCTCATAGTTGTCCCTTAAGAAGTGATGTCTAACATCTATGTGCTTAGTGCTCTTATGATGAACTAGGTTCTTAGTCATGCTAATAGCACTAGAGTTATCACAAAAAATAGGGATGCAACCAATTTCAATGCCAAAATCCATCAGCTGCTGTTTGATCCACAGCAGTTTAGCACAACAAGAGGCAACAGCAACATACTCAACCTCAGTAGTGGATAGGGCCACTGAATTCTGCTTTTTAGTGGCCCATGATACCAGACATGAACCAAGAAAATGAGCCATACCTGAGGTGCTTTTTCTATCCACAAGGAAACCTGCATAGTCAGCATCAACATATCCTACTAGATTAAAATTACTACCTTTAGGGTACCAAAGGCAAAGGTCAGTAGTTCCATTCAAATATCTCAGTATCCTCTTGACAGCAGTTAGGTGGGATTCCTTAGGATTTGCTTGAAAAGGAGCACAAAGCCCTACACTGAAGACAATGTCAGGTTTGCTAGCAGTAAGATACAAAAACGAACCAATCATACCCCTATACAACTTCTGATCAACTGATGAACCAGGTTCATCTGTGTCTAATTTAGTAGCTGTTGCAATGGGTGTGTCTATTTCCTTTGGTTCATCCATTTTAAACTTCTTAATCAACTCTTTTGCATATTTTTGTTGATGGATCATGGTTCCACTTAGATTTTGTTTGATCTGTAAGCCTAAGAAAAAGTTAAGCTCACCCATCATACTCTTTTCAAATTCACTCCCCATTAATTTAGCAAATTCCTTACTAAGTTTTTCAGTGGTTGCCCCAAAAATTATGTCATCAACATATATTTGTACTACTAGTAGATCCTTACCTTTTTCCCTCAAGAATAGAGTGCTGCCAATCTTACCTCTTTTGTATCCATGTTCAAGCAGGAATTTGGATAGGCGTTCATACCATGCTCTAGGAGCCTGTTTGAGTCCATATAGGGCTTTGTCCAGTTTGTATACATGATCTGGACACTCCTTACTTTCAAACCCTGGAGGTTGTTTGACAAAGACTTTTTCCTTTAAGTAGCCATTTAGGAAGGCACTCTTCACATCCATTTGGTGAAGGGTAAATTCCATGTGTGCTGCAAATGCTATGAGAAGTCTTATTGCCTCCAGTCTTGCAACTGGAGCAGGTCTCATCATAGTCTATGCCCTCCTCTTGGCTATAACCTTGGACCACCAACCTTGCCTTATTCCTTGTAACTGTTCCATCTTTATCAAGTTTGTTTCTGAAGACCCATTTAGTGCCAATTACTGATCTGTCCTTGGGTCTTGTGACCAGATGCCACACTTGACTTCTTTCAAACTGATTTAGTTCATCTTGCATTGCATTCACCTAGTCTGCATCCTGCAAAGCCTCAACAACATTTTTAGGTTCAATAAGAGATAAGAATGCATCAAAAGCACACAGTTTCTTTAATTGAGATCTAGTTCTAACTCCAGAAGTTGGGTCAGTAAGGATGTTATCAATGGGATGAGAACTTTGATACTTGTAAGGTTTCACAACCAACTGATTTCTGTTTGGAGTTTCTCCCATGTTCTGTTGCTGAGGAACAAGCTCATGGACAGGTTCCATTTGGTAATTAGATTCACTTGTTCTTTGTCCAGTTCCCCCTGTCAGGTTGCCCTGGATGGAAGAACTTGTTCCATCACCTGTTCCTTCTTTTGGTGCAGCTTCACTTAATTCTTTTACCAGCCCAATAGCTTCATCTTCATGTTCCTGTCTCTCAGAAAGAATGTTAGTTTCATAAAAAAACAACATGTACACTTTCTTCTACACACATAGTTCTTTTGTTGTACACTTTATAAGCTTTGCTATGTGAAGAATATCCCAAGAATACTCCCTCATCACTTCTGGGATCAAACTTACCTAGGGAGTCCTTTCCATTATTGTGCACAAAAGCACTTGCATCCAAATGTCCTAAGATGGGATATATTTGGTTTTCTCCCTTTAAGTAATTCATACGGAGTCTTCTCTACAAGAGGTCTAGTCATGCACCTATTATGATGTAACATACAGTATTTACAGCCTCTGCCCAGAAGCTATGGAGCAGTTTACTAGAAAGAAGCATAGTCCTAGCCATATCTTCAAGTGTTCTATTATTTCTTTCAACTACTCCATTTTGTTGTGGAGTCCTAGGAGCAGAAAAATTGTGATCTATGCCATGTTCATCACAAAATTCAGCAAACTTAACATTTTCAAATTTAGTTCCATGATCAGACCTAATTGATGCAAGTTGATTACCTAGTTATTTCTGAGTTTTTCTAAAAAAGGCAATAAACATGTCAAATGCTTCATCCTTAGATGTTAAAAATAATGTCCAAGTAAACCTAGAGTAATCATCAACAATCACCATCACATATTTCTTACCACCTCTGCTCAATGTTCTCATTGGACCACAGAGATCCATATGAACCAGTTTGGTCGTGCTTACCACTTTCTTGCTTTTAAAAGAGGATCTTACCTGCTTCCCCCTTGCACAAGCCTCGCAAACGTTGTCTTCCTTAAACTTGATGTTAGGCAGCCCTATCACCAGGTCCTTGGAGACTAATTTGTTGAGTTGACTTAGACTTGCATGTCCAAGTCTTTTGTGCCAAAGGAGGGGATCATTGTCCAACACACTTAAGCAAGTGATTTCATTTTCTGAAAGAGTGGACAGATCTACAATGTATATATTGTTTACTCTTTTTCCCTGCAAAACAATCTTGTCAGTGGTAAGGTTTATCACAAAATATTTGGTAGAGGTGAATGCTACCAAGTTACCTCTGTCACACAATTGTGATACACTGATTAGGCTATATTTCAAGCCATCTATCAAGTAGACATTCTCAATGGAATGTGAGTCTGTCTTACCTACTTTTCCAACCCCAATGATCTCACCTTTCTTACTATTTTCAAAGGAGACATTGCCTCCTTTGAGGTCCTCAAGTGAATGGAACTGGTTCTTGCTACCAGTCATATGCTTTGAGCAGCCACTATCCATGTACCATATTTGGCTGCTCCCCTTCACTTTGACCTGCAAAAGAAAATCAAGGGTTAGTCTTAGGAACCCAAACTAGTTTGGGTCCCTTTCTATAGGCAAAATGGTGAATTAAATTCTTTCTAGCCCATCCAGGCAGCCTATTTTTCTTTGAACAAAGGTTTTGTTATTTTGTCTGGACTTTTCTTTTGCATTAAATTCACTTTTAAAGTGACCAGTCTTACCACAGTGTGTGCAGATTTTGTTCTCAGGAAGTGTGATATACTTGCTTTTGGGATCCCACTTAGGTGCAGAGGTCCCATAGCCAAGCCCTCTCTTATTGCTACTGTGATGTTCTTGTAGCCAAGATAGTGCATCAGAGGACTTATTCCATTTTCAAGTTCTATCTAGTTCATGCTTAACCTTGCCTAAATCTTCTTTTAGGACTCTTATTTGCTCATCCTTTTTGTAAAACTCATCCTTCATTTTTCCTAAATTTTCTTCTAAGGTGAGATGTGTGTGATCAGTTTTCTTTTTACCTGTTCCTAATTTCAGTTTTAGATTTTCAGATCTATGTTCTAAGACAGTGGTGTCAAGTTCATGAACCTAGTTCTTCAACTTAGTATTTTTACTATCACTTTCACTAGCCCCGAGTTCCAGATTTTTGCACTTAGCTTTTAGGATCACACATTCCCTAGACAGTTGTTCCTTCTCATTGTTTATGACCTCAGACTCATCAATGAAGTCTAGTAGTAATTCAGATAGCTTTTCTTTAGACAAAAATTTTATCTTGTCTTTGAGATGAATCACACTTACCTCTTGTTCATCATCTGATTCTCCAATGGCCATACGTGCTTGTTCATCTCCAGCTTCATCTTCTGAATCCTCATCTGAGCTTTCTCCCCAAGCAGCAACCATAGCCTTTGTTGATCCTTTGCTCTTCTTGGGTTGAACCTGTTCCTTCTTTCTGTTTCTTCGTTCAACCCTTTCTTTCTTCCATTCAATTTTTTACTGAGGATAATTTTTGATCATGTGGTTAGTCTTGCCACATTTGTAGCAGCCCTCGTTGGTCTGTTTTTCAGGGGCCCTTGGTTTGTTGAAGGTTGCACCTGTTGAAGAACCCTTTCCTCCCATTAGGTACTTCTTGAAATCCCTCGTGATCATAGCCATTTTATCATCCTCTAAGTCTGTACCTTCAGCTATTCTGAGAGCCAGGCTTCTTTCCTTCTTGGGTGCATCCATCTTCATGGTTTGCCTTCTCAGTTCATAGGCAGTGAGATTTACAGTCAGCTCATCCAACTTGAGAGTAACAATGTTCTTTGATTCCTGAATAGCAGTGATTTTGCTTTCCCAAGTTACTGGCAAGACCCTTGTCAGAATTTTCTCAACCTTGTCTTCTTCAAGGATAATTCTTCCAAGAGACATAAGTTCATTTGTTAGTGTTGTGAACCTTGTGTACATCTCTTGGATGGTTTCTCCTTCCTTCATGGTGAAATTCTCATATTAAGAATACAGTAGTGTTCCTCTTGATCTCTTTACTTGAGGAGTTCCTTCATGTGCCACTTGTAAAGTGTCCCAGATCTCCTTAGCAGTAGTACAACTTTGAATTCTGTTGTACTCGTCTGGGCCTAGTCCACACACAAGCCATTTCTTGGCCTTGGCATTCTTTTCCCACTTCTTCAAATCTTCAACGGTACTGTCGGCTCTAGTCTTTGACACATCCTCTCCTTCAGCATTCTTCTTTGTAATAGCCAGGGGACCATCAGTAACAATATCCCAAAGTTCATAGTCTTCTCCTATGATGTGGTCTCTCATCCTGTTCTTCCACCAGGAATAGTACCTGCCATTAAAGAGTGGAGGCTTAGCAGTGGATTGTCCTTCCTAGTTTCCAGGTGGTGCACTAATCTTGATCTATTCCTAAGGTGTTAACCTCTTAAAGGATAACCTGCTCTGACACCAATTGATGTTTTATACTTCAATACCACACAAGAGGGGGGGGGGGTGTGATTTGTGTGATACCCATTTTTCGCTTAACTTGATTATAGAAGGACCTGGTTCTTCTATGTGTTCCAACTACTACTGTTGCGGAATAATAAATACAGAAATTAAAGAACACAGAGATTTTTACGTGGAAAACACCTGGCTCAAAAGGTGAAAAAATCACGACCTACCTTCCAGTAGGATTTTCCCAAACTCTCCACTAAAATCACTGAGCCAAAAACTGCATTTACAAAAACTCTTTAGTAAACCTAGGATTAACTTTAATCCCGTTGTGGCACACAGCCTCAACTGTTGCGACAACTTTAAGTTAACTCTAACTTGAAAACACAAAGTACCTAATACAATTGCTTCTAGATAAGCTGAAAGGTATAACTATTACCTACTACACTTGAACTAGAATAAAAGATAGACACTTGGAACTGGTTCTTCTATCTGGTTCAAGTAGCTTCAGGTTTGCACGCTTGAATCACACACGAATTGCTTGCAAAATTGCCTTGCTATTTTGCTCTCAATTCACGTTTAGCTTTTGCTTATGTGCATTACATGTAAAAGAGAACAACACTGATATTTATGGAGTTAGTAAAAAGAGATTGACTAGAATACAGATGCTACTCTTCCTTGGTGGAAGAGTTCTAGTTGGTCTCATCCTCTAACTCTATGCATTTCTTAAGCCGTGTTTCTCTTTATGTAAGGAGTCTTTCTCCTTATCCAATATGCAACCTTTTCGATCATGATCAGGAGATATTACTTCTAATAAGTTAGGTTTATCTCCTTCACGTGCATCTCACATGTTTGAGTTGATTGTAACATCACTTCACAAGATGGACCTGGTCCATGTCTGAGTTTCTTTGTCAGTCTTCAAAACTTCACCTTTACTTGGGCCAACAAGTATGTCTGCCATCTTCGTCTAATATAGGCGTCTTCCATCAATACTATGCCGTCCTCGTATTTGATGCACTTCACTTGGTCCAAGTCACGAGCCTTCTTCTCCCTCGCTTTGGCTAACCTGTATAACTTTTTGTCCCCGCCTTTGCTCCCAAGTTCCGCATATATGCATCCAAAGGCAGCAGGCTTAGCCGCCGTAACCGCAAACTTTGCCTTTTTTTTTTGCCTTTCTTTTAACATTCCCAATTCGTCCTTTTTTCCTCCTCGTTTGTACTCTCCACTAATTTCAAATAAGCCGCTTTCTTTACTTTGGACCTCCGCATTCCACCACCAAACCTCTATACCTTGACTTCAAATAAGTATGACGAAACATGATATTAATATGAATTCAAATAATAATAGTGTCATCCTTTTTAGGAAAAAAAAATCTACTGTGGTTACGTAAAATTCAACTTTAAAGTTTTTATGTAACTATTGTACACAACTTGTTAGAAAATACAATTCGTTTGTACTCTCTGCTCCACCAATTTGGATTTCGTGCTGGGGCGTCACGCTTTGGCCTTTGGATATCAATCATATCAAGGTGGCACTTGGAACAGTTACTTGGAAAAGTATTTCGACAAACAAACGTGTTTGAATAATTGTTTTAAACATTTTTTGTTTTATTTGCAATTTTTTTGTGAAGGGTCTCATGTTGCCTAATATTTTTAAAAAATTATTTAATATACACAATATGCAACCCACAAGTCCATACAAATTGAGTGATTTGATTTTGTGCCTCACAATTGATATTAATTGTGTGAGACTTCTTTTCATCTCACATATTTGTGGATCCATATCTTACACATCTTGGTCTACAAAATTCTGGGACCCACACAGTTGTGAGACAAAAAGAGGCCTCACACAAATTGCCTGATTATCCATCTTCATTCCAAACACAGGCGAGCCTGAAACTCAATCGGAGGTCAACATTATAATAAGAATAGAAGTCACCTGTATCAAGTAATACATGAATTAATTCCATGTACCACCAACGATTTGGTGGAATATTTGAGATCTATGCACACTTATTCGTATGAAATGCTATATTCTTTTGGTAAACTTATTCGAATTAATTTGGTTAATAAATTTGGAATATCATATGTCAAAAGACTCAAAACTAAGGGTCCAACAGTTGCATGTGTTATATACGGGAGTCCGGAACCAAAATGTTGTTATTTTGGACTCAAAAGACACAAATAAGTGTAAAAAAAAAAAGGTGACCATAATATATATAACGCCAGAAAACCTGGCGCTATATAATAACGATAACTGCACCGTTAATGTATAGCGCCAGGTTTTCTGGCGTTATACGATGACACAGTGATATAGCGCCAGAAAACCTGGCGTTATATATATTACGGTCACCTTTTTTTTTTACACTTATTTGTGTCTTTTGAGTCCAAAATAATAACATTTTGGTTCCGGACTCTATATGCGGTAGTAGTGACAGAGGGAAAAAGAAAAAGATAGACACACACAAATGACGAAGGAATAGCATATCAGCCCACCAACTCCTTTCTCCATTGGAGAAATTATTACTACTATTGAAAATACAGTACAAGGAAAGGAAAGGAAAGGAAAGGAAAGCCTGCACACATCTTATGGGGATCTGCAAATGAATAAGGGCAGGTCCCCCCATTACGATTACTCCTTCCTTTTCTCCTTTCAAATAAAAACAAAAAACTATTACAAGTTGGGAAAAATCAGTCCCTTCAAATAAAAACAAACACTAGTAAGAAGTTGGGAAAATCAGTCTTAGATCCTTTAAACCATAGCCTCAACCATTTCTGACCCCTCACACATTAAACGACATGAGATTTCCTGATTGCAGTATAAAAATAGGCCCTCCAACCATGAGCGACCCTAGCCTTCTGCAATAGATGCTACTATAATATTTTAACTATATACATGTGTAAATTAATAGTAGTAAAAACATACTACTTACGTATTTGGAGAAACATATCATATGAATGATAACAGTTTAAATTACACGAAATGATAGTGTAAAGAATTTCAATGCTATCGCCTATCAGTAAATTTTAAACTTAGTAGATTATTGCTCTAATTTTCAGGTTAGATATTTGTTGACTTAGTCTCTTGAATTATGGTGGATTCAAATTGCGACGTGACCCTAAAAAATTCATGATACGACCTAGGATATGTTGGTTACGGAGGTTGAGGACCGCTAGATTCGAGACCGGAGAGTGTGGCTAGTGAAGAAAAAGGCTTAGGATCGAACTTCATTGAAATTATTCGAGGCACGCGATCAACGCGTGACCGTGGAGCAAATTCGTAGGGTTGCACAATCCTAACTCGAGCAGAATTTGTTATAAGATAAGTTAATGTTCAATCTAAAATAGCGTTGAGCACGGATAGTATGTAGTGAACTGCCGCATTATGAACAAATCGAAAGCAACCTTTAGTTTGGGTTCTCGAGTGAAAGGGTCCAAGGAAAGTATCCAGTTTCCCTCGCAATATATCTATAGAGGAGTTAGTAACATGCACTAATGTGCCTTAGTGCCTTAGTTGACAGCTGGGATAAGTTAGTTGACAGCTGTCCCTTAACTTAAATATAGCAGCTAGGGTTAGTATATAATATACTTGTATAGCTTATTGATTAAGCATTCTATTTCTTGTACAGTTTCTTGATTAAGTATTCTATTCAGTTGATAATTAGAAAAAACTGTTCGGCACTTTCTCCTTCTTCCTTGTTTGCTTCTTCTCTTATCAATTTCAACTGATTGGGATGAAATTAACATGGTACCAGAGCGGGAGCGAAAACTGAATGAATCTAAGTTCTTTTGTCGATTATCTTGATTGAAATTTCAAGAGATTCATCGGCAATTTCTATTTTTTCCTGTATTTCGTTTTCTTAGCTTCGATTATGGGGAGTCCTGAAGGTACTAGTTCTTTGACTACGAGAAATTCTTCTCCTATAATTGATCATCATCATCCATTATACATGTATCCGTCCGATGCACCTGGTTCACTATCAGTTGGGATTGAGCTTGTCGGTATGGAAAATTACACGATTTGGAGCCGAGCTATGAAGGTAGCTCTTCTAGGATGCAACAAATTAGGTTTCATTGATGGCTCTATTGTTCGAGCTGATTATTCTGGTGATCTCGCGAAGTATTAGGACCTTTAAATCTACTCGCTGGGATCTTATTTCGTTCCAGCACAACACTCGTTTGGAAGGATCTGGAGGAACGATTCGATAAGGTGACTGATTCGCGAGCTTACTACTTGCATAGGAAAATTGCTATATTAACTCAGGGGCTCTCATCTATATCAAAGTATTTTTTCAGAATGAAAGATTTATGGTAAGACTTGCTGGTACCTCGTTCTTCTTGTGATTGTGCAAAGTCTAGGGACTCTCTTGCAAATTTTGAGAGGCAGCATCTTTATCAATTTTTAATGGGATTGAATGACAGTTATGGTCATGCGTGCAGTCAAATTTTAATGATAAAACATATGCCAAATATTAACCAAGTCTGTGCAATGTTAATGCAAGATGAAAGCCAAAAATAACTTGCAGGAGGCAGTAATGTTTTGACTCACAAAGTTGATCCCACAACACTACTTGCTGCTAGAAATGGAGGACCGAATCAGGAAAAAAACCTATATTGTGACCATTGCAATATGAAATATCACACAAGGACAAACTGCTTTAAGTTGATGTTTTGTGAGCACTATCGCATGAAAGGACATTTGAGAGAAAACTGTTACAAAATTATAGGGTATCCAACAGATTTTAAAGGGAAGTAGAAGGTGAATTTAGTGGCCTCATGTCTCACTCCATTAGAAGGAGGCAACAATGTGCTGAGAGGTCTTAATGTGCAACAAGGACTTAACCTGACTGCATCTCCAGTCATAACACAAGATCAATACAATCAAAGTTTGAGCATGTTGGGTAAATCTTCCATTAGTGAGGCTACTGCTAACATGGTAGGTAAACCACTATCTTCCTCTATAGATGTTTCTAAGTGCATAGTTGATTCAGGAGCAACAAATCACATGATATATGATACATCTTTGTTGAATAATGATGGATTAGTAGGAAATTCAGTAAAGGTATTCCAAATGGAGATTCAACTGAGATAACACAAGTTGGTAATTGTAAGTTGCCTGGAGGTGATCTGTCATGTGTTATATGTACCGAACTTTAGATTAAATCATTTGTTATTATCAAAGCTGACTAAGGAACTGAGTTGCTACGTCATATTTTTCCCTCATTTCTTTCTCTTTCAGGATCTCTTAACCGGAAAGGTGAAGGGAATTGGTAGAGAGGAGGATGGCTTGTACGTGCTGAAGTCACAGAGGAAACGACAAGATGCCAGGAGTCTTATCAAGTCTTTAGATGCAACAACTGAAGTATCTGTAAAACTATGGCATAGGAGACTAGGTCATGTACCTATGCCAGTTCTTGGGAAGATTTCCATATTTGGGAATAAGTCTAGCTTTATGTCACACCATTGCGCTATTTTCCCACTAGCTAAACAAACTGGAGCACCATTTCCTGTTAGTAGTAGTCGAACAACAGACTCTTTTCAATTATTGCACATGGATGTTTGGGGTCCTTACAAGCTCCCCACGTACAATGAAATGCGATATTTTCTTATAGTAGTAGATGATTTTTTCAGATATACTTGGGTTTTCTTGTTGAATCTAAAATCTGATGTTCTTACGGTGCTTAAGGATTTTATAATCATGGTTTCCACTCAATTTGTCAAAGCTGTTAAGTCATTTAGATCGGATAATGGGATAGATTTTTTTAATAGCCATTGCACTGAGTTGTTCAATTGATTTGGTATAGTACATTAGAGTTTTTGTCCATAAACTCCACAACAAAATGGAGTAGTGGAGAGGAGGCATAGGCATATTTTGAACAGCCAGAGCTATCAGGTTTCAGAGTCATTTACCTATCAGGTTTTGGGGTATTTGTATCGAAGTTTCTGTTTATGTGATTAACAGGATACCTTCCACAGTTTTGGGAAATATTTCACTATATAAGGCCTTATTCAGGAAGCCACCTAATCTTTCGCATATGAGGGTCATTGGTGGTTTGTGTTATGCTACTAGCTTGACTAGAAGAGACAAATTTTCTCCAAGGGCCATTAAGGCAGTTATGCTGGGTTATGTGGCTGCTCAAAAAGGGTACAAGTTGTTAGATTTGGAAAACAAAACTATATTTGTAAGTAGGGATGTTCTATTTTAAGAATATATGTTTCCTTTTCAAATGGTGTCAGGTATTCAGCAGATGCACTATCCTATTCAGAAGTATTTATCTGATGGCCAACCTCTTAATTTACTTCCAGTTCAGAACACCCAGGATGTTCAAGAAGTGCTGTCGGCTATAGTTACAACAGCAGAAGAACCTCCACAGTCTCGGGAGGTGATGCGGATGCAATCTCAACAGGAGATGAACCACCAACATCTTCAAATGCTGACCAGGGAGCTATTGCACCAGCCTACGAAGACATACCAGTTCCCGATTCGAGAAGATTGGACAGAACTAGTAGACCCCTATTTGGATCAAGGATTTCGTCCGACCAAATAATGGTCACAATACTGCTAATACTTGTCTTTACCCTATTTCCTTTGTGCTGCACTACACTGGTCTGCCTATCTCTTATCAAAATCATATAGCCAAATCTTCCATTGAGGTGCTGAAATACAAGTATTGGAGGTCAATTAAACTTGGGAAGTGGTGCCTTTTCCCAAAGGTAAGAAGGCCATAGCGTGTAAATAGGTGTATAAAATCAAGTATCAAGCCTCTGGTGAAATTGAGAGGTTCAAGACACAATTAGTGGCAAAGGGTTACAACCAAAAGGAGGATATTGATTATCAAGAGACATTCTCACCCGTGGTGAAGATGGTTACTTTGAGATTCGTGATTTCCTTGGCCGCCTCTAAGGGATAGATCATACAATAAATGGATGGTTTTAATGCTTTCTTACAAGGCAACCTACATGAAGAAGTTTATATGGAGCTCCCTCAAGGTTTTGCTCCCTAAGTGAAACACTCTGTTTGTAGGATGCTTAAGTCACTCTATGGACTAAAGCAGGCTTCTAAACAATGGAACATTAAGTTGACTACTGCATTAATTTCTTCAGGGTTTTCTCAAAGTCATTTGGATTATTCCTTGGTCACTAAGAAGGTTGTTGGCAATATGGTTATTGATTTGATCTATGTCAATAATCTCCTTCTAACTGGAGTTGATGCTCAGCTAATCCAAGAGACCAAGGATGCTTTGCAGCAACATTTCAAGATTAAAGATCTAGGGGAACTCAGATACTTCTTAGGTATTAAGTTTACTAAAAACAAGACTGGTATTGTGATGCATCAGAGGAAATATTCTTTAGATCTTATTTCAGACACGGGGATGGCTAGTTCTAAGCCTCTTGGTGCACCCGACGAGCGCAAAACCAGTGTGTGAAACTTAGGCTCGCTAGTCAAAGATAGTATAATATTAAATCGTCTCCACGGGGATTGGTTTAAATAATGTTCTAATAAATCTTCATCTTAACATTATCCAGGGAGTAAACCTTTGATTTATGTTATTATCAACTAATAATAAAAAAAATAAGATTATCGATTTTGAGAAAATAATGGAATTTAATGACTAAGTAGCAACGATTGAATATCAAGGTGAGAAGTAAGGGTTGTGACAAGATATGTGATCAACTATTATTCCGGGTAACTCCATGCTAAGTTCACTCTTAACTTCTATTGACTCTTACGATTTCAACAAATGATTAAATTATCTTATGGATTCAAATTCTTCTTCCGAATGAATGAGAGTTCCATTCACCTACCTAATGACAGGTTCTATGAACATATGCGAATATACAGTGAATGAATGATCTTTCAAAGAACGTCTATCGACTATTCTTCTAAATTGGGTCAATTGATAACTCTCTAAGCTCTTTCGATTACCTAAGAGAGGCATAAAATCAACCCAAACAAGATAACGCAATGCGAATTGCAACAACATTTCTCCTTTGATTAAAGTAAAACCACAATTGGCTTTGCAATTCAATTAATATTCATTCAATGAATTCGTGCAATTAACAGAAAGTAAAACCCCAAAACACTAGCCAATCACAATATCCGTGAATAACCCTAAGTAAGATTACTCCATAGTGAAGAAGTTATTCATCACAAGAGTATTAGAAGAACAAGAAGACATTACAATTCCCAAAATCAAACAAACTTCCGTATTGAATGAATTGGATAAAGTATATTGAGTCTCCGTTGTTTCCTTGCCTTCTTCTCTCCCAAAAGTTTCTCCAAAATCTGAGATACCTTGTTTTTAGACGAGCTAGGCTTCATATAGGTCAAAAGGAGTCACCCCTGAAATTACAAAAATAGGCCTAGGTAAAGTTTCCGAAAATGGACGTGCGGTGCCGCGTATATGGAGGTGTGACCACGCATATGGCCGCGCACCTCTGGCAGTGCACTGCGTTACTTGCGCGCTCAAGGGCGCGCTGGAGGGGGTCTCATGCGCGGTCGCGCATCTTCTTTAGCCTCCTGCTCAACTCTTTATTTCTCTCATTAAGTGCACTATTCATCCGATGATCCCCCAACACGATCCCGACTTAATCCTTGGGCTTTTACTCAGACTTCAAAGCTCAAAAATAGCTCGAAATAGCTCCACAACCTCTTCATAACTCGAAATCGCTCCTACAAGGTACAAAACACACACTCAGTGCAAAACAATACCATTTAAAGCTCAAACACTAGTAAACTGCACTGAATTAGAGTGCAATTAGTGACCAAAATACGTAATTATAGCCTACCATCAACACCCCACACTTAAACCATTGCTCGTCCTCAAGCAATCAAACTACACTTCACATAAAATACGACCTTTTTCAACAACTCTCATGACTCATCACACCAGGACTCTTTAAAACAGATTAAGTACAATATCGTAACATCTTAACCTCAAGATTTGACTCAAAAGCACCACGCATTATTTATAACTCGCTCACTTACTCTAATACAGAGTCAAACATTACCTTTCCTTCGTGAATCAAGTGCCCCCATACAACAATAGAGAGTGGTTGCACACACAATAGACATTAAGAACAATTAGATCTAGATAAAAAGGATTCACTCACTCTCAGAAACAACATTCATATGCCACAAAAGATGATACATAGGCTTGCCAGTAGTGTACTACTCTACTTATTAAGTTCATTCAGTCAAGGATCAAATAGGACTTTAATTGGTTGTAATGTAGGTTGCGGGATAGGTATGATACATTTAGATATCAGAGTGACTACACCTCCCTAAGTACTTTTAATACAAACACTTTTACAATTCAAAACCCCACAGATATGTTAAACCATAACTCCACCTTCATATCATTGTACATCAACTCCCATTTCTTTACGCACAAATACATTAAGAGTTACCACTATCAAGGAATATTTTTCACAATCATATAATTATTTTTTCTTTTTTTTTTCAAATACAAGGGGCTCTTACTTTTTTTTCCAAAACATTGCACCTTTCTCCTATTTCATTAGTTCCACTCAAAAGCCAGACCAACCCCCCCACTTTAACTTTTACAAAGTTCATAAAACATTCAAGTGCTCACGAGAGGTAAAAGGTTCTAATAGATGGTCAATTCAAATAATTGGGTAGGGCTTGTAATGTGGTTTCCAAAGAAACAAGATTACAGGCTCAAAAGCGTTAACTAAGATATACAACAATTAGGTGGCTAATAGCATATGACTGCACTATGGATACACCAATTTCACTCCTAGCAACTATATAGTCAGTATCCATGGTGAAACTCAACCTCAACCCCACACAAAAAGGAGAACAAAAAGAAAGAAACAAAAAATTTCTACAAACAAACAAGAAAAACTAGAAACAAAGGAAAAAACAACTCACATACCTGAGGGGTTTTTTGGAGAGAGTGCTCTTGAGGAAGGGGGAAGGGAGAAGAGTAGGGGATTGTGCTTGTGTCATTGTTTCAAATAGGAGAGGAGAGAGAGGGGGCGGGGTTTTAGGGTTTAGGGTTTTGCTTTAGAGGAGAGGGAAAAGGGGAAAATGTAGAAGGGGGTTTGGAGGGCCGAAATTAAAAGGGGGAAATACTTACCTGTGCGCGGTCGGGTCATCCCGTGCAAGGCCACGCACATAAGGCAATGTACTTTAGGTGCGCGGCCTCGCACATACCGCATCGTCTGACGTTGTCTTTTGTGCTAGGTGCCCCACCAGGTGCGCGACGGTGCGCGGTCGCGCATGGATACATTCAAAAGTGGCCTTTTAGACACCTCAGTTCAGACCGTCCGCAACATGTACCTTCCTGCACCTACTAAGTCATAATATACACTAATTTCTATCTATACTATGCTATAAACAAAAGTGAAAAATTAAGCTAGTAGAAGAGTTAGAGGTAGTTCTGAGTTATAGTCGTCAGCTTGACTCAACCGAGAATCCTGAACTAATTTTGATGCTCGAGGATTGTTTGGCAAATCCTCCAGCAAGATACGGTTTTAGCCTGTGCCCATTTACTTTGAAACTTTCCGTTCCATCCATGTTTTGAATCTCAATTGCCCCATATGGTGATACATGTTTCATCACATACTGTCCCGTCCATCTAGACTTAAATTTTCTGGGGAACAATCTGAGTCTACTATTACACAGTAAGACTCTGTCCCTTCATGAATCTCCTTTGGCTTAATTAGACTATCATGCCACCTTTTAGTCTTTTCCTTGTAAATCCGCCCATTTTCATACGCGTCCAGTCTAAAATCCTCCAATGCATTCATCTGCGCCAACCTGTGTTCACCTGTAAGACTAAGATCAAGATTAAGCATCTCAATTGCCCAATAAGCTTTATGTTCTATCTCAACAGGTAGGTGACACGATTTTACATACACTAGTTTGAACGGTGAAGTCCCTATAGTTGTTTTGAACGAAGTTCTGTACGCCCATAGAGCTTCCTCGAACTTTACAAACCAATCATTACGCGAAGCACTAACCGTCTTTTCAAGAATTCGTTTGAGTTCACAGTTAGCCACTTCAACTTGCCCACTAGTTTGGGCATGTACGGGGTTCCCATACTTGAACAGCAGTGCAACAAACTGCTTGTTCACAAAGTGTGACCCATTATCACTGATAATTACTCGAGATGTCCCAAAGCGGGTAAAGATGTTCTTCCGTAAGAACTCCCGCACCACCCGAGTATCATTGGTCCTAATACGGATTGCTTCGACCCACTTAGAGACGTAGTCAACAGCTACTAGGATATAC
Organism: Nicotiana attenuata; assembly: GCF_001879085.1. Classification (NCBI taxonomy): domain Eukaryota; kingdom Viridiplantae; phylum Streptophyta; class Magnoliopsida; order Solanales; family Solanaceae; genus Nicotiana; species Nicotiana attenuata. The sequence goes on along the minus strand of NC_031995.1, from coordinate 92,544,889 downwards.
TCATAAGAATGTGACGATGGGAATGGACTTATGAAGTCAATTCCCCAAACGTCAAAAATTTCACATACCAGAATGGAGTTGAGAGGCATTTCGTCTCTCTTGCTAATATTACCCGCCCTTTGACACTTGTCACATGCAGCTGCATATGCTCGTGCGTCTTTGTATAAAGTAGGCCAATAGAAGTCGGCTTCCATATCCTTTGTCGCAGTGCGATTTCCACCATAGTTTCCTCCAGCTGCTCCATCATGGCAATGAGACGGAACGCTTGCCATCTCTCCTTCAGGCACACATCTTCGAATCACACCATCTGCACACAGTTTAAACAAGAAAGGGTCATTCCAAAAATAATTTTTACCTCACCTTGAAGCTTCCTTCTTTGATCACGAGAGAGGTCATGAGGTAACCATCGGCTAGCCAAAAAATTGGCTACATCCGCATCCAAGGCGGCCTTTCGGAGACCGTAGCAATGGAGAAAATCTGCTCATTAGGGAATTTTTCTGTTATTTCAACCGTTTCAACCGGAGGCCTCTCAAGTCGAGATAGATGATCGGCAACTTGATTTTCTGTGCCCTTTCTATCTTTGATCTCTAAGTCAAACTCAAAGCAACAGCACCCACCGCATCAGACGCGGCTTGGACTCCTTCTTACTCAACAAATATTTCAAGGCTGAGTGATCCGTGTGTACAATCACTTTTCTCCCCACCAGGTACGATCTAAACTTGTCTAAAGCAAAGACCACAGCAAAGAACTCTTTTTCAGGAGTGGAATAGTTGACTTGATCATCATTCAACGTCCTGCTTGCATAGTAGATGGGCCTAAATTTTTTATCTTTTCTTTGCCCCCAAAACTGCCCCCACAGCTACATCACTAGCATCACACAATATCTCAAATGGCTGGCTACAATCAGGTGTCACCATAATAGGAGCACTTACAAGATTTTCCTTTATCAATTCGAATGCTCTTAACCACTCCACATTGAAAATAAACTTGACATCTTTCACTAGCAATGCAGTAAACGGTTTGGTAATGCTGGAAAAGTTTTTGATAATCCTCCGATAGAACCCAGCATGTCCCAAGAAACTCCTTATGCTCTTTACAGAAGTCGGTGGTAGGAGCCTAGCAATTACATCAACCTTAGCTCTATCTACTTCAATTCCTTGTGCAGTCACTTTGTGGCCTAAGATAATTCCCTCTTTCACCATGAAGTGACACTTCTCCCAGTTAAGGACCAAGTGCGTGGCTTCACAACATTCAAGAAGGAGCTCCAAATTCTTCAAGCAGTCCTCAAAGTCATCACCAAAGAGGGTAAAATCATCCATGAATACTTGTAGACACTTTTCATTTTAATACATCCTCCTGTAAGCAAAAATACCTGACGGACAAGTAAATGTGGTCTTCTCAACATCTTCTGGGGCAATGGGTATCTGATTGTAGCCTGAGTACCCAATCCAAGAAGCAGTAGCATCCATGTCCAACCATTTTCTCGAGCATTTGATTAATAAAGGGGAGTGGGAAGTGGTCCTTCCTTGTTGCATCATTCAGCCTTCTATAATCAATGCACATTCTCCATCCAATGACTGTTCTGGTGGGGATCAATTCATTATCTTCATTTTTCACTACTGTCATGCCCCCCTTATTAGGTACAACTTATACTGGACTAATCCACTGGCTATCAGAGACGGGAAAAAATTATTCTCGCATCTAGCAATTGGATGATCTCCTTGTGTACTACCTCCTTCAAATTCTTGTTCAGCTTGCATTGGGGCTGCACCACTGGCTTGCTATTTTCTTTCAACAAAATTTTGTGCATGCAAATGGCCGGACTGATTCCTTGAATATTAGCTATACTCCAGCCCATGGCCTTCCTTTTTTAGCACCTCCACCAGTTTTCGCTCCTGTGTACTTGTCAAGTCAGTAGAAATAATCACAGGAAAATTGTTAGTTTCAAGAAAAGCATATTTTAAGTGAGTGGGGAGGACTTTCAATTCCACATTAGGCTTAGCAACCTCCTCTTTTAGTTCCTCCTCATCAACCACTTGATCCTCAGTCTCAAGAGCTTCTACCTCTTTCTTTATTTAAGGATCTTCATCCTCCACTGTGCTAGACTGAGTAATACACCTCTCTAGAGTATCCCTCACAAGCTTGTCAAACTTGTATTTTTCAGCAAATTCTCCAACAACGTCCAGCTTGAAACACGAGTAGGCGGACGCCTCATCGCTGGGTTATTTCATCATCCTCTTCATTTGAAACACTACTTTTTTGTTGCCCACTCTGAGCATAAGCTGCCCTTCGTAGATATCAAGAATAGCTCTGCCTATACATAAGAATGTCCTCTCTAGAATTAGAGGCACCTCCTTGTTCACCTCCATATCCACCACAATAAAATCTAAGGGAACACAAACTTGTCCACCCGCAATAAAATATCCTCAATGATTCCCTCAGGTAGAATGGTGGTTTGGTTAGCAGTTCTAGGGACACTGGTATTGATTTGATCACTCCAAGCTCACCTTTCAGTTTCCTGAATGCAGACAGAGGCATTAGATTTATATACGCACCAGAATCATAGAGGGCCTTGTCGAATTTTTCACTCCCCAACGAGCATGGTATGGTGAAGCTTCCTGGGTCCCCACACTTTTGGGGAATTTTATTTTGCAAGATGGCACTGCAGCGGGAATTTAACTTGACCACTATTATTTCCTCTAATTTTCTCTTGCTAGACAGGATTTCCTTTAAGAACTTGGCATAAGTAGGCATATGAGTGAGTACCTCTGTGAAAGGAATGTTCACATAAAGTTGCTTGAGCATCTCCAGGAATCACCCAAAACATTTGTCAAGTTTCTCCCGCTTCATCTTTTGAGGGAATGGTAGAACTGGCATATGTAGAGGTTGGCATAGTTTGGGCAAATCCGAAATCCAAACCAAAATACGATTTTTTTGGATTTTTGGTTTGCATTTTTGGATTACATATTAAATTTTGGATTTAATTTTTAAATTTTTTGGATTTCGGATTGGATATTGGAATTGGTACTTCGGATTTTTGGATATCCTAAAATCTGAAATTTTTATACTTTATGTTTAGTCCATTATCCATATGCCAATAGTAATAAGTTCAATACCCTACCCATTAGATGTTATCTCATATATTGAATATTAATTACTAAGTTACTGTCAGAATACTTTCTATTTGGACTTGATTTGACTATTGCTACTTCTTATCGGCCGTATTAATGTCTCTGTTGTATTCTTGTATAATAATTTCATTACTTGAATACTTTATTTGCATGATTGTGGCAAGAATGAGAAACTTTTCAGGTAATTTATCATGAGTGCTTCATGTGGATATTCATTTTTGTAAAAAGTAGAAACATCTTAACTTATAGGCTCAAATTCGAAAATCCGTAATATCCAAACCGATTAATCCAAACCGAACTTAAAAAATTAGATCCAATCCGAACTTATTTGGATTGTCATTTCTCCAATCCGAAAATCAAAAATCCAAACCGAAATTCTCATGCCCAATCCGAACTGCCTGAATGCCCACCCCTAGGCATATGTCTACTTTCTTTAATATTTTTTTGTACCGCGCTACTCTGGCTCTTTTAATCTTCACTCTCTTTCTCTGCTGGTGTCTCAATCTGCTTGCTAACCACCTCAGGTCTAGCTTTCACCACTGGGTCAGTCAATGTTTTGTTACTTCTCAGAGATACAACTTTGATTGTTTCGTTTGGGTTCTTTTCAGTGTCAGAGGGAAGAGTACCGGGAGCCCTCTCAGATAACAAATTCGCAATTTGCCCATTTGTCTTTCTAAATTTCGGATAGTCGTGCCCTCATTCTCGAATTTTTCATCTGTATTATTGATGGATGCCTTCATGAGATCTTCCATACTTGACTGAATTTGCTGTGGTGGCTGGTATTGCTGCTTTTGCTGGTTCTGAAAACCTGGTGGTCCTTGACCCTGGGGGCTGAGATTGTTTTGTTGCCATGAGTTCAGGCTCCCATTAGGTGAACTCCGCGAAAAACCTGGATGTCTTTGACCCATGGCATTATAGTTGTTCCCACCTTGGTAGCTTCTTCTATTAAAGTTCCCCACATCATTGACTTTCTCAGCTGTAGCTTGACACTCATGTGTAGGGTTTCCCAATCCACAGATGTCATATCCCACCTGTGGTTGATTTTGTACCTGGCTATCATTAGTTGCTTGATGTCCTTAGCCATAGCTGCAATTTGAGACTGCATTGCTACCGGCGATTCTACTTGGTGAACCCCCGCTGATCTTTTTCGATCCCCTTAGTCAGTGGACCATTGTTTTGCGTCTTCAGATAGTTCATTCAGAAGAGTGACAATCTCTCCCAATATCTCCTTAAATCTTTCCAATGCCTTGAACACTATCTCCCCTTCACTTTGGCTGAAATTGTGAATCTCTTTCCTCATCCGTCCAGTCTTAGCGGCAGAGAAATATTTTATATGAACTTGGTAGTCATCTCCTCCCACGTACGGATTGACCCTGCGGGCAGACTTCTCAACCACTGCTTTGCATCATCCTTAAGTGAGAACGGGAATGCTCTGAGGTAGATGGCATCATGTGATGCTCCATTGTAGCGGAATGTGTTCATAATTTCGTCGAAATCCATCAGATGGTTGTTGGGATCTTCATTGGGTTTCCCTCTGAATATGCAATTGTTTTGAATGGTCTGGATGACTCCCTATTTGAGCTCAAAATTATTGGCATCAATGGATAGGGGCCTCACACTAGACTGTTGATGGTTATACACCAGTCTAGCATAATCTCCTAGCGACCTCCCAGGCCTAGGAGCTGCATTTTCAAATGCATCTTCGATCATGTTTTGGTTGGGGTTGAACCTTTGATTCCCATCGACTGTTTCCTCTGCAGGTCTACGAGCTGCTTCAGCTGCTAACCATGCTTCCTGTTGCTGATTTGCCTCCCTTGCAGCCAGGTTCACCTCCTCTTCGTTGTTCACAATTGTATTTTGAGTTAAAGTGACCCAATCCGTCTTCTCAACCGCCTCAGGTGCTTGTCTAACTCTGGATCATATGGCACCAATTCCTTGGAAGAGGATCGAGTCATACACCGCTGAACTTAACCTGTTGCCTGCACACAAATGAGAAGAGCATAAAAAAGGAAAATAAAATAAAATTGTTCCTGAATTAGGACAGAAAATTAATTCAAACACTATTAATCGCCAATCCCCGGCAACGGCGCCAAAAATTGACGAGCGCAAAACTAATGTGTGAACTTAGGCTCGATAGTCAAAGATAGTATAGTATTAAATCGTCTCCACATGGATTGGTTTAAATAATGTTCTAATAAATCTTCAGCTTAACACTATCCAGTAAATAAACCTTTGATTTATGTTATTAACAACTAATAATAAAAAAATAAGATTATCGATTGTGAGAAAATAATGGAAATTTAATGACTAACAACGATTGAATATCAAGGTGAGAAGTAAAAGTTGTGACAAGATATGTGATCAACTATTATTCCGTGTAACTCCGTGCTAAGTTCACTCTTAACTTCTATTAACTTTTACGATTTCAACATATGATTAGGCTATCTTACGGATTCAAATTCTTCTTCCGAATGAATGAGAGTTCCTTTAACCAACCTAATGACAGGTTCTATGAACGTATGCAAATATACAGCGAATGAATGATCTTTCAAAGAGCGTCTCTCAACTATTCTTCTAAATTGGGTCAATTGATAACTCTCTACGCTCTTTCGATTACCTAAGAGAGGCGTAAAATCAACCCAAATAAGATAACACAATGCGAATTGCAGCAACACTTCTCCTTCGATTAAAGTAAAACCACAATTGGCTTTGCAATTCAATTAATACTCATTCAACGAATTCGTGCAATTAACAGAAAGTAAAACCCCAAAACACTAGCCAATCACAATATCCGTCAATAACCCTAAGGAAGATTACTCCATAGTGGAGAAGTTATTCATCACAAGAGTATTAGAAGAACAAGAAGACATTACAACTCCCAAAATCAAACAAACTTCCGTATTGGATGAATTGGATGAAGTATTTTGATTCCCCGTTGTTTCCTTGCCTTCTTCTCTCCCAAAAGTAGCTCCAAAATACGAGATACCTTGTTTTTAGATGAGATAGGCTTCATATAGGTCAAAATGAGTCGCCTCCGAAATTACAAAAATAGGCCTAGGTAAAGTTTCTGGAAGTGGACGTGCACGGCCGCGTACCTCGAGGTGTGACCGCGCATATGGCCGCGCACCTCTGGCAGTGTACTGCGTTAGTTATGCGCTCAATATCGAGTTTACCCATGCCAAAATTTCTCAAATCCGAACTCAAATCGCCTTCCAATTCCCAAACAATTTGGTCTAATAACTTTCACCATTTTCCTCCAAATTTCACACCCGAATCCTTAATTAAATGAAGAAATTAATGATAGATTAGTGGATATTAATCAAAAATGAGTATCGAATTCTTACCCAAATGTTTCCTCTGAAAATCCCTCAAAGTTTTGCCTCAATTTGAGCTCTCTAAGTCCCAAAATGAAAAATGAGATCAAACCCTCGAACTTGGCCCTTTTCTTCCCAGCGATTTCGCTTCTGCGGGCTCTCACTCGCACCTGCGACGCCGCACCTGCGGAAAAACGATCACAGGTGTAGATTCTACTTATGGCTTTCCGCTTCTCCGGACTAGGGCTCGTAAATCTACGATCCCGCATCTGTGACGCACCTCCAGCTTCAGCGACCACAGACTAGACCAGCCCATCCGCTTCTGCGATCAAACACTTGCATCTGCGAGTTCGCTTCTGCGGGACCCTGACCGCATCTGCGGTCTCAATTGGGCAGTCCAAATTCCGCTTCTGCAGCTCGATGGCCACTTCTACGGTGTCGGACCTACGGCCCAAAATGCGCAGGTGCGATTGCACCAGACATAACAATGCTTCAGCTGTGCACCAAGTCTAATTTTGTTTCGGATTCAAGTCCGAAACACACCCGTGCCCCCGGGACCCCGTCCGAATACACCAACAAGTCCTTAAATATTATACGGACTTAGTTGAGCCTTCAAATTACATCCAACAATGCTAAAACACAAATTGCGCATCGATTCAAGCCTCATGAACTTTAGAACTTCAAACTTCTACATACGACGCAAAAACCAATCAAATCAAGTCCGATTGACCTCAAATTTTGCGCACAAGTCATAATTGACATTGCGGTCCTACTCCAACTCCCGGAATACCGATATCAAAAAGTCTACTGCCGGTCAAACTTTCCAAAAATTATCCAATTTCCAACTTTCGCCAATTAACGCCAAAATGACCTACGGACCTCCAAATCAACATCCGGACACGCTCCTAAGACCAAAATCACCCTACGGAGCTATTGGAAGCATCGAAACCACATTCCGGAGTCGTCTTCATTATATTGGAACCATCAAAACCTCATTCCGGAGTCGTCTTCACATAGTTCAAACTACGGTCAATTCCTACGACTTAAACTTTCATATTAGGGACTAACTGTCCCATATGACTCCGAAACCAAAAAAAAAACCTCACGGCAAGCCACAAAATCACAAAATGAGGTAGAGGAAGAAATAAATAGGGGTTCGGGGCTAATATTTTCAAAATGACCGGCCGGGTGATTACATCCTCCTCCTCTTAAAATAAACGTTCGTCCTCGAACGAGTATAGAGACATACCTGATGTGGTGAAAAAATGAGGATAACGGCTGCGCATATCTTGCTCGGTCTCCCAAGTCGCCTCCTCGACCGGTTTACCCCTCCCAATGAACCTTTACTGAAGCGATGATCTTTGATCTCAACTTTCAAACCTACCTATCCAAGATGGCCACCGGCTCCTCAACATAAGATAGATCCCTTTCCAACTGAACTGAGTTGAAGTATAACACATGAGACGGATCGTCGTGATACTTCCAGAGCATGGAAACGTGGAACACTGGATGAACTACAGAGAGACTAGGTGGTAGTACAAGTCTGTAAGCCGCCTCTCCAACCCTCTCAAGAATCTCAAAAGGCCCAATATACCTAGGGCTCAACTTGACATTGTTTTCGAACCTCATAACACCCTTCATGGGTGAAACCCAGAGCAAGACCCGCTCCCCAACCATGAATGCAGCATCGCGAGCCTTCCGATCTGCATAACTCTTTTATCTGGACTGGGCTGTACGAAGTCGATCCTGAATCAATTTAACCTTTTCCAAAGCATCCTAAACCAATTCTGTATCCAATAGCCTAGCCTCACCCGGCTCAAACTAACCCACTGGAGACTGGCACCACCTACCATAAAAAGCCTCATACGGTGCCATCTAAATGCTCGACTGATAATTGTTGTAGTAGGAAAACTCTGTAAGTGGCAAGAACTGGTCCCAAGAACCCCCAAAATTCATCACACACGCACGAAGCATATCCTCTAATATCTGAATAGTGCGCTCGGACTGTCCGTCCGTCTGAGGGTGAATACTGTACTCAACTCCACCCGAGTACCCAACACTCGCTATACGGCTCTCCAGAATCGTGATGTAAACTGCGTACCCCGGTCAGAGATGATAGATACCGGCATGACATGAAGCATGATAATCTCACGAATGTAAACCTGAGTGAGCTGCTCTAAAGAATAAGTAGTAACCATAGGAACAAAATGAGCTGACTTGGTCAATCTATCCACAATCACCCAAACTGCATCGAACTTCCTCTGAGTCCGTTGGAGCCCAACACGAAATCCATAGTGATCCGCTCCCATTTCCACTCTGGAATCTCTAACTTATGAGGAAATCCACCTAGTCGCTGATGCTCATACTTCACATGCTGACAATTTAGGCACCGAGCTACATACACCACTATGTCCTTCTTTATCCGCCTCCACCAATAGTGCTGCCTCAAAACCTGATACATCTTTGCGGCACCCGGATGAATGTAGTACCGCGAACTGTGAGCCTCCTAGAGAATCAACTCTCGTAAGACATCTACATTGGGCACACATAGCCTGCCTTGCATCCGTAATACACCATCCGCTCCAATGGTGACCTCCTTGGCATCTCTAAACCGTGTCCTTGAGGACAAGCGGGTGGGGTTCATAATACTGACGCTCTCTGATATGATCATAAAGAGAAGACTGAGAAACCACACAAGCCAATACTCGGCTCGGCTCGGAAACATCCAGTCTGACAAACTGGTTGGCCAAGGCCTGAAAATCCAAGGCTAAAGGCCTTTCTGCTATTGGTAGATGTGCTAGGCTACCCAAATTCTCCGCCTTGCGAATCAAGGCATTGGCCACCACATTGGCCTTCCCGAGATGATGAAGAATGGTGATGTCGTAATCCTTAAGCAACTCAAACCATCTGCGATGCTGCAAGTTAAGATCCTTCTGCTTAAACAGATGCTGTAGACTCCGGTGATCGGTGTAGACCTCACAAGGAACACCGTACAAATAGTGCCGCCAGATCTTCAAGGCATGAACAATAGCTGCTAACTCAGTCGTGGATAGTATAGTTATTCTCATGCACTTTCAGCTGTCTGGATGCGTAGGCAATCACCCTACCATCCTGCATCAACACCGCGCCAAGACCAATGTGCGACGCATCACAATACACTATGTAGGACCCCGAACCTGTAGGTAATACCAATACTGGGGCCGTAGTCAAAGTTGCATTGAGCTTTTGAAAGCTCTCCTCACACTCCTCGGTCCACCTGAGCGGAACACCCTTCTGGGTCAATCTGGTCATAGGTGCTGCAATAGACGAGAAACCCTCAACAAATCGACGGTAATACCCTGCCAAACCAAGAAAACTCTAGATCTCTGTACCTTAGGACAACCTGGGCCAACTCTCATTGCTTCAACCTTCTTCGGATCCACCTTGATCCCCTCACTCGACACTACATGACCCAAAAATGCCATTGAATCTAGCTAGAACTCACACATTGAAAATTTCGCATATAACTTCTTTTCTCTTAAGGTCTGAAGTACAATCCTCAGGTGCTGCTCATGATCCTCCCAGCTCCAAGAGTACACCAGAATGTCGTCAGTTAACACAATGATGAAAGAGTCAAGATAGGGCCGTAATATACTATGCATCAAGTGCATGAATGCTGCTGCAGTGTTGGTCAGCCCAAATGACACTCGTAGTGACCATACCGAGTCCTGAAAGTAGTCTTCGGGATATCTGGCTCCCGAATCTTCAACTGATGATAGCCTGAACGCAATTCAATCTTGGAAAACATTCTGGCACCCTGTAACTGATCAAATAGGTCATCAATACGAGGCAATGGATACCCGTTCTTCACTGTAACTTTGTTCAACTGGCGGTAATCAGTACACATATGCATGGAACCATCCTTCTTCTTCACAAAAAAAGAGTGGAGCACCCCAAGGTGACACACTGGGTCGAATGAAGCCCTTATCAAGCAACTCCTGTAACTGCTCATTTAACTCCTTCAACTCAAGAGAAGCCATACGATATGGAGGAATAGAGATGGGTTGAGTGCCCGACAACAAATCAATGCTAAAGCCGATGTCCCTGTCGGGCGGCATGCCCGGAAGATCTACTAAAAATATATCTGGAAAGTCCCTCACTACCGGAACTGACTCAACGGTGGGAGTATCAACACTAACATCTCTCGCATAAGCTAGATACACATCACACCCCTTCTCAACCATCTATTGATCCTTTAGAAATGAAGTAACTCTGGTAGGAACATAATCTAAGGTACCCCTCCACTCTAACCGTGGTAATCCTGGCACAACCAACGTCACGATCGTGGCGTGACAATCAAGAATAGCATAATGGGGGCAACAACCAGTCCATGCCTAAAATAATATCAAAGTCTATCATACTGAGCAATAATAAATCATCTCTGGTCTCAAAACCACTTATAACAACCAAACACGACCGATACACACAGTCCACAACAATAGAATCCTCCATAGGTGTAGACACATAGATATGAGAAATTAAGGAATCACGGGATATGTGAGCACGTGATTTTTGCCCTATATATGAATTATTCCCAAAAATTCAAACAAAATAATTTTTTTTTCATTATTCTACACTTTGGTGAATTTTTGTGTTATTTTCTGATAATTGTTGCATTTTATTGGTGTTTGTTTTAATTCACATGAAAAATAAAAAAAAAATAATACATTTGGCATGTGCATTTAGGGTTTATTTTATATTTTAGGATTAATTAGTAGTTAAATTGCGTTTAAAATAAAGTATAAAGAAAATAATAAAAATAGTCCATTTTTGCATTTTAATTGGTGAATTTGTCATGAATTTACTTTCAATTAGGACTTAATCAATTTTAGGAATTAATGAGTTTAATTTGTTCTTTTGAAATAAATTGGGTCTTTATTTTAATAAAATCAGAAAAATGTAAAATACAAAATGAAAAAGAAGAAGAGAAAACAATGAAAGAGGGCTTGTTTAATTAAATTCGGAATTGGGCCATTTCTAAATTCATTAGCCCCAGCCCAAAGGAATCCACCCGAGCCCGTTTGAATCAGCCCAAATCACCCCCCCACACCCGGTCCAGCCCCACTCCCTTTAAACAACGTCGTTTGGGCGTCAGTTCATCCTGGCCATCTATTTGTTCCGTCCTCCTCGTACCCCTCCTGTAACGCCGCCCTCCTCCACCCTAATTCCGCCGTCGAAAATCGCCCACGGCGGTGGAAAACCACCAAACACCCCCAAAATTACACCCCTGGTTCCCCGTCTCCTCCCCTTTACGAATCCACCATCCGTTTCTCTCAAATCCCGGCCAAACGTTTCGAATGTTAGATCAAAGTTTTCCGCCATGACACCACTTCTCCCAAATCAGTCCAAATTAACACCATAAGACCGCCTGGCCCTTCTCTTTCAAACCGCCCAAACCCCGTCCCTCAAATCTGACCGGAACTCTTCGAATATTGATTTGAAGTTTTCCGGTCAAAACCCTAAATTCCCCAAACCTTGTCAAATTCATACCATATGGTCTCTTCCTTCCCCTTAGGGAGAATCTAGTGTCAATGGGGCTCGAATCTCGCCAGAGTTGGTTGGTTTTTGAGGTGACAAGCCGGCGGAACCCTAGAGCCAAAATCAGTGAGTTCCTTTCAATATTCGTTTCTGTTTTCTTCTTTTTCTCATAATTCCATGATTGTTCTTGCGCTATGAGTAACTGATAGCATGAAATTGTTTTCGAATTATCATTAGTTTAGGAGTAGGATTTTATTCAAATGATCCAAGTTTAGTCTGAGTTCTTTATTGATTATTCGTCAGTAGGGTTGTAGTTTGCGCATGTTAATTGATGCAATGTGATTTTAATTTGTCCTGGGGATTTGATGGGGTAATTCATACCCAATGTTAGGATTTCAATTTGGGTTCTGTTATGATTTGATTTGGTTCGAGTGTGAGTTGAACCAATTTTTCTTGTTCGTTTAAGTTTGTGTTCGAGAACAATCTGATGCTGGCTTGAATTTAGTTTAGTACTTAGGGTTAATTGGGAGCTGTTTGATTAACTGGTTTAACTATTAAATCTTCTTAATTGGTATTGTTTGGTTATAACTGAAATTAGAGTAGCTAGTCTAACCATAATCAATTGTTTAACTAGGACAAAAGGGGTTTGGGATTGAGTCAGTAATTTCAGGTTAAATTCAAGGGTAGTTTAGATATTTAGGATTGGGTAGCACATGGTAGTTGAAACTGGAATCTTCTAGGGCCTTCCAAAGTAGGACTTTAGTGTAGTTTCAGTAATATTAGTGGTAGTTACTTAAGTAGCAAGTCAGAAAATTGAGGGTTAAATAGAAATAAAAAGAGGGACTATTTGTAAAGTTAAAATCTAAAGGCTGCCCTCATTTTGCCTATATAAGGCAGCTTCTAATGCCTTCATTAAAAAAAAAGTTTGGAGCTCCAAAAATTCTCCCCAAAAGAGGCTCTCTAGTTTTCAGATCTAATTTTGAAATTCAACATTCAAAAAACAAAACACAAAAGAAAAACAACAGAAAATTCCATAAAAATTACTGTTCTATTGATATTCCTTAGATCGACTGCAAGTTCAGCCATTAGTTCGAGTCCTAGCTCAGATAAAAATGATTTGAAGAGTTTGTGTACTGGTTGTTGAAGTTTCAGAGATTGTACTGGTTGATTTTGAATTTGTTTGGGTTTGTTCAAGTTATTTTGGGTGTTTACTGTTGCTGCTCTTCTACAATTCATTTTGGGTTGTGTTTGAGTTCATTTCTGGTTGAAACTGGTTTCGTTGTCGCTTCTGGAATTCTGGTAGCTGTTGCCTGTTGCTTACTGCTGCTGATTCTTCATTTTCTTATTTTTCGACACATTTCCAGGTATATCCTTGGCCTCCAGTAGTATGTAATGACTGGAACAACATGTTTGAAGATAATAGTGGATCCTGGATCATTACTGCATGAGCTTCCTGTTGTTTTTCCTCTAATTCAGATGTATAAGTGATTGACTGATTTGAATACTGTTTTACTTGTAATAATACGACTATAGATTGGTTTGTAATTGGACTCTATGGACTTTCCTTTTATTTGTTAGCTGTAGCTTAGTCTATTTCGACTTTTAATTCGACGCTAGTTTAGGGATCTAAAGTACTGATGAAAAGCAAGCTTAAAACTAAGCAGGTGCTGTTTTGATTCTAATAAGTAGGCTAATAATTTTATGCTCTAGTACTAATCCTATCGATTTGGTTCTGAAAAAGTAAGGCAAATAACCCTTCAATATAGTAAGGCTCCTGGATTTGGTGTTGACTGTTTTAGTTTGTCATTAAAATGAGATTTCAAAACAATTAGTTGATTAACTCGCTATTTTACTGCTATTAGATACGTGAGTTGGATCATTTAGACTCTAGTTTATGCTTCACTTCCTGAACTGGATTACTACTGCTAATGAAATTGACCCAAGTAGTAGGTCGAGTTTCAAATTGGTTAATAATGGTGCCTGGACTGCCCAGGCCGCAAATCTGGGCTTAATTCGGCCCAGTTACACGAAGCATTGCCCAGAACAGCGCCTGACCCACTGCAGGTCATCTAATTCCATTAAGATAAAGGCTGGTGTATACATGGGCCAAAAGCCCAGTTTAATTGTTTTCTTTTTATACTGGGTTCGTTTGGAAGCCCAAAGCTTTGAACGTTTGATTTAAATACAGCTGAAAAGGCGTTTTAAATAAATAGAGACAATACTCAATAGAAAATCATAGTTCTTTTAGGTTGGCCTTAAAATAATTTGAGGTGCGCCGCGCCAAATAAAATTACAAATCGCGCGGCCCTCTTTAAATGTTCACATTAAATATTTAGACCTCGGGACGTGCCATTTAGCGAATTTCATGGCTTCCCACAAAGTTAATAATACGCTAGTTGCTTTAGGCCCGGCATTTAATAATATTACCTTCCTAAACTCGGGTGCACATTTATGTGACCCAAATCCAAATCCCAACGAAGTTGAAATGTGTCAAGAACCACGGGTGCATTTATGTGACGTGGTTCAAGACGTGTTTTCACGACGTTGCAATTCTCTTCAAAAATAATAATAAAAACGGTTCAAAGTTTAAAAGCACATAAGTTAAAACATGTTTTAAAATCAGATAACTTAGACATATATAACAGTTGAGTGACCGTGCTAGAACCACGGAACCCGGGAATGCCTAACACCTTCTTCCAGGTTAACAGAATTCCTTACTCGGATTTCTGGTCCGCGGACTGTTAAACAGAGTCATATTTTCCTCGATTCGGGATTCAACCGGTGACTTGGGACACCATAAATCTCCCAAGTGGCGACTCTGAATCTTAATAAATAACGAATCCCATTTCGATTGTCCTTTAAGTGGAAAAACTCCTTTACGCCCTTGCGGGTGTAGTGAAAAAGGAGGTGTGACAGGATACGCCAAAATACGAAGCAAAATACGATGACACATAGAAATAAGTGGAGCTTGGATCAAATAAGACTAATGCATCTCTATGACAGACCGGAACAATACATGTGATGATAGAGGCGGATGCAACTGCCTCTGTTCTAGCAGGAAGGGAATAATATTTGGCCTGGCCTCCCCCTCCAGGGCGACCTCTACCTGCTCGACCTCCACATCTAGCTGGCTGTGCAGGTAGGGTGGCAACTGGTGCGGCAACCATGGACCGAGAAACCTGAGGGCCCAGTGGAATACGCGGAGCCTGAGTAGCCAATGGAGGTGCACCTTTTCCGGGCAGTCCCTCACCACATGACGAGTGTCACCACACTCTAAACAAGACCTCGGAGGACGTCTCTCTCCCGAATCAGCATACCCTCCAATCTCCTAGCAATACCCACTACCTCTTGGCACGCAATATCCATCTCTAACTCTCAGGCCATGCTAAATCTGATACTGGTTTTGGGCCCCTTGATAAATCGACGAACCCTCTCTCGAACAGTAGCAACCAAGGCCGCTGTATGCCTAGCCAAGTTACTGAACCGGACAGTATACTCTGACACGGTCAAAGAACCCTGGCGCAACTGCTCAAACTCTGTGCGCCATACATCCCTGAGACTCTAGGGAACATGCTCCCTCAAGAACATATCCGAGAACTGAGTCCAAGTGAGTGAAGCTGCCTCGGACGGACTATCCAACTCATAAGTTCGCCACCACTGATAGGCCGCTCCTCTAAGTTGGGACATAGTGAAAAGACCCCCACTAGACTCCGTAACACCCATAGTACGGAGGATACGGTGGCACTCCTCAAGAAAACCCTAGGCATCTTCTGACTCCAAGCCACTGAAAGTAGGAGGGTGGTACGTCTTGTACCTCTCGAGCCTGCACTGCTCCTCCTCAGAAACTGCTGCCCTAACCTCGGGCTGAACTGGAGCTACCGACTGCATCGGTATGGCCTCTAGAACCTGGTCGACCTGGACCCGATGCTCCGAGGTACGGGCGGCGGGAGTTTGTGCTCCTGCCCCGGCCTGAGATGTGGCAAGAGCAAGTGGGATCAACCCTGCCTGAGCTAAAGTGGTGAACATGCTCAGAAACTGGGCGAGGGTCTCCTGCTGGTGCAGTAATAGGCGTCTTAGGTGCCTGCGCTCCAACTAGAGCTATTGGTGGCTCCTCTGTAGCAGCTCGTGCGGGTGCTCTGTCTGCACCACATGGACGTCCTCGGCCTCTACCCGGCCGCGGCCTCTCGCGGTTCTGATAGGGGGCGCGGGTGTCTGGTCATCCGATCCAGTTGTACGTGTCCTCACCATCTGTGAGAGAATAGAAAGATAGAAATTTAGAATGCAAAGTAAAAATCTCGCACGATAAGGAATCAATAAAGTGAAACTTTTCCTAACAGTTTCATAGCCTCCCGAAGATAAGTACAGAGGTCTCCGTACCGATCCGAGAGACTCTACTAAACCTGCTTGTAACTCATAATAGCTATGATCTTAGAGCTCTGATACTAACTTGTCACGATCCCAATTTCCCTCCGTAGGATGTCATGATGGCACCTAGTCTCTAAGACTAGGTAAGCCTAACAATTTTGCAGAATAATGGAATATAAAATCAAAACTCAAATCTATACTGCGATTCAAAATAGTTACAACTCCCAAAACCCGGCAGAAATAAGTCACAAGCTCTAAGAGAAATGCTAATGATCTATATACGTCAGAGTCTAATAAAGATAAGTAAAAACAACATCAAAAGGGTAGAGGGGGGACTCTGAGGTCTGTGAACGCTAGTAGATATACCTTAAAGTCTCCACGAACTCACTGCTCACTGGTATTGGGTCTGGTAGAGGTACCTGGATCTGCACAAAAAGATGTGCAGAAGAGTAGCATGAGTACACCACAACGGTACCTAGTAAGTGCCGAGACTAACCTCGGTAGAGTAGTGGCGTGGTCAGGTCAGGGCCCTACTGGAATAAAAGAAACAAGGTAAAGGATATACCAATATAATGAAAAGACTAAGAATTCAACAATGAGAAATTTCAGAAAGGTAACAATACCGCAAATAGGGGAAAGCAACAGGGGGCGCTCCTGAGGTACCGCCTCGTAGTCCCAAAAGTAAATACACAACAGGGGAGCTCCCGAAGTACCGTCTCATAGTCCCAAAAGTAAATATGCAATGGGGAACTCCCAAGGTACCGCCTCGTAGTCCCAAAAGTAAATATGCAACAGGGGAACTCCCGAGGTACCGTCTCATAGTCCCTAAAGTAAATACACAACTGATGGAACAACAAATTTACAGCAAGGAATCCTACAGTTAAAGACTAAATACAAATCAAGAAAACAGAAATTCAACTAAGCATGTTGCACAGATTGCAAGTAAGAATTGAGACATGTAGACATGCGATATTAGGCTAAACATGATGGCTACACATACTAAGGCAATTCAGTTAAGGAATTTAAAAGAAGACTACTCAGCAAGAACCAGATTTATCAACATATAACCCAAGTACGCACTTGTCACCTTGCGTACACGGCCTTCACGCATTTGTCACCTTGCGTACACTCCCACACAAGGTTAGACAAGTCACTTACCTCAAATCAAGCTCAATACTCAATAAGAACGCCTTTTCCTCGACTTTCCGACTCCGAATGGCCCAAATCTAGCGAAAAGCAATTACATATTATAAATATCACTATAAGAAACTAATCTAAATAATGAAATTATGTTTTTAACAAGAAACTAGGAAATCGCCCCAAAAATTCGACCCGGACCCACTTCTCGAAATCGGGTAAAAGTCACAAAATACGAAACCCATTCGATATCGAGTTCATCCATACCAAAATTTCTCAAATCCAACATCAAATTGTCTTCCAATTCCAAAAAATTTGGTCTAAGAACTTTCACCATTCTCTCCCAAATTTCACACCCCAAATCCTTAACTAAATAAAGAAATTAATGATAGATTAATGGATATTAGTCAAAAATGAGTGTAGAATTCTTACCCAAATATTTCTTATGAAAATCCCTCAAAATTTTGCCTCAACCTGAGCTCTCTAAATCCCAAAATGAAAAATGAGATCTAACACTCGAACTTTGGCCCTTTTCTGCCCAGCGATTTCTCTTCTGCGGGCTCTCAATCGCTCCTGCGACGCCGCACCTACGGAAAAACGATTGCAGGTGCGGATTCCACTTATGGCCAGGCTTTCCGCTTCTGCAGACCAGGGCTTGCACCTGTGAGCCTGCATCTGCGACGCACCTCCCGCTTCTGCGACCACAGCCCAGACCAGCCTATCCGCTTCTGTGATCAAACACTCGTTTCTGCGAGACCTTGACCACATCTGCGTTCTCAACTGGGCAGTCCAAATTCTGCCTCTGCAGCTCGATGGCCACTTCTGTGGTGCCGCACCTACGGCCCAAAATGCATAGGTGCGATTGCACCTGACACAACATTGCTTCAGCTGTGCACCAAGTCCAATTTTGTTCCGGATTCAAGTCCGAAACACACCCGGGCCCCCGGGACCCCGTTCGAATACACCAACAAGTCCTAAAATATTATACGGACTTAGTCGAGCCTTCAAATCACATCCAAAAATGCTAAAACACGAATTGCACATCGATTCAAGCCTCATAAACTTTAGAACTTCAAACTTCTACATACGACGCCAAAACCTATCAAATCAAGTCCGATTGACCTCAAATTTTTCACACAAGTCATAATTGACATTACGGACCTACTCCAACTTTTGGAATCTGAATCCGATCCCGATATCAAAAATTCCACCCCCGGTCAAACTTTCTAAAAATCATCCAATTTTCCAACTTTCGCCAATTAACGCTGAAATGACCTATGGACCTCCAAATCAACATCCGGACATGCTCCTAAGACCAAAATCACCCTATGGAGCTATTGGAACCATCAAAGCCCCATTCTGGAGTCGTCTTCATACAGTTCAAACTACAATCAATTCCTACGACTTAGACTTCCATATTAGGGACTATGTGTCCCATATTACTCCGAAACCAAAAACCAAACCTCCTGGCGAGCCGTAAAACCACAAAATGAGGTAGAGGAAGCAATAAATAGGGGTTCGGGGCTAATATTCTCAAAACGACCGGCCGGGTCGTTACAAAATAACTGTTAATCCTGTTTTTCATGAGCGAATTAAACATATCTATATTGATTGTCACTTTACTCGGGAAAAGGTGCAGCAATGTTTGGTGGCTACTCTTTACCTTTCCTCTGCTGAGCAACAAGCTGATGTGCTTACTAAAGGTCTCACTAAGGTGCAACATTCTTACTTGGTGTCTAAACTAGGAATGAAGACATCTTCATTTCTCCTAGCTTGAGGAGGGGGAGGGGGGGGGGGGGTAGAAGAGTTAGTAACATGAGCTACTGTGCCTTAGTGCCTTAATTGACAGCTGGGATTAGTTAGTTGACAGTTGTCTCTTAACCTAAATATAGCAGCTAGAGTTAGTATATAATATACTTTTACAGCTTATTGATTAAGCATTCTATACAGTTGATAATCAGAGAAAACTGTTCGGCACTCTCTCCTTCTTCTATGTTTGCTTATTCTCTTATCAATTTCTCTTTTTTCCATTATGAGATCCATTGGCAAAGTTGTTTTGGGAAACACTTGGGTATTTAATGGAGGCTGTACTTGGGATCTGATGTACTGTTTCTTCTGGACCTCCTTAAATTATTGTACAATTTTTTTCTTCTTTATTTGTTTTATGTATGATCGTGTGCTAAATTAACCATCAATACTTCTCAATATCATCAAACTTGATAGGAATAGCTATACTGTAGGTTTTTTTTTTTTAAAAAAAATATTTGTTATTGTAGGTTAATTAACCAAACCGTATAGAATATTCATATAGCTTAAACTCATGAAATAATTACATTTTTATGCAATAAATAGTATTAATTACACTATGTCATATTTGAAACTCGTGCATCCTCCTACTGAGGTACAATGCTAATTGGTTTGCATGATCAGTAGAAACAGGTCACAATTCGTCTGAAATTGGTTTCACATTTTAATTTGGCCAAGAATTTTTTTTATTTGTCATTATGTAACTTGTTTTATTTATTCTTACAAATTAACGTTCAAAAAACAAGCTAGTCCAAGAACTAAAAATTTAATAGACGTACTGTAAGAGGGAATGAAGATTAACGAGTAAGGAAGTAATTACTATTAGCTTACTCCTTTTGGAACAATTTATTTAGTTGCAATAAAATGGGGATCCCATGCAAATTACTTAAGAGCTTTAAAATCGGAATTTTAGGTGGAAAAATCGGTACATTACAAATTTTTTTAAGTGACTGATACAGTATAACATATATATCGGTCCATACAGATTTATGTATGTTTATTTTCTTCTATTAAAATTGTAATTAATCATATATGTTTTCTGGTTTGGAGCATTGTTCAAGTCATTTCTTGGACTCTAACCTATCTATAATTGAACTAGCTCAAAATCTTTGAATCATGTTACCCAATGGTGCCTAGATTTGAAATTGTTCAAACTTTAAAAGCTAAATGTGTTACTTTCTCAATTCCATTTATTAACACTATTATTACTGCGTACTATTTGAAGAGTTAAGCAATTATTTCTTTAACCATGATTTTTCATTTGTTCTCTAAAAAAATACAATTTTAAGAAAATTCGAATTTTTAGTACTTTTTATCTTATTTCTATTTATGTAAATTATATTCTGAAAAAGATTAAGAATTTGAAGTTTGAATTAAGACAGAAAAATAGCATGTTTGATGTCTCATAAAAACTTAACAAGAATGTCTTACGAAGTGACAATCTAGAAAAAAGGTACCTACTCTAACGTTTGTACCAAACTCAAATTGGTCTAACTTCAAGAAGCACTGGTTACAAATGAGGTAAGAATACATATTAACTAAGCGCAGTTATATGACATTTAAAAGTAAAAATAGCACAGGCTAGCCAGTTTTTGGACTGGTCATTTAAAAATAGCCAGCATTTACAAAGTCATTGAAAAATAGCCATTATTTTGTTGCGACAGGGACCGGTACAGCATAATATATTGGAGATCGGTGCACCTGTGTATGAACTTCCAGCATATTATGCTGGACCGGTATATTATGCTGGAACTCCATTATAATATACTGGAGCTCCAGCATACTTATGCTGGAACTCCAGTATATTATGCTGGAGTATTTTCCGGATTTTGAACAATGTTTTTGTTCAGATGTATCTTTACATGACAATTGGCTAAAATTCAAGTACTTTTAAAACTATGGCTATTTTTGAATGACCACTTGTATATTTAACTATTTTTGAATTTCTCCACATTTAAAAGGCACATAAATACATTTAATGTTCAGTACAAGACAGTCTCTATTATCATATCTCTTACCAAAATGATGCATTGGGCCTTCTGGATAGTGCTTCAATTTCCTGACGGCCTTAACCGGGCAGACAAGACCATGTCCAGTGAATACACGTTTGTGAATAGGAAAACTAATCGCTCCAAAAATAAAAGTCGTAAAATATATATATAATATGTAATTATTTTTGGCCGATCAGCCTAATGTGTAACTTGCACTTGTGAATTCCTTTTGCGTAGGAAGCTTCAGCTTCAGCCCGTTTTGATCTCATATTCATTCTTGCATATAGATAACCATGCATAAGCCCATTAGTGAATCAAATTCTTTCAATTGGGGTATTTTTATATATACGTACTTTTGGGGCCACCATTGAAGTTATATGAGGAATTTACATAGAATACAACTTTCTTAAAAATAATTTAAAAAAATTATAACTGCTTTCAGAAAATTACATAAGATACAATTTGTTACAACTTTTAACTTTTTTATTAAATCATATACAACTTTTCATATCCCTTAAATATCTCCATTAAAGCCACTTAAATAGGAAACTCAAATCATTTTGAGTATTCAACCTATTTCAAACTTATCAAATACTCTCTCTCTCTCTCTCTCTCTCTCTCTCTCTCTCTCTCTTCTCTCTCTCTCTCTCTCTCCAATATACGTTGTTTTGCCATGCTTAAGTGGAGAAATCATTTTTATCATTCTCTTCCACAAGTTCATAGGCATAACATTATTTTTTGTTTTTACTAAACCTTTTTCTTTGCCAAAATTTCCTAATCACGAACTTATATTTCAGTCTCCACTAATCTATTCTTTCTAACCTCCCTATATCATCCCAGTACTTCTCCATACTTTGATTCCAGTAAATTTTAGATTTTTTTAATTTGGGTTGATAACTCCATCTGATACAAAAATGGATAGAAAATCCATTCTTATTGCTACGAGAAAACCAAAAGGGCAGAATAGTGGAATATACACTATATTTTTTGTTTGTTTGTTGTAATTGACACAAAATATACATTATTTTGTATATATTATACTGTGTAGAATATATTCATTAATACTTTCTTTCTTTCTAGTTTTATGCATTATGTCTTATATGTGTATACAGTATATTATAAAGGTAGATTATAGTAAAATTGTTCTATGCTGGATTTTTGTAAAGTGTTAATCAATGTTTTTATACTTTACAATTATTTATAATATATGATATACATACATACATACATATACATATACATATATATATTATAGATTCGTATATTATATTATATAAATTATATAATATATTATTGTATATTTATATAATTATATAATATATAGTTCATATAGGTAAATTGTATAAGTGTGAATGTGTATTATGACTATATGATAACTAATGTATACAGTAGCAGTATACAATATATTACACATATTTAAGGTTTACTTTTTCATAATAGTTATAGTGTTATGAAGTATATAAGATATGAAATGCATTGCATAAAAAAGTTTAATGCCAATCTAGGTTCAGAAGATGCGTACGTTTTTTGTGTAAAATAATATAATTATTCGATGAAGACTTATTGGAATGGGAAGATCTCGAATTAGCTAAAACGATAATTAATTATATATGTAAAGTATACTATATGAAACATATACCATTAACATACCATTATCAAGAAGGCTATAACAAATATAATTTTTAGATTGTTATGAAACAATAAAAGAAGAAGAAGAGTATTGTAGAGAAAAGTAGGGAGAGAGAATTCTTATTGATATGAGATGAATTACAATGGAATAGAACCCTCTATTTATAGGGAGAGGGTGGCTTAGCCACCAAACAATGAACCATAGAATCTCTCTAAATATAAACATTCACCATAAATAGAATTCTATTTATAACACTCCCCCTGAATGTCTATTCAACAAATAATGTGCCTCGTTAAAACCTCAACTAAAAGAAAACCCAATGGGAGAAAAATTCTAGAGAAGGAAAAAGAGTACACATATCTAACAATACGCCTTTTGGTTGCCTCGTTAAAAGCCTTGCAAGGAAAACCCGGTGGGACAAAACCTTGTAAGGGAAAAAGAGTACAACGCGTATTAACTCCCCCAGATGAGAACATCAATTCACATCCTTGAGCCTTCGCATCCCAATCTTGTGCACTAGCTTCTTGAAGGTTGACGTTGGCAATGATTTGGTGAATAAATCCGCCATATTAACTCCAATGAATATGTTGCACCTTGAAAATCCTCGCTATCACATTATCATGCTTATAGTTATAGCAAGATACATATGTGCACAAATTGCACTGAGGATGTAGTACTTCAAGATCAAGAATTGTATATGCTTCAAGCAATTTAAATCATTTGGGGATTGTCATATAAGTATAGTCAAATAAGCCAGTTAAATAGACTTTAGATGCATATCAACTTTTCATGTCATGCTAGACATATAAGATAAATAAAAATGATTGCACACACTATTGACTTTATACTTTTAAGTGTTTGAACTGCAGGTCCAAAAGAACATGTCTTTCATATGAAACCAATTCTACTTGAATTGTTTCTATAGACATAAGATCCTCATATATATATTTAGCGCTATTATCAATGTCGTCGACAAATATTTTATATCGGTTCCAACCTCTTTATTTTTCATAAAGACATATATTCAGGTACCTGAATCTCTCATGAGATTTTATGAAGTGTTATGTCATGTGATCTTCTAGATCACTTGCCTCCTTTATTATGATCATTTCGATTATTTGCTCATCTTCTTTATCAAGAAGTTTATTCGAAACCGATTTGTCTATACGCTTCAAGCGTACTATAGACTTTGTCCTTCTAGGACTTAATAGGAGCATTTGCATTGAGAATATAGTTACTTTCTTTGGGTCAGCAAATGCGTCTGGCATGCTTTGCAATATATTGCAACTGAATTATCCTTTTATGAACTTCAAGTTCATATTATCTTATTCGAGGATCTAGATGTATAAATGATAATTCATTCCACGTAACCTTTTCTCAACTGTTTATCATGTCTCCCCCTCATGTTAGAAAAACTAACTTGTTTTCTCAACTTTGAGAACCAATATTTGTACGTTATGGTGTTAATCAAAATATACACCGCACATCAACAATAATAAGATGGAATTATTTGGTTCCTGACCATGAACCACTTGTGAGGGGAGAAATTAATATACTTTCGTATATAACATATATCAAACTGGTATATAAAACTTTGTTCTCATAAGTAATTGTTTAGCTATTAAGTGGAGGCACTCAATAAATCATTTTGCTAAACCAGTTGTGATGTAGACCAACTTATCAAGATGAACTTCTTGAATAGAAAATCTGGAATATGCTCTAAATTAAATTATTGAGCAAGTTACCTCGCAAACACCATGTTGCGGGTTAATAGTAATTGCACATGTAACCATCTCATAGATGCATCTTATGTGGTATATGATCACGCCCAACTATGCCTTATAAAAAGGACTAAGCGGTCGCAACAAATATAATCCGGTTTACAAGTCCGGAGTCGAATCCCACAGAGAACTAAGGTTTAGCTACAGCTGTTCACTATCACCAAGAAAACAAGCTTGAACAAATCCTAACTTATAGATATTAAGATTCTTCTGTTTAATTACTTAACTAACAAATTAAAATAGTAAATTAACAACTAACGATACTAAGGGTTAGAGAAAAGATTAAGGAGGTCTACAGTTATGATTTCCCCAATTGTCGGAATCCTTCCCGCTATGTCTTCTATAATTTCGCCTAAGTATTCTCTACCGATCATGAGCACTCTTATTACCGTAAATCTCTCCCGAGTAATTACGACAATTTACTAGACGCACTCTCCCGAGCTACGCTAGCTGGCTTTTAATATAGCTCACTTTAGATTGCACCCAAGGCTTCGTTATCCCTAATCCCACCTTTAAACCCTCGGTTATTGATCCCTCATATACTCTGGGAGTGGTGTCGTTCAACAATTACCTAAATATGCACTCTCTCCCGAGTTATGCATACTAAATAGGCACAACTAATTGAGAGCTCTTCAACCAATCACAATATAAACGTAGTTGAACAAATAGAGAAAAGCTATGGCTCAATTATATAAAAACATAACAAGAATTTATCCTACAAAAGGTTCTATCAAAACTCTAGATAACAAATTAGCTATTCATAATAGTATGTAAAACTACAATACTAAAAGTCATAACCAACAATGAAAAATAGGAAGAGGAAGGAAAAAACTCGTAGAAGAATTCCCCGCCTTGCTCCCAATGTGTTCTTGCCTCCAAGGGTGTTGTCTAACCCTAAAGTAGTGTCTCTCCGCCTCCTTAGGTCTAATTTGTGTCCAAAATATGTCCTCCTTCTTGTTCTTGGCCGGCCTCCTTTGTTTAATATAGGGTTTAGGACTTAAAATCCCATGTTTTGCACTTTAGTCCCTGAAATTTTCGCTTCCTGCCGCGGTTTTGCCGCGATCGCGGTGGAACCGCGGCCAAACATGCCCTCTGATTCTTCAGTTGTCCGCGAGTACACTCTGCCACGGTTCTGCCGCGGTCGCGGTAAAACCGCGGTTTTTCACCCTGTTCCGTTTGGAATTTGGAAAAACGTAAAACATAAAAGGCCTAGCCCTTTGAGTTAGCTTTCCAACTATATATTGTGGAGCCCAAATGGAGTTCTGAGCAAAAAGTTATGTCTATTTTACTAGACAGTGCGCAATATGCCTCCTCAAGTCTTCGTTCGTACTTAATTATCAAATTTGACCTCCGAACACGATCTCGGCTTAATTCCTTGAGATTTTACTCAGACTTCAAAGCTTCAAATCACTTAAATTCATTCCATAACATATATATAGCTCGGAATCACACCTACAAGGCATAAAACACATAATTAGTGCAAAACACTAGCAATTAAAGCGCAAACTCAATTAAAGTGCAGTAAATTCGAGTGTAATAAGCGACTAAAATATGCAATTATAGCCTATCATCAACACCCCACACTTAAACCATTGCTCGTCCTCGAGCAATCAAACTACATTTTTTTTTATAGACACGACCTTTTTAATCAATTCTCCTAACTCATCACACCAAGAGTATTTAAAATAGACTAAGCACAAAAGCGTAACATCTTCACCTTAAAATTTGACTCACAAGTACCACACGTTATTCACAACTCACCCACTTACTCTAATATAATGAATCAAGTGCCCTCACACAACAAAAGAGAGTAGTTCCACACAATAAAATTTAAGAACACTTAGGAACTCAAGATAGAAAGAATTCACTCACTCTCAGAAATAACATTCATATGCCACAAAAGATGCACCATAAGCTTGCCCGTAGTGTACTACTCCACTAATCGAGCTCATTCAATCTTGGATCAATTAGGACTTTATTTGGTTGTAATGCAGGCTACGGGACGGGTAGGATACATTTAGATATAAGAGTGACTACACCTCCCTAAGCACTTTAATACATATACTTTAACATTCAAACCCCATACTTATGTCAAACCAAAACTCCACCTTCACATCAATGTATATTACTCCATTCTTCTTTAAGCACACTTACATCAAGAGCCACCACTTATCGAGGAATTTTTTTTTCATAAGAATCCAACTATTTTTTTTTCCAATTCAAGTAGCTCTTACTTTTTCAAAACAGTGCACCTTTCTCCTTATTTCATTAGTTCCACTCAAGAGCCAAACCAACCACCCCACACTTTAACTTTTACATAGTTTATAATAATTCACGTGCTCATGAGAGGTTTCAATGGTTCAAATAGATGGTTAATTCGAAAAAATGGGTAAGGCTTGTAATGTGGTTGCCAAAGAAACAGGATTACAGGCTCAAAGGGGTTAACTACGATACATAATAATTAGGCGGGTAAAATATACATATCTGGCTCAACAAAGAAATGCCTATATCACTTCCTAGACTGAATAAAACTACTATTTCGCTTTGCAAACACACGGGGCAAGTTATAGGCATCAAATGCAATGCACAGAATATAACAAATCCTTACACATACATGGTACATAACTCACTCAGGATTGGTTTCATCAAGACACTCTAGTACATGCAGTTAAGCAAATTTAAAATCATACAATTTAAGGTACTTATACAAGAGTCAAAAACTGAGCCTAAGCGTCACAACCAAAGTACTCACTGTTCTCAATGCATAACCAAGTCAAGAGATATTGCTTCAATTCAAAGCACAACACAATGGCTCCTACTCCAAAAAAAAAAACTAACTACACCCGGTTCAAATAAAACCCTTGGAAAAGAACCGTGGTTTAAAGAAAAACCAAGGGGGAATTGCTACACTACCTAACACAAAATAAAAAATCTTTTTTGGTATTTTCTTTAGACTTACTCCCCTCAAGAAAACTGTCTAGAAGATCCGTCATCAGGAAAAGTCCACTCTTTTAAAAAAAAAAACACAGCTAAAGTAGCATGAAAAACTACCCAGATAATCTCCTCACCCCACACTTAAAATTGTGCATTGTCCCCAATTCACACCCATACATACAAGAGGGTAAAAGAAACTCTCTGATAGGCCAAAGGCCGAAGCACTAGCAGTTTATGGGGTACTCAGACTTCTCCCAAGCTTGGTCCTTCGTGTGGGTACCTCACACTTAGTTCCAACCATTTGGTTTGCTGATGCATCCTTCCAATACCTTTACTTTCCATGCTCCTAGAAAATAAAAAAATTGACACTACAAAAATAATACAATTAAAAAAAATAAAAATAAAAAATAAATAAAAGAAAGCAATAAAGCTGGGTTGCCTCCCAACAAGCGCTTGATTTAACGTCGCGGCACGACGCGAATCACTTTTTGCCTCCACCTCAAGCTTATGAATTGAACCCCCAATTTGGCATCAAGTTTTCGGCTATGCTCCAGGGGTGGAGGAACAAATCTAATTGGTCCAAGCAACCATTGTACTATTCTACACTTCTTGGCTTTTAGATGAGGTATGTAGTCAAATTCCAGAATATAGGCACCTTGGTCTTCATTCCTTGACTTCTCAATCGGCTCGGATGACTCTATTTTCATATCGTCATCCAAGCACAATGTAGAAAAATGTTTGGAGTGAGGACTAATGCGCTCACACACATGAACTTCAGGATTTTCAGCATCCTCAACATCAATGATACTAGAGTCAACAAAATTTGTATCCTCAATGTCCTTGGCTGACTCTAGTCTCACTTCTTCAACATTGACATCTTCAAATTCTAGTTGGCTAGGTTGTTGATGTTCTGCTTTGACCTCCCAAATTAATACCTCAAATTCATGCTCTTCTTGGCTACTATCATCAATATTGGATTGTTGAGCATTAAAAGCTCCAACCACTTGACTCAATTGAGCCTCCAACTTGCGAATAGTTGCCTCTTGCCTTTCTATGTGCAATTGTTTCTCATTGTTTTGTTCCAGAAGACACTTTAGCATATCCTTGATCTCCTTCAGGTCCGCATTCCCAGGTTCTTTGTTCCTATTAACTTCACAAGAAAAGGTGGAACCATCGTAGTAAGGGGTTGGGGGAAAATAAGAAATATAAGCACAACCATGAAGGTGACCATTTTTACCACCACACACATCACACACATTCCACAAATAAGATTGAGTTGGTGCACATAACTCGCTCTCAGGAACGTTTTGAAAATTTCGCCACGGGTGGTTTCCTTTACAATATGTATGGAGATCAATAGTAGAATTATCTACACCTAAATTCCCATAATTCCAAGATGTCATGTTTCTCAAATCAACAGTTATAAAAAAAAATACCAAGAAAAAAACAAAACAAAATAAAAGTTCAAACTTGAACCCTAGCAATATATACAGCTACAACTACACCATTAGTTCCCCGGCAACGGCGCCAAAATTTGATCACGCCCAACTATGCCTTATAAAAAGGACTAAGCGGTCGCTGCACATATAATCCGGTTTACAAGTCCGGAGTCGAATCCCACAGAGAACTAAGGTTTAGCTACAGCTGTTCACTATCACCAAGAAGACAAGCTTGAACAAATCCTAACTTATAGATATTAAGATTCTTCTGTTTAATTACTTAACTAACAAATTAAAATAGTAAATTAACAACTAACGATACTGAGGGTTAGAGAAAAGATTAAGGAGGTCTAGAGTTATGATTTCCCCTATTGTCGGAATCCTTCCCGGTATGTCTTCTATAATTTCGCCTAAGTATTCTCTACCGATCATGAGCACTCTTATTACCGTAAATCTCTCCCGAGTAATTACGACAATTTACTAGACGCACTCTCCCGAGCTACGCTAGCTGGCTTTTAATATAGCTCACTTCAGATCGCACCCAAGGCTTCGTTATCCCTAATCCCACCTTTAAACCCTCGGTTATTGATCCCTCATATACTCTGGGAGTGGTGTCGTTCAACAATTACCTAAATATGCACTCTCTCCCGAGTTATGCATACTAAATAGGCACAACTAATTGAGAGCTCTTCAACCAACCACAATATAAACGTAGTTGAACAAATAGAGAAAAGCTATGGCTCAATTATATAAAAACATAACAAGAATTTATCCTACAAAAGGTTCTATCAAAACTCTAGATAACAAATTAGCTATTCATAATAGTATGTAAAACTACAATACTAAAAGTCATAACCAACAATGAAAAATAGGAAGAGGAAGGAAAAAACTCGTAGAAGAATTCCCCGCCTTGCTCCCAATGTGTTCTTGCCTCCAAGGGTGTTGTCTAACCCTAAAGTAGTGTCTCTCCGCCTCCTTAGGTCTAATTTGTGTCCAAAATATGTCCTCCTTCTTGTTCTTGGCCGGCCTCCTTTGTTTAATATAGGGTTTAGGACTTAAAATCCCATGTTTTGCACTTTAGTTCCTGAAATTTTCGCTTCCTGCCGTGGTTTTGCCGCGGTCGCGGTGGAACCGTGGCCAAACATGCCCTCTGATTCTTCAGTTGTCCGCGAGTACACTCTGCCGCGGTTCTGCCGCAGTCGCGGCAAAACCGCGGTTTTTCACCCTGTTCCGTTTGGAATTTTGAAAAACGTAAAACATGAAAGTTGTAGCCCTTTGAGTTAGCTTTCCAACCTTTTATTATGGAGCCCAAATGGAGTTCTGAGCAAAACGTTATGTCTATTTTACTAGATAGTGCGCAATATGCCTCCTCAAGTCTTCGTTCGTACTTAATTATCAAGTTTGACCCCCGAACACGATCCCGACTTAATTCCTTGAGCTTTTACTCAGACTTCAAAGCTTCAAATCACTTAAATTCATTCCATAACATCTATATAGCTCGGAATCACATCTACAAGGCATAAAACACATAATTAGTGCAAAACACTAGCGATTAAAGCGCAAACTCAATTAAAGTGCAGTAAATTCGATTGTAATAAGCGACTAAAATATGCAATTATAGCCTATCATCGGTATACGTGGCAGGTGAATGGGCCCATATTCACCTTTGATATTTCCAGCATTCATGGGATTCAATCCCAATTTTAGTTGATCTATTAATTAATGAGAACAAGCAATATAAGAGAATTCGTAAAGAACTTTCTAGTTCTTTAATATTTACCCATGTGAATTCTCTATTATTTTTGCACATCATACATGAATTAACATGGCTAAACCAAGTATGCCAACTGGATAAATTATCAATGTTGATAAACTTCAGGTTTACACCATGATGTGTGCAATTATGAATAAACTCCAAGTTTATTATGATAAGGGTTTTTATATCAATAAATATCCACTTCGTTGTGGTATTCTTTTGTTTATATAGTACAAATTGGAGAATAAAGCGGGTAGCTTTTCACATACATATTACCCCGCTACAAGATGTAGTAATAGAAGATATTAAATCTTTCCTTTATTTATAGTCTCAATATAATCAACCGCTTTCGCATATACTTTGGAAACTGAATAAGTTTCTCTGAGACTTACTACAACACAATACCTTATTGGTAATTAATTGTGTTTCTCCAAAATAGTATAATTGGCTCTTGCAGAGTTCTCAATTAATTTTGTAGTACCATATATTCATCAACACCCATATGGTGAATATCTCTTTTAAAGAGAAAGTTATACCATTATGGTTATGGTCAAAATTATATGCAAGATCTGTTTCTTGCATTACCGTTGACTTTTAATAATCACAATGCCAAAATATTTTGGCATACAATAGGTACGTGACCAATGACCATTCATGCCATAATAATGATATTATTTTCTTATATCATCTCAAACCTCCTTCTAGAGGTGAGTGTGGTATATACCACTAGCACGCTCATATTCTTCCAAAAATGAATATGTATTCTTAAATCAGATGTTGTCACATTCACATCATGAATAGACCATAATCATCTATATGTGCTTTATAAAATCTCATGTCAAATCGATGACAAATATTTTCACAAGTGGGGGATTATTTTGAGAATCCTTATTATTCTCATTATCACAATGATGACGGTTATAATTTCATCTACTGCCACGTCCACATCCATTGATACATTCATAGTGATAATTTTATCTTCTTTCAGACTTATCACATACTGCTATCACATTTTCTTAAGGGAATGAGAATGGAGCAAATTCAATGGGACGGGTTTCCACTTTTTGTGCCCATAATCATACATGAATTTGATCATGGCAAGACATAGAAATTTTTACCACTTCAGGTGGTTATAATTTCTTACAAACTCCATTAGAGTTATAATCAAACTTTGTTGTCTTTGCTTGTATATAAAATCAAAGTATAGAATAAAAGAGAAAAATACGGTAAAATACTTACCTTAAATCCAGAATTTAATCATGAAGGAAGTTCATGGAATAATTGACAATCATTATGCTCAATCCCAAAGCTTCTACTCAATTGGTTAGAGTCTCGTGCTGATAACGTGTTATGAAACAATAAAAGAAGAAGAAGAGTATTGTAGAGAAAAGTAGGGAGAGAGAATTCTTATTGATATGAGATGAATTACAATGGAATAGAACCCTCTATTTATAGGGAGAGGGTGGCTTAGCCACCAAGCAATGAACCATAGAATCTCTCTAAATATAGACATTCACCATAAATAGAATTCTATTTATAACATAGATAATGTTTTTCAAAGGATTGTTATTGGTTGTCATTATAATATCTACTTTAATTTCACCTAAAAAGGTATAATGAAGATGATATTTCCTAATTTTATTTTTTTTTATTTTTTTTATTTTTTGAGTAAAAGATTATTCATATTATTGAAACAAATGCATATATGCCTTTTAGATACGATGGTGAGATATTTTTCTTAGCTTCATTTGTGTTTTGCGAGAAAGTTATTATTGTATCTAAAAAAGATATAATTAATTGGTAAGCCTAAATTTAGAGATTCTATTTTTATGTCAACTCCTTGATTTTCGCATGGAGAGAGGAGTAAGTTCCTTTTTGTATTTGTTGTACTAAACGTAATAATGAAATTTGTTGTAGTTAATGTTAATTGATCTCTTAGGGCTTGTAGTTATGAAAATTCCCCAAGTTATATCCGTATTGTACAAAATTTTACAAAGTTTACTCGCTCTGATCTGAAGTAGTTCAATCTCTTCAATGCAACTTCAGAAATCAAATATGAAATTCTTCTATCTTCCAAATTCAACTTCAGAAATTCGAATCTGAAGTAGTTCAATCTCTTCAATGCAACTTGAGAAATCAAATCTGAAGTTATTTTATCTTTCAAAATGCAACTTCAAAAATTCGAATCTTAAGTAGTTCAATCTATTGAATGCAACTTCAGATTTCAAATCATAAATTCTAAAACATAAACGTGCTTTCGAATTTCAATAATCCAATACACGATTCAATGCCCAAATCTACTCCAATTAAGCTTTAATTCGAAAAATAACTTTCAAATATCATAAAGAACGAATCTCAATCATCAATTTGTCAAAACAATAATAAATTTAACAAACCCATTTTGTGACTATGAAGAAGAAGAAGGAAAAGAAGAAACTCCAAGCACAAGGAAGAAGAAAATAATAATAAAGAAGAAGAGAAAAGTGTATATATATCTGAAGTTGTCCAAAAATTGAGTATCAGTTAAACTTTTTTTAAAAAGTGAGTACAAATACATTGGGTGACGCAAAACTAGGCGTCACATGAAAATTTTACCTTTCAATTTGGGTGTGTTTGGTATTGAGGGAAAATGATTTTTAGAAATATATTTTTCACGAGAAAATTATTTATTGATCTTTGGTATGAAAGAAAACATTGTACATGAAAAACATTTCCATCAAAAAAGAGGAAATGACTTCCTTCACTTATGAGCGAAATCGATTTTTCTTACAACTATCTTAATTTTTAGCTTCATATTACTTGTTTCAACTCAATATTAGATATTATTGTTAATCTCTATTACTCAAAAGTTTTATTAGAACATTCCTCAAGATGTCAATTGAATCTTCTCTACTTTCTTAATAACTGTATGGATATACTTAATGATTGTTGTAATTATGCATGCCTTGAGTCGATGGTCTATCGGAAAAAGCCTTTTTATTTGTTCCAAATAGGAGTAAGTGTAGCGACCCGACCAACCGGTTTGAGGATTAGCATTTCGTTTGGTGGCTTAAGGTCTCGAGTAGTTTCGTATTGTGTATTATAACTTGCGTATATGATCGGATTCGGCTTTCGGGTGGTTCGGGATTGATTTGGAAGAATGATTCTAGTGTTAGAAGCTTAAGTGGTAATAGTTGGCCGGAGTTTGACTTTTGTGTAGAGAATCCCAGATTGGTATTTTGATGATTCCAATAGCTTCTATGGCGATTTTGGACTTAGGCGTATGTCCGGATTTGGATGTGAAGGTCCGTAGATTGATGTGATGCATTTTGGCGAATTTGGAAAGTTGAAGGTTTGAAAGGTTGAGAGGTTTGACTGGTAGTTTACTTTGTTGATATCGGATTCAGATTTCAATTTCGGGAGTTGGTATAGCTCTGTCGAGTCATTTAGGACTTGTATGCAAAATTTGAGCTCATTTGGAATTGGTTTGATATGTTTCAGCATTAGTTTTAGAAGTTGAAAGTTTATTAGGCTTGAATCGATATGCAATTCGTCGTTTTGATGTTGTTTGATATGATTTGAGGCCTCGAGAAGGTCCGCATTATGTTATGGAACTTGTTGGTATGTTTGGACGGGGCCTCGAGTGTGTTTCGGATGGGCTACAAGCCGTTTATCCTTGTTTGGAATTCCTGTCAGTTGTTATCTGATGTTCTTCATCGTGGTCGCAATGAATCAATCGCGTCCGTGTAGAGATCTCGGTGGAGGCCGGCATTTTGTTCTTCGCGGTCGCGAAGAGGCGACTGCGTTTGCGAAGCTTTGAGGACTTTTGTCTTCGCGCTCGTGTTTTGGGATACACAATCGCGTATAAGTAAACTAGAAGAGGTCATAAGGGGTTTTGCTCTACGCGTTCGTGAAGATTTTTGGAGATTTTGAGTCGCATTCGCGAGCGAAATAACGCGTTCGCGAAGAGATTTTTTTGGCAGCTTATATTTTCGTGCTTCGCGATCATGAAGCATGTTTTGTGATCACGAAAAGGAACACCTGGGCATACTTATATTTACTCTATTTCGAGGGCTTTTGTTATTGTATCACTTTTTGAGTTAGAGAGCTCGGTTTTGGGAACTTTGGAGGGGATCTTCACGTATTGGATTGAGGTAAGTATTCTTGACCCGGATTGAGTTATATTTCATGATTCCATCTTTATTTTTATCATTTAATTAGTGATTTGAATTGGAGAAATTGAGGATTTTAGTGAAAACTTTTTAAAATATAAAATGATGATTTGAAGGCCGCTTTGATGTCGGAATTGGATAATTTTGGTATGGTTGGACTCATATCGAAATATGTGTTCGGATTTTGTGAGTTTTATTGGGTTCCGAGGTACGAGCCTGGGGTTGACTTTTTGGTTTTCATTAAAGATCAAAGCTTTATTATCCGAAATTATTTCATATGGCTCTTATTTATGATATTAAGTTATTTTGGCTAGATTAGAGCCGTCCGGAGGTTGTTTCACATGAGAAGGTCATTTTAGAGTACTGACTTAGCTTCTTTGGGGAAAGTATCTTGCCTATCTTTGTGTAGGAGAACTATCCCTTAGGATTTGAGATTTATTGTATCATTTGAATTATGTGAAAGATGTGTACTCGAGATGACGAGTGCATACTCAGACTTATATGTAGAAATTGATCGGTTTAGAATCTTAGGCTTCTTTCATGTATCTATTTGAAGTTGTTAGCACATGTTATATCTTTTATATGCCAAGTTTGTTCTTTCATATATTTATTTGAAGTTGTTAGCACATGTTATATCTTTTATTTGTCAAGTTTGCTATTACATGCTTTATTTGAAGTTTTTAGCACATGTCATATCTTTTACTTGTCAAGTTTACTCTTATATGCTTTATTTAAGATTGTTACCACTTTTATTATTATAAGACTTCCTTTATTGTTGAGTTATTCTTAATTGAAATTATTATTGTTGCATGATATCCTTTCGTTTCCGGGTTATTCTCATGCATTTAGACGTAATTGTTAGTTTATGCCATCTCTTTCTTTGTTAGTTTATTTCATATATATGCTTTATTTAAGGCTGTTACCACTTTTAGTATTATGAGACTTTCTTTATTGTTGAGTTATTCTTAATTGAAATTGTTGTTGCACGATATCCTTTCATTGCCATGTTATTCCCATGCATTTAGACATACTTGTTAGTTTATGTCATCTCTTTCATTGTTAGCTTATGTCATACACTAGAATTCGAAGTTTGCCATTTCATAGAAATACCTTCATTATTGAGTTTATCCTTAAGCAAATAATAGAAATTGAAGTTATTAAAAGTCATTAACCCGTTGTAGTTGAAGTTGTTGTTTAATGGGGTATTGTTCATTATTGAATTACTTACCCCGTTCATTTTGTTGCTATCGAAATTTTGTACACATCGTATTGAGCCCTGGACTATGGGTTGTGGTGATATTTGTATTGTTGTTTTAGAAAGGTTGTAGCCTTTAGACACTTGTAGTACGAGTTGATATGTCGTGCTGTTGTGATGTTAGCACATATGAATTTGTTGTGTGGATTGATTGTTGTTATGCGAAGCATAAGGGGTGGGTGGGTATCTCATTGTTGTTGTTATGTGGAGCATAAGGGTGGCATCTCACTGTTATTATTATGCGGAGCATAAGGGTGGCAATTCAATGTTATTTATGTGGAGCATAAGGGTGACATCTCACTATTATTGATTGTGTGTAATTATAGGGGTGACTATTGTGTGATTGTCCGAGTGGAAGGTGGCTACTATCGAAGTGATATAGGTGACTAATGATATTATCAGGGCGGAGTGATACGGGTGGCTATTGGAGTGATAAGGATGGCTATTATGTTAAATGTCTGGGCGGAGCGATATTGTCCCAAACACCCAACCAATAAACCTTTCTGCAAATCCCATCTTTCTCAAAACTTTAGTCAGAAAGATCCATGAAAGTCTATCATATGCCTTTGTCATATCTAACTTGATTACCACATTAGGCCATGCCTTAGTTCTCAACCTAATATCAGTGATAATCTCCTGAGTCAACAAGACATTCTCCACAATGCTTTTACCCTTAAAAAAGCCTGCTTGCTCATCAGAAATAAGATTAGGGAGAAGACCAACTAACCTCTCATGAATGACTCTAGAAAACACCTCATTTATGAAGTTGCTGAGACTGATAGGTCTCATGTCAGATAAAGTGTTCACCTCCTTCTTCTTAGGTAATAAAACTAGGTTTGTATGAGTGATAAACCTATATAGTTCCTGCCCATTGAAAAATGCCTTTACCATCTCCACCACATCATCTCCAACAATGTCCCAACAAGATTGAAAGAAGCTACCATTGAATCCATCTGGCCCACCATCACTGTCACCATTTAGCCCATACACTGCCTGCTTCACCCCTTCTCTAGTAGGCTGCCTCAATAATTCTTGATTCTGCTCCATATCCACCATGTGAGGTACATGATCAATGATTCCAAAAGATGAAGGAACTACATCTTCAAGAAATTGTGCTTGAAAGAACTTCACTGACTCATTAGCCACTGCTTTCCTATCATCAATCCAATCACCATCACTGTTTTGGATTCTTTTCAATTGTAATTTCTTTCTCTTCCCATTTACATGTGCATGAAAGAACTTGATATTTCTATCTCCATCATTAAACCATGCCATTTCAGATTTTTGTTTCCAAAATTGTTCCTCTAAAGCCAAGTAATTGAATAAGTTAGCCTGCACCTTTTGAAGCCTCTCCCTATTTTGCATCGTAGGGTTTAGCTCAAACTGTTCTTCATGCACCCTAACCACTTCCTCTAGGCTAGCTTTCTTTTGAAATATATCACCAAATGTTGCCCTACTCCATGTGTGGATCATACCTTTCATTCCACTTCCAGTCCCTATGTTAATAGGAGCGGGACTTATTCTTTTTCCAACGGCAACAAAAAGTTTTCGCGATAATGCCTTCTTCAATATCTTAAGCTTGTGATTGAAAAGAACGAATGGATTTGCATGAAAATTTGCTTGCCAATTCTCCTCGACCATTGCCTTGAAAGATTCATGTTTTGTCCAAAAATTCGAAAATCTAAAGCTCTTTTTAATTAGGACAAAATCTGGATTATATGTGATCAGAAGTGGACAATAATCAGACCCAATCTTGGACAAGTGAGTGACCACAATACTGGCCATAACTGTTGAAGCTCAAAGTTTGCAAACACTCTATTCAATCTTTTGAAGATACAATCCTCTTCTGCTCGTCCATTCCACCAGGTGTAGATACTACCTTTGAAGCCAAGATCTGAGAGGTTGCAAGTGTTCATATAGTGCCTGAATTCATCAACTTCATTAAAGACACTGGCAGCCCCCCAAATTTCTCTTCCTCATCCCAAACAACATTGAAATCCCCCTACCATCCAAGGAGTAGTCATATCTCGAGATAGATAGTACAAGGAATCCCATAATTCAATTCTCTCAATATGATCACACTTTGAATAGACAAGTGTAAGAATGAACTCTTTGTGATCTTTAGTATCATAGAGATTAAGTGTTAAATGTTGCACCATATCAATCACCACTGTTACATCAAATCTCTCATCAATAAAAGCCCAGGTTTTGTTTGAAGTATTAACTATTGTCTGTGCAAAACCAATCTACCTTCTATACCTCTCTATCTTCCTTGACTGTTGCATTGGTTCCATGATCCCAATAAAATGAAAATGTACTGCCTTTGCATTGTGATGAGCCTTTCAAAAGCTCTTTGAGTGTTCACTGATCTAATATTCCATGTAAGAGCATTCATCTCTAATTGATGGATTTAGGAACAGTTCTTCTTGTTTGGACCCCAGGTGGTTGAACAGTAGGGACCTCTTTCACCTGCTTTTTTCTTCCTCAACACGATTTTCCTTTCTCCATATGTCTAGGAGATAAATCCCCTTGTTTAGCTAAATTCTTGAAATTTTGACATGTTGATTCTGCATCCAAATCTCTACCTTTAGCTGCTGAGTTATCTTCCATTCCAAGCTATTGTTCTGATGGCATAATATGATTCTTATGTGCTTTAGGAACCAGAGTTTTGCTCATGTTTTCCTTCATCAATTGTGTAGAATTAACTGGGCTTTCAGAGATAGTAGTAGTTCCTTCCTTGCCCAATAATTCCAGCTTATTATAAGCTGGACTCTGCTCAAATCAGCTACTGCTTGTTGAGTCTCACCCCCTCCAACATCTCCAGGATCAATTGGATCACAACTTGGAATAGTAGGACCTGCTGTAGAGATAGGGTTGGGTTAGGGTTAAGTTTATTGCTAGAACCCTTAATTTGAGCATGTGCATCATCCCTCTTCTCCACATTCTCTTCTGCCTGGGCATCATCTTTGTTGTTTTTCCCATTAATACTGATTTCCTCTCCATGTTGATCTTCATCTTCATTCATTGCTTCATTAACATCATCTTCTGATCCTTCATATAAGTCACCTTCATCAAAATCATCTTCCGTTTGATCACACCAAATCCTTCCTCCCACAAAATTGATTTTTTCTTTCAAGTGTTCCTGCTCGGCAATAGCATTAGCGTCCAGTGATTATGATGGGACTTCTTGGCATGACTGGTTCATAGTGACATTATTTCCTCCAAAAGCACGATTTACCCATTGAGTTGTACATTCCCTCACTTCCTTCTATCCTTTCTCCTTAACCGTGTTGGTTTTATTAAGAGCAGTAACATTAGTAATAGCATCAGTAGCTTCCTTAGATGTCCTACTCCCAGGTGAAATAGGATTGAAAACTGGTGCTGCCGGGTTCAAAACTCTCCCAGTTTCCTTAGGAGTAGGTGTATTAGTTTGTTGAGTTTTGCTTGAATCCTCCACTACAACTAGTTAATTGTTATCATCTTTCTCCCCTTCATCATTCTCCAATGCAGAAAATTTATTGGTTGTTTGAATTTGTTGAGCAATAATTCCCAATAATTCCAGTAGCTGGAACAATATCCTTCCCTAAAGTACCTTGAATCTGCTGAGCATTACCATTAACAACTGGAACAATTTCTTTACCAGTTTACCTTGCACCTCACCTTGTTTTGCACCATTCTTCACACGATTATCCCTGACTTCTTTCCACTGTTCTCCTACATTCCCAACTACCTTCCCACTAGATAGGATCATAAAAGGACCCTTTTCTCTATTGTTGTCAGCAGCCTTAGCAGTAGTAGTTTGTTTATCTCGATCACTCTCCACAAATAATTATGGATGTAAGCTCCAACATGTTTCCTCATAGTGGACTTGTAACTTGCGCTCCTTACAGTATTTAGGAATATAATCATATTGGATTTTTACCCATTCAGTTGGAACAGTGCCAGTAGCTTCATCTTCAATATCCATACGAACTCTTTTGGGCAGCTCATTTAACAAATCCACCTGGTCCTTAACTCTAGCACATCTTGGCCTAGTGTTGTTGACAGTGGCCATGTCTAAGTGTAAAGGTGCGCCCACAGCTGAAGCCAATGTAAACAAACACTCCTTGACAAAAAATGTAGGAAGTAAATTTGGAAAAGAAATCCATGCCATAACTTTAGGAGTTTTTTCACCATGTTTAAACTTAGTATCATAAATTAAAGGTCGCATTTGATATTCATACCCATCCTTAGCTTTCAAATAATACACACCTTTGGAAGTGAGATTAGCATAATCCTCCAGTAAAGTTAATCTTATCAAAACATGGAGACTCCAAGCAATCCAATATTACATTCACCCTTCATTCCACATTGAGCAGGAAGAATCCTACGTAGTTCATTCAAATCTGGCCATCCATATGAAAATTTCCCCAGCACTGCATATTGTAATCCCTCAATAATGTTCAATCTTTCCACTTCTGCTTTCGTCCACTTGACTAAAGGTTGTCCATGAAGATACTTAACGTCTTTTATAGCAATTGGCTCGATTGGAATTAAACTGGAAGACGTCGCATGCATGGCAATATTTAATGCATTAGGTTTTAGGATCTTAGAGTAATCTAATGGTTGTGTTATAGGATTAGGAGTTATTGTAGGGTTGGGGGAGGTAGACCAGCCGTTGGAACTAGCTGGCCACCGGCTGGCGCGGCCATGGAAGCTCTTTCTCTCTCTAGTCGCATCAAGAGAGTGAAAATTTGCCAGAGCTTCTCTCTCTAGGCGCAGGCAGCGTTGGGTTTGGTATCAAAGGATTATAGCCTGTTTGGCCAAGTTGTTTTTGGCTAAAAGTGCTTTTTTTTTAGTCAAAAGTGGATTTTTTTTCAAAAATTGAGGTGTCTGACCAAGTTTTTAGAAGGAAAAAAAGTGCTTTTGAAGAGAAGCAGTTTTGGATAAGTAGAAAAAAATACCTTCTCTCCAAAAATACTTTTTTGAAAAGCACTTTTGAGAAAAATACATTTAGAGCCCGTTTGGATTGGCTTATTTTAAGTGCTTTTAAGCCAAAATAGCTTTTAAGTCATTTTATAGTGTTTGGATAAAGTAACAAAAGTGCTTTTAAGCACTTATTTTTAAGCTAAAATGACAAAAATAAGCCAAAAGCTAGAATTCCTAACTCTTGGCTTTTGGCTTAGAAGTCACTTACAACAAGCCCATCCAGACGGGCTCTTAGAAACAGTTTTTAAAAGCTTGATCAAACACTAATTGTTGCTCAGAAGTGCTTTTCAAATTAATTAACCAAACACGAATTGCTTCTCACCAAAGTACTTTTGAGAAAAGCACTTATGAGAAAAGTATTTCTTAAAATAAGTTGATTTTTGCAGCTTGGCCAAACAGGCTAGTAGACTTTCTTGATTTTATTCACTTTCAAATATTTGTTTTTGTAACTTCAAATTTTAAATACTTTCTTTTTCCTGTTCAACCAAACTAGTATACGTACCCGCGTGATGCGCGAATTAATTTAATGGGAAAATGAACGGAGAGCGATAATAAAAAAGATGTATATTGAAGTCAAAATTTAGTGACCGTATTCAAAAGAATTAAACCAAAACACAAATAGATGAATTTCTTTCACTTATTTCAAAAAGCATGTCATTTGTTTGTATTCATTAGTCAAATTGCAGCTTGAATTGATAAACCCTCCATGATTGCATCGAATTTAATTTTTTTTTTTTGGTTTCTCTGTTTGATGTTTGCGTAGCAAAGCTGCTTAATTTAATTATTATTTTTTTAAATTTAAATTATGCATTACGGTTATGAAGGTTTAGCTATACGACAGACTAATCTTTTAAAGGCAAAGCAGCTTGTGATTTTTGCCCGTAAGAGTAGTTTTGGAAGGTTATGCATTATTTTATATAACTTAGAAATTCCAATATTTTATGATTGATAGTAATACAAAATAAGTTTATGCTATTTGGAAGTCATTGATATGGAGAGATTTGTTCTTCGTTTAGTAGTACCCACTATTAATTGATTCCTTCTTTGAGCACACAACTTAGAAAATCATATTGTTTCAAATATCATTACACACCTGGAAGGGTGTGAACTTTTTTTAGCCCACAAAAATATAAGACAGAATGTTGGGAAGTCAATGCTTGTGCCATATTACCCCTTGATAAAACATAACATATAAAAGACTGTACATAACAATTGTACATGATTAAAAACAACTGTATATAAGGCTTGCTAAAATATTTGCTTCCTCATAAACATCTACTGCCAAACAGAATATCAAAAAAATCCTACGTGAAGAATAAAGAACTAAAGTAAGCTTTAATTTGTCACAATGTATAACCACCAAAGTGAATATAAGAAAAATACCTATTCTACTTCTAAGAGACTCATAATGGCAAATAAAGTTGTGAAAACGTATTCCTCTAAATATTTAACTCAAATTGTTATATATGTTTCATGGAGGATAAATTATGACCAAGAAATAGTGATGGAAAATTTTTTATCGAGACTTGGTGATATTTTTATATTTTTGACTTCCTCTAAGTTAGAATTAAAGTAAATGGAGAAGTATCCACAAATCCTATAAATTGAACCATTCCGAAATATTTCTCTGTCATAGCGATAAAAGGGTATAGAGCAACAACAATAGAATCTCCATGACACATTCCCTGTCAAACAGTCCAACCAAATAGAATTCAACTTTCAACGGCAAT
Source organism: Nicotiana attenuata (assembly GCF_001879085.1). Classification (NCBI taxonomy): domain Eukaryota; kingdom Viridiplantae; phylum Streptophyta; class Magnoliopsida; order Solanales; family Solanaceae; genus Nicotiana; species Nicotiana attenuata. Next base: position 92,501,984 of record NC_031995.1, on the reverse strand, counting down.
AAAATTGCAGCAACGAAGAAGGTACACTAACTTCCTATTAATTCAATCACCATATAATTGTAATAGCAGGTGAAAGGGGATAAAGCTTGAGTGATATTAAGTATAAAAATTCAATTAGTTCAAACAACTAATATGTTGCATAAATATATCCCTAACAGAAGGAGTCAAGTAACTAACGATTAAAGTACATATTCTATAAAAAAGATTCTGGATCAATACTTACATTCTTATACTACAATTCAGAACTTGTCCAAATAATAAAAATGTTTCCTTCCAAAACATACTTGACTATGAAAATCCATAATTGAATAGGTAAATTCACTTCACTGCAGCCAATGTTTTTCTTTTTTAACCACTTTGCAAACTTTGTTGCTCAAGAGTTAGACAACTCAGATCGTTATCTAATAATGCCGCAATCTTGTCCTCTTGTCATACGTCTTTAATGGAGACATCATGTCATTATCGTCTAGTAGTTTTCTATAGGAATAAAAAAAATTAACATTCAGATGCTTCGTTTGTTAAAAAAATTCATCATATCCATACTTGTACAGTCATTTAGCCACTATTTTTACATTTAAGCAGAACAAATTAAGCTCGAATAAAGACTTTCTCTGTTCTACTATGATAAGAAAAGAAAGGATCAATTGCAAAACAAATTTGCATTTTTATCAATAAGTTTCATGCAAGTGAGTAAAGTATTTTGTGGTGTATTAACTGAGTTTTAGCATTTCATGATTTACACACAAAACACAATCTTGTGATACAAATATCAATGCAGTTTATTTAATTTTTTAACAACATATATGTTTACTTGCTACCGAATATGAACCCTTAATTCTAGTAATCAAGTTCTTTAGTGAATCCTTCGAAGAATCCGTGTATGTGCAGATCTAAAATTTTATTGTCAAATATATCTATCTGCATATATAAGCAAAATAAGTGTCATTTTAAAGGACAAATTAAAAGTTAGCGAAGTATTTACCTGACATTCCTTCTCTTCATCTACGCTTTGAATAGTATTGAAGTCAAGGTCCTAACAAATATAAAAAAAATTAAGTCTTGAAAAAAGATTTAAATATGAACTAACGTAAATCTACAACTTAAATATGTTTTGATGTTTGTGAGCAATGATCACATACGGTGAAGGCATCTGAATGTGGAGCATGAGTATATTTCTTTATCAGATGCTCCTCATATGTAAGCCTAACAACACTATAAACTTCATCTTGCATCTAAATGTTCGAACTTTTGACAATGACCTTAAACATGAATTTTCTTTCCAGAATATTATTCAACTCTACTGGTTAGGAAGATTCGTCAACATCGCCAGTATTCTAGAAGAAATTTCGGCTTAGAAAATTATTTAAAAACAACTATGAACTTAATTTAGAAAAATACCTCAAGTAATCTTTGCTTCAATTCGTTTGCGGGCTTGCCTATGAGAAACATGGCTTTGCGGTCCCAGAGCAATAGTGAAACTGATCCAGTAGTGTCCATGACCCTAACTTGAAGCATGTACCTAAATACATATTTGATTTGAGATATAACTATATGTTTTGATGGGTTAAGAAAATATAATTTCTGTTATTACCTATTCATTGTTGAGTAATCTTTATTTTTATATTTTTGGTTTGGGCAACGATAATGTTACTACTTTTATCCACCTTCTTTTGACACTTCTTGCCTGAGGTACGACCACCCTCTTAGAAGTTCTAAATTTCCTATACCTGCAATAATTCAACTTGTGATATTGAAAATGAGGATATCATGTTTGTGCAAAAGGAATGATATAAATTATCAATACTTTAAATTAGGCATATTACGATTGTCATTAATCAAAAACCAAAATGCCAACAGAGATATGAATATATGTAGATTAATTTGTGGAAAAATAGTTATTTATATACAATTTTTTTTGATAATTAAAATTATTATTAATCACCAACGAAAATATTACAAAGCATAGCATTGCATTCCCGGCTAGCTGTTCTCTACAAAGAGTATCCAAGACCTAAAACTATCCGTTCTTTCTAACTCGATACATGTATTATCTAACAAAACTCAAAACAAAACACTATGACTACTTTCTTGCATACAACTTTCTTACTAAAGAGATTGAAGAGTAAGTTAAACTAAGCAGATTATCAGCTATTTAGAGTGAAGAAGTAAAACAGCTAAAATATAAAGTCGAAAAAATAATTACAATTATGCTCATATTACATGAAAAAAAGTGGCACCGTCTTTTTTATCCTCATTGTCTAGTGGTGCCAACAATGCCTAGAAATTAAAAAATATACCAAGAGCAGAGCAAAAATCCAGATTTACAAATTAAAAAATAGAGAAGCAAAACGTGATACATACTGTAGTATATCAATGAGAAACATATTTGAGGATATATAAGTTTGGTGCACAAATGCTTTAATCGGGTTATTTTCTACTGATTATCCCATGAATACGCACATATGCAAATTAAAAAGTAGAGTTAGCAGAAAGAATTATAAGACGATAACATATTTTTAATACCTTTTCATCTTGTAGAACCAATTCAATCGGGAAAGTAGCGCTTGAATTGTAACGATCGGGTACTTCCCATAGACGAACAACTCGAACTTTCAACTTCCATTGCATCTTCGAAATTGTTATATCCTTGATTAAATCAATGTGAGTAGTCATATTTTACAAAAACATATATTTTCTTGAATTTTTGATAGTAGTAGAAGATTTGAATATACGAACAGAGTACCATAGAAGTTTTTTTGAGGGATAAATTTGAATCTTTAACCATACTAAACGGTACAATTTGCAATAAAAGATAAAATACAGACCAATTTGTCCTTCACAACAGTTAGGAGTTCTGTGATGCGCACTTGTATAAAAAAAGCTTACATAAGGAGCGGTCTCACTGAACTACAAAAGGTTATTAGTTTACAAAGGAACTGGCTGAATATCACCGGTTAGGATGAGGACCTTTTCTCTTTATTTCCAGTAATGACATACATATGTTTCCAACAATAACAAAAGCTGAGGTCAAAAGCCAATGCAACTATTGGCATCTTCCCAGTTATATTTTCACCGTTTGGTTATTTCCATCATGATATATATATATATATATATATGTGCCAAGAAAAGCAAAATCTGAAGTTAAAAGCAGATGCAAACCATTGGCATCTTTACATTTACACTTTTATCGCAAAACAGGTCTTTTACATTAGTTTTTTAAAATTAATGAAATATGAAATTTGAATTAAATAAAGCACTTTTTTTAAAAAAAAATTACGGTCTTCATAGTTCAAAAGTAGATGATCAAATAATTTTTTAAAATGTATGTTTTAAACTTAGTTAACTTTCAAAAAAATAAAGCTGAAATTTTGAATTAAATAAAGTTGTGTTAATTTTTTCTTTAAAATGTATGTTTTAAACTTAGTTAAAATTGAAAAAAATAAAGCTGAAATTTTGAATTAAATTTGTATTAAAAAAAAATGGATCTTCATGGTTCAAAGTTAAAGAGTAAAAAAAGTATGTTTTAAAATAAGTTAATTTTTTAAAAATAAAGAAATCTGAAATTGTGAACAATTTTTTTTTTCAAATAATTTTATAGCTCCTATTTTTTTGGAGGATTGTCTTAAAGTGCCAAGTGGCATATTCTGATGGTGCCACTTGGCAAAATAAGAATGCTTTTTCTTCTGTTTTTAATTAAATATAGATATAAATATAGATATTTGGCCAAACGCCTATTCTATTTTTTAACAGACAACTGATTCCTTAATAAGACGGACATCGATTACTTAAACAACAACGTTTAATGCATTATGGATAATAGAGAAATACCGTACAACTTTAACCTTAAAATTGTAGATCTCAAGGGACTTTGATAATTACATTATCAAGACATCAAGTAAAGGGCAAAATTTTATTACTCCCTCCGGTCCAAAATAAGTGATTTTTTGGATGTTTTCACACAAATTAAGAAATCTACCTTTTAGCATTAATTAGCAATGGAATTGATCATATTAACCTTTACTATCTCACATAAACACTCCTAACACATACTCCAATACCATTTACTTCAAGGACAACGTAGGAAAAAAATAATTAATTCATTCTTGAAATCTGAAAAAATTACTTATTTTGAACCACAAGAAAAAGGCCAAAACATCACTTATTTTGGACCGGAGGGAGTATAAAAGATTCTCGAAGCTAGTAAAAGACATCTTAATAATCATGCCATGATATCTTTTATGGTACAGTTTTAATAAATCCAAATAAACAATCCAAGATATGACAACCTTAAAAGAAAATCTCACGAGTAAATCTAACAGCTAAACAACTCTAACTAATGTTGAAATTATTTCAGCTTCACCATAAGGATGTGGTGGGATAAATAAATAAAATTTCTCCGTCTTTAATAAGTGATCTCGAATTCGAGGAACTTGAGACCTGAAAATGAAGAAACTTCGGGTGAAAAGTACTTTTATCTTTAATTGCTCATATCTACTCCCTATGTATCAAATTATCTATCGTGTTTTCTAAAAATAGATGTCTCAAATTATCTGTCGTATTACAATTTCAAGACAAAATTAATTATTTTTTTCTTATTTTACCCTTAAAAGTAGTAAATATTCTTGACGACTACTCCTTAATTATGGAGTAAATATTTAGTAAAAATGACATAAGATAACTACTCTAAAGTGCTATTTGTGAATTAGCCAGTGCGTCCTGAAATTTAGTTTTTCAGGACAAAATGTCCTGAAGTTGAGATATTTAATTTAAAATTTTCGGACAAAATAAGTACTGGCTAGTCTCTAAATAGCATCGTGAGAATGACTATATGTGCACTTGCCCCAAATATTTATCGTAAGATATAAATAAGGATAAAATAGTCAAAAATCACTTATAATTAATATTTTCTTAAGGGAGTAAAAGAAAAATACAGACAAATAATTTGAGACCGAGGAAGTCATCCGAATTTGAATTTAATCGGATAAATCAATTTCAGCTGTAAACAAGCTTCATTGATCATTTACTGATCAACTAATAAAGCTACTTTAGGAGTAGTAAGTAAAACTTTTCCCATATTTTTGAGTATCTTGGTCCTACTACAAGACCAAGTCAACCTTCTATGGCTTTTAGTAAAATGGTCAAAAAAAGGCTTCTTCTAAGAAAACCAATAGAGAATCAAGAAAGCAATAAAAATCTCCTTTTCACCTGTTATTTTCTTTGACATAAATTTAGTTCAAGCCCACAAATTGAAAAATGATTACAACCCCAGTTCAGTAGAGAAAGTTTGCGACTTCCATTGGCTTTCCTACTACTTTATATTTACAACTAAGCTATTTGCTTTGGAGAAATACAATACAAGCATTAGATAAAAATGAAAAAATTGTGAGTTCATATTGGATCTAAATTTGGTTCTCTGAGCATGTTGCTATGAATTCTTGAAGTTGGTGGTTATTTGTTTTTTTAGCTTGTGGTGCTATAAAGTTAGAATCTTTTTGAGGTTTTTGCTCTAATGGGGATTTGTTTGAGCAACCAAATCAAAGCTGAGACTACAATTTTTACTGGTACAGGTATTTCACTTCAACCATCTTCTTTTAGAATTTGATTCTGTACCATTTCTGTATTTTCTTGTGCTTTGGGGGGGGGGGGGGAGACCAGAAAGACTAAAGTATGGCCTTATTTGGTTTTGGCACTATTATTTTTTTTTTCAGTATATTCCCTTGTTTTTGGTTACTTGTATGCTCTAGTGGTACTATAAGGACTTCAACTTAACCAGAGGTGATCCTTGGGTATGAAATCGCCTTAGTTAGGAAGCGCTTTACCCAATGTGGGACTTTCCGGCGCGAATCCGGATTAGTCGGACCCCAATGCGGGTATCGGACACCGGACACCAGTTGAGAAACAAAAAAAACAAAGCTTCAACTTAGTGCTCCTGAAGTTCAATTTGGTTAATTCTGGCTCTATATGGTTCAAATGATTTGCTTGCTTCAAGAAATGAAAAAAAAATAGAAGAAGGAAGAAGAAAGAAAGGTAAATCAAAAACAGAAGGATGCCGTTAAAGTTGCTAGGAGCTTGCCAAAAATATATATAAATAAATAATAAAGAAATGGTAGAGCTAGAGGATAAGGAAGAGAATTCGAGAAGCAGATTGATTGGATTTTGCATGGTAAGTTATGGTGTCATGAAAAATACAGATTGCAGATTTGCAAAGGCTTTGCTTCCAACTACAGTAATAATGTTGTTGTGAACTGTTTTGTTATGTATATGGAAAATTTTGAGCTGCAAAGATAGTAGTACTTGGCTTTTGTATGTGCATTTCATTTATTGTTCTTAGGTGTCATTTGATTGCAATGTATAAATGGATTCTGTCAGGGATTGGTTCGAGAAATGTCAGTGCAAATGGTACTGAGACTAGTACTTCATATAGCAAATGGTCATCAGGTTCCGTACCCCCCACTCCCCGTAGTGAGGGTGAGATCTTGCAGTCATCCAACTTGAGGAGTTTTACTTTCAATGAACTTCGAGCAGCCACTAGAAACTTCCGTCCTGACAGTGTAGTAGGAGAGGGAGGTTTTGGTTCTGTTTTCAAGGGGTGGGTTGATGAGCAAACTCTTGTAGCATCAAAGCCCGGTGCTGGCATTGTGATAGCTGTGAAGAAGTTAAATCAAGAAGGTTTGCAGGGGCACCGGGAATGGCTGGTGAGAGCAATTTCGCCACTTGGATTTACAACATGATCTTAGAATTAATCCTCTTCTGAAGTTTGTTATGTACGAACGAAAGAATGTAATTTTGAACTATTATTACGTCGCCTATCTGCATGCTTCATTATGAAAATCGTACGTACTTAATTACTGACTTTGCATGGTACTTCATAGTAGAATTGGGGTAAATATATGGTCAATAATGTTAGTATCAGTGAGTAGGATTACTTAATTTGCATCTAGTTCACAGTATGAATTTATAATTTTCCAATTCAAGACAGCTAATATTGCAAGCAGGGTAGCTGAATGTCTTTATGTTCTTGAACTTACAAATAATTGCAGGCTGAGATAAATTATCTTGGTCAACTACGTCATCCGAATCTTGTAAAATTGGTTGGTTATTGCTTAGAAGATGATCACAGGCTTCTAGTCTACGAGTTCATGCCTAAGGGTAGCATGGAGAATCATTTATTCAGGAGTACGTTCTGAATCTCTCTCATATGCTGCCAGTTGTTTGATTATCGGTCAGGCTTGTCAGATCTTAATATTAAATGAGGTTTTTGATTCAGGAGGTTCATACTTTCAGCCACTTTCTTGGAGCCTCCGTATGAAAATAGCCCTCGGTGCCGCGAGGGGCCTTGCATTTCTTCACAATGCTGAAACAAGTGTTATATACAGGGACTTCAAGACTTCTAATATCCTGCTTGACTCGGTATGTATATCGCATGTTTAAGGGTCACTTAGCTTTCCTTCATTCTCTTTGACCATGGATACGTAAATGCTATTGCTGATTTGATGCATTTGCTTTCATACGTTATATCTACAGAACTACAATGCCAAGCTTTCTGATTTTGGGTTGGCTAGGGATGGTCCAACTGGTGACAAAAGCCATGTCTCTACGAGGGTAATGGGAACATATGGATATGCTGCTCCAGAGTATCTATCCACAGGTTTGTTGTTCATGCCGCTCAGTTCCTCTCCTTTATTTTTCCATATGATGACATTATTTGTATTGTTCCTTTTTGATGGTGGTGTCAAGTTGCATAAGATGAATTTCGCATGTTACATTCTCATCAACTCCTGTTGACCTGCAAATGTACTCTAATTTAGAGGTCATCTGAATTGATGAGAGCATTAAGTTGTGCCGATTTTACTTGTGTATTAAATAGACAGTAGCTGCATTTTACATAACTTCATTGTTGTACATTGAAAATATCTTGCTCTTGCAGTTACATGAAAATTTGTACGATTTCCATGTTTATTACTCCCTCTGTTCCATTTTATATGACACCCTTCCTTTTTTAGTCTTTCTAAAAAGAAAGACATTTTTTTATGTTTGGATACACTTTAACTTTAAACTTCCCATTTTATCCTTAATGACATGCTCTAATATCCATAAAAATATCGTGACATATTTAAAGATCCGTGCTCGTTCTTTCTTAAATTTTATGACCAGTCAACTGCAACGGACGGAGTAACTATAACTGTCACTATTCACTGCTCATTGTAATACAATGGCACATCTAGTTTCTGACCTCCATATGTTTCTCTTATTTGGAAGGTCATCTTACTGCCAAGAGTGATGTATACAGCTTCGGGGTCGTTCTCTTGGAAATTCTATCAGGTAAGAAAGCAATAGACAAGAATAGACCAACAGGGGAACACAGTCTTGTTGGGTGGTCAAGACCTTATTTGACAAGCAAACGTAGAGTTTTCCGTGTTCTAGATTCCCGGCTTGAAGGACAATATTCGCTCACTCGTGCCCTTAAGGTAGCAAACCTTGCTCTTCAGTGCCTAGCCATGGACCCCAAGTTAAGACCAACAATGGACGAGGTGGTAACAGCTCTAGAGCAGCTTCAGGAATCCAAAGATACAGCGAAAAATGATGCTAACAAGGATCAGCAGTTAAATCGGCTTAGCAGTCAATCAAGTAGTGAATTCAACAGGTCATGCAGAAGCAGTTCAGAAGAGACTCCCCGTGCAGCAAATTATCCTCGACCTTCAGCTTCGCTTCGTTCTATCTAAAAGACAGAAGTAACACACTTGGCGCGCCAGGTACTAACATCCAATTTTAAGGAACTTCTGGCATGTAAGTGTACCAACATATTCGACATGTACGGTTTTTTTCTGTTTTCTTTGTCAAACGGCTGTTGAAATGAGGATTCATGAGATGTATAATGTATTGCAAGTAAAATTTTTGTTGTCTTGGAAGTGCAGAGTTTTGCTGTAATAAGTTGTTTTTCACGAGTTTAATATCAGTATTAAAGATATTAAAGAAATTTTACCCTGTACAAGTCACTAACAAAGAAAATAAGACAGGTTTACCTACTACAACAAGTTAAAATATATTGAATTGTAGTATAAAGATTTTCTTTACCGTACCTTTAATGCGTGTAAGCTATATTCGGATTTGTTTTTCACTTGATCAGCATGTGATGCAGAGGCGCACCTATGCTTTGAGTAGAGGGGTTACTGGACCCCATTAACCTCGGCAAAAATTCGACATATATGTGTATATATGTTGAAAATGGTTATATTTCATTTGGAACCCTTAAGATCAAAAGTCCAATGGGCGCACTAATTGAGCAATCGGCTCATGTGCCCCGCTACCTTCAAATCTTGAGTTCAGCTTGTAACCTTGAATCAGAACTTGAGAAAAGTAGGTATTATTAATGAAAATGACAAAATGAGTTGTACTTCGATTTTTCTTGATACTAGCTAAGGATTAAAATAATACATTGATAACTTGCCTTAACAGTATAAAACCATCACCATTTCCTTTACCCCTAGACAACCAAATCTTACACCTTTATTTTCTTTAAGAATTGTTTATTGACAGAATTACATTTTATGTCAGTTGGCCCAATTTCAGAACAAAAATTAGCCCATGTTTTGGAACTTTACCCGGCATAATTCATTTTGCAAATAATGCATAGCCCATTTTCATTGGTTAACCTAGTCTCCTTTATCCTTCTTTTGTCTTTCTTCAACTTTTCACCAAAACCTATATCCAAATGCTTCTTCCTCTTTTAGCTGCAACAGTCATTCTCTCATTCAACCTAACAGGAAGGCCTTTTCCATTACTGTAATAAACATCTCCTCAAGGAGACTAAATCGCTATTTCTATTTGGAGTCCTCTTTTTTTTTTTTTGTGCAATGTGAATTTTTTTAAGACAAAATACGTTTATCCTCCATTAATAATTTTTTGTTTCTTCTCAAATTGCTGGAAAGAGGTTGAAGAGTTGCAGACATCCTCAATTTTTTTCCTTCAATTTTCAAGGTAAATAGGTCGACGATGAAGTCAGTGAAATCATCGGAGAATGAAAAAGAGGTCTTGTGTTGTATTCAGACAATTTTCAAGTTCTTCAGATGATGTTCCAGTTTTATCTTCTTTTATAAAACAATTCCATCTCCATCTTTTCTCCTCTTTAATTTTCAGATCTAACTTCCACTGAAAAACTCTCTTTTGATATTTTGATACTGAAATAGAGGTGTAATATTGAACATAAGATGTGTTCTGGTATAAATATTGCATAACCACTATTTATACACACTTATACATTATTGTATAATTGTGTATAAATGTGTATAATTATGTTTAAATATATATAATTATATATAAATGTATATATATGTTCATAACATCACTTATATTCTTCTTCTCTTTCTCTTATTCTTTTGATATACATTATTATACATTCCATATACAAGTTTATACATAGTTATACATCATTATACATGTACTGCATATTTATAATCAAATTAATTTTTTTTTTCATGTTTTCTTCCTTTTTCTGGAATAATTCATGTATAAATCTACTTTCCTTGTTGATTCTCCGCCAAATCACGAACTTGCAACAATTGTTTCTAAATTTTACCATATAAGTAGAATCAACGAAAAATTGGGGGACAATTTGCAGCAGTAAAAACAAATTGGGGGAGAAATTATACGACAGAAGAATTAGAAAATCTCATGACTTCATCTAAATAAGATAATTATCCTGATTAAACTCTGTTGCCGAATAAAAAAAGCTAGAAAATACTCTTTTTTCAAATATTAGCCGAATATTTTTGGGCTACAGATTTATAAAGTTATGACTGTGCTATTATATTGGGGCTTTGACACAGTTACCCACAAAAACAAAATTATTTACTCTAGTCTACCCATAAACTTATTACATTTCCTACTCATATTAGTTTTTGTAGGGAATTTTCTCTTTATTCTCTAATTCTTTTTTATTTCTATGCTTCTTTTCTTTTCTCCTTTTCTTTTTTCTCGTTTTCTTCTTATTTTTTCTTTTTTCCTATTCTAATTTCATTTGACTTCTTTTTTTTATATTCTTTTTCTCTTCATAATCTAATTTCATTTACTATTTTCTCTATTTTTTACTATTCTTTTTTTATATATTATTACTAAAGAAAAATCAAATTGTGTACCAATTAAATGTAGCTAATACGATCAAAAAAATATTAACTAACATTTGATACCAGTATAGTATATAGTTATACCAACAGGGTATACAATTGTACGCAAAGAGTTAAAAATAGTTTAATTCAATTATTAAACTGAAATAATATTTTCTAAAAGGATCTAATTGTAAGAGTATACCGTTACATTATATAGCATACTATAATTTTTTTTTTTTTTGCATTTTTAATTTGCCGCTCACGCTAGGTAAAAGCTTAAAACAAATTAAAAGGGAAAAGGCAAGTGAATTTACGGGTAATAAGTATACTATTATAGTATATTGTATACTATTACAACATATTGTTACAATATCTTGCATATTATTACAGTATACCATAACAATATATTTGTATACTATAATGGTATACTGTTATAGTATAACTATATACTCCCATAGTATATTAGTATACTGTAGCGGTATACTGTTAGGTAAAGTGTTCTTCTTCGATTATTAATGTAGTTGTGTTCTTCTTCGATTTTCAACTGAAAATTTCGATCTCAATCACCTCAAATCAGCTCCAGTCTCGACCAAACTGACTCAACATTTAGTTACAGTTGCCAATCGATATTTTAATCACACCAGTCAAAATCTAATCAAACAATTACAAACTCGACAAATGCAATTTATGATTTTCAAGTTTCAAGGTCTTTCAATGGTTGATCTAATTTTTCTTACAATAAATCACAATGAACTTCTCAAAGGATATTAGAAATAGTTATTTGTAACATTGCACGTACAAAATAGTTATTTAGCTTATCATTAAACCATATCAAATCTCACTCATTAAAATCACAATAAAAAAAACTGGACAGTGACTCGAACAAACACAAACACTACGAGAAAATATGAGATATGTAAGACGGAGATAGTATTTTTGTTGCTGGAAGAAGAAACAAGAAGAAGGGAAAGGGGAAAGGGAAGCTTTAAGGAGGAGAAAGGTTGGTATGGCAATTGAGAAATGAGTGGACGGCTAATAATTTTAGTTGGGTTAGGTAGGTATAGTAATTATTATTAAAATGGGTAAAACCGAGTTATTATTTTGGGTTTAGTGGGTAATTAGTGTAATTTCCTCTATTATATTGCAAGTCACATGTATGAATTGTATTTATATGAAATTATCCCTTGTTTATTTGGATTGGTCTCCCCACCGTTATAAAAGAAGACGAAAAGAAGGGAGAGAAAATTGACTTTAGCGTTGATTTGGTCAAATCTAATACATCAACTAATTATAAAGTTGTCTGAAATAGTCAACTGTTTTGCACCTTTTGGAAGCGATGTATATAAGACTAAATCCATGATAATAAATTAATCTATTGTTTCATTGAAAAAAATTAATCTGTTGGAGGTTTGGTTAAATTAAATCCAACTATGAGTCGTTGAAGAGTTAAAAGACGGGAAAAGAAAGGGAAAAAAAATATTCTAACCTAATTACGTGTGCATTAAAATTTAAAACTGCTATTTCATTAAATTTTGGCTAAAAAATCAGATCATAGATTTTCTTTGAAATCTCCTTTGGGGTAGTCCCTGAATAGTTTACTGCAAGAAAGTTAGAAAAGTATTTTTGGTGCTACTGAAATCAGATCTATACTGAAGTTAATGTCCTAAACTAATTATGTAATCTATACTAGCGGAGCCAGAATTTGAACTTTATAGGTTTTATATTTTAGGATCGCAATATCATGTGTTAGTAATTGAGTTTTAAATTTAATTTTTATATATATTTAGTGAATTTCTTAATACAAATACAAGGTTTGAATTAAAGCTATTGAGTTTTAATTTCAATTTATATATGTATAGGTTTGGACTAAAGCTATTGGATCGGCCGAACCTGTAGCTAACCTTCTAGCGGCGCACCTATTATAGGCATCTAGCGTATTTGTCTGGATCATCGGTTGAAGAGAGCCATACGTTATTTGACGTTCCTATATAATTATTATAAGTACTAATAAAAGACTAGTTCTTTTCTGTTCTTTTCTGTCACCTAGGGAGGAACACTGCTCTTGAATTAATACTCGAACTAATTTAGTTAGTTAATCTCATCGTGAAGAAAGAGGTTTGTGCATTTCTTAATTACTTATAAGATTGTCATCTTCCTAGTAATTGTCCAACATTGTGCATGCATGATGTTCCTCTTTATATTTCTTTGTTAACCTTAGCTTCGGCATAAAACTGGGTGATTCGCAAGCAAGGATTAATCGCATCTGGATAAGTAGGTTTCCCTTTGAATTTTTCGTAGTGAACTTATGTGAGATATATTACGCCAATCGCTAGATTTGATATCTTTGAACCGTCAAACTTTGGTGTATACCTAGACAACCATAAGTCACACAATCAACCATTAACCGTCTTTGGTTCTCATTGTTGTATTCGTTTCATCCATAAATACCACCTGGTTTTATAAGTGCGTAGAAAACTGGCCTTTCAAAACTCTCTTTGAAGTGGCTAACACTTCACCACTTACAAAGGTGATTCCTAAACGTGTCATTCCGTAGATACACTATTTGATATATCATATATCAAATTTAGAAACAATTAAAAAGCCTTAATGCTTTATCTTTGGTATTGAACATTATCTCATAACGAGAATGGACCAAAAAATTTTAGTTGACAATGTTGAACCGTCATTAATGACTTGTTTGATCTCCTTGAACCTAGATCTTGGGATCTCCAGTCTTCTAGGTAGATTTACCGCCACAATGACTTGTCCTCGGCCATAGTCCCATTCCTCCCAATGATTTTTTAACTACCTCTCTAGGTAGGCCTTTCGTAAGTGGGCCATAGTCAATCGTGATAATTCCTCTATAGAGTAATTGACTAACGGTTTTATGTCTTCATCGTATATAACGAGATTTACCGTTATACATAACGCTCCCAGCCCTTCCAATTTCCGCCTGACTATCACAATGTATGCATATTGGTGCCAATTGTTTGGGGCAAAATAGAATACCTTCCACAAAATTTCGAAGCCATTTAGCTTCTTCAATGGCTTTATCTAATGCTATGAACTCAGCCTCCATTGTAGAACGGGCAATACAAGTTTGTTAGGATGACTTCCAAGATACCGCTCCTCTACCAATAGTGAATACATATCCACTTGTGAAATTAGAATTAGTTGAACCGATGATCCAATTTGCATCACAGTATCCCTCAATCACCGCATGATATTTACTGTAGTGCAAAGCAAAGTCTTGGGTATGTTTTAAGTATCCCAAAACTCGTTTCATCACCATCCAATAAGATTGACCTGGATTACTCGTGTATCGACTAAATTTACTTATAGCACAAGCTATATCTGGTCGAGTACAATTCATGATATACATTAAACATCCCAACACACGAGCATAATCCAATTATGATTTGCTTTGGCCTTTGTTCTTTTCAAGTGCAAGATTCGCGTTAATTGGAGTCTTTGCAACTTTAAAATCTAAGTGCTTGAATTTTTCAAGAACTGTTTTAATGTATTGAGATTGTGACAATGCTAAACTTTGAGGTGTCTTATGGATCTTAATACCCAAGATTAAATCAGCAACTCCAAAGTCTTTCATATTAAACTTGCTAATTAGCATACGCTTAGTTGCATTTATGTTGGAAATCATTACTCATTATTAGCATATCATCCACATATAAGTAAACAATGACTATGTGATTTGAAATATTTTTTATGTAAACATATTTATCACATTCATTTATAAACCATTTGACAACATTGTCTGGTCAAATTTCGCATGCCATTGTTTGGGTGATTATTTTAGTTCGTAAAACGACTTAACAAGTCTACCTTCTTTTCTTTTCCCCGAACCACAAACCCTTCAGGTTGTTCCATATGAATTTCTTCCTAAAAGTCTCCATTTAAAAAAGTTGTCTTAACGTCCATTTGATGGATTTCAAGACGGTGGTGCGCTTCTTCTCAACTCTTTAAGAGCTAGAAGAAGTGTAATTATATATACACTCAACAAATTAGTTTTCTTCTCCAATATGGAATAATGTTCCTTTATAAAGGAGGGAAAATTAAATTTTTATTTTCCCTCCATTTTTCATTCACCTCAACTTTTAACAAAAGAAATCCAACAACTAATTTTTGCATCTCGATTATTTCGCTGATACATAATATATTCCACACGCACAGGTACCTCCCACCCGGTATCTTCCCCCCTAAAATGGGGTAGAGTACCTTCACCACGAGCCAATAGGTTGGACCATTGGAGGTACGAGTCATAAGGGAGTAAGTGAGAATTTACTGTCAATCATATGAAGGTAGAGGTAAAAAGTAAGACAAAAAATAATGACATTAATTTTTCTAATCATAAAAACGTAAAGTCTTTAATATTTCTGTATACGGTAGAAACTGAGCTCGTCTACGACATGATAGATCGGGCTAGAAACATGAGGGACTGAAGATCGACCCTCGGTCCCATCGGTCCAGAACCCGAGATCAAAGTGAACGTCCTCGAGAACATTGAGTCCATGATCCCGGAATCGATCCTGACCCCGAACGAGCTCGAGGAAACAATGTCAGTATAACCAACAGAAGACAGAAATATTAGAAGGCCGAAATATCCGTGATTGGACGGATATTACGGCAGGAATCTCGGCACGTATCAATAAGGAACCGGCAAATCAGCAAATCATGAGATTTTTACCTTTTATAGAATTGTACCTAAAGTAGGACTCCCCTACTATATAAAGGGGGTTAGATTACTTGTAAAACACATGATATAACACGCATTCCAAACAATATATTATTTTTCTCCTTAAGCTCTTATTTTAGCTGTGTCTTGATATCGATCAAAGTGCATCCAGTCTAAGGGTGGCTAACCTCCCAAGACCGTAACTGTTCAATTCGTGTGGTTCGAATTTATTTAATCATTGATCATTTCAATTGTAGTTTACTTTATCGCTTTGTGACAAATTAATCCACATATCCTTAAAACCACTTACAAATTCAATTGTTATCCAATTTTGAGGGTAAATAGTTTGGCGCCCTAAGGATAATAATGGTTATTTGATATAAATATCCATAACACACACTACTTTACATTTGTTCTTTGAAGTGTCTTCGATTTCCGGTTAAAATTAAAAATGTCGAACTCTCAATCAGCACCCCTACATGTTGACAATGAGTTCGGCCACCATGGTGAAAACGACAATGAAGTACCCGGAAACGAGGTGCCCCCAGTCGACCTCGGCGGAGTCCCGGCCAAAGACCCTATCGACATTAGCTCACATGTGGCCATCAACGCAACTTTGCCCACCGATCTTGAGGACAGCGTCTGCAGAGATGTTCGATCGGTTGCACAAGGCACACACGGTGACGAAGATGATAGAATCAACTTGCGGGTAATCTTCGAAATGTTACAGGCTTAACAAGCAGCGACAACCCAAATCCAGAACCAAAGCCGCACGCCGAGTAGGATTGACCATCCGGGGAAGTTGTCCGCAGAGATGAACCGATCTCAGAGAGATCGAATGAGAAGGAGTGGGGGACCAACCCGGTAATCATGAAGATGCTCGAAGAACTAACGAAACGGATAGAGTTTGGGGAGAAGAAAATCGAGGCAAGCGATAAGAAGGTGGAAACCTACAATTCCAGGGTTGATCAAATCCGAGGAGGGCCAGTGATATTGAAGGGCCTGGACTCCAAGAAGTTTGTGCAAAAGCCTTTTCCTCCGAGCGCAGCTCCTAAGCCGATCCCTAAGAATTTCTGCATGCCCGAGATTCCTAAGTACAAGTGTACAACGGAACGACCGACCCAAACGAGTATGTTACCTCCTACACATGCGCTATCAAAGGGAATGACTTGGAGGATGATGAGATCGAATCTGTCTTGCTGAAGAAAATTGGAGAGACCATGTCAAAGGGAGCTATGATATGGTAACACAACTTACCTCCTAATTCTATTGACTCATTTGCCATGCTTGCAGACTCTTTCGTGAAAGCACACGCCCGGGCTATCAAGTGTCGAGACCAGGAAGCCGGACATTTTCAAAGTAAAACAGAAGGATAATGAAATGCTCAGAGAGTTCGTGTCCTAGTTTCAAATGGAACCGATGGATCTGCTGCCGGTCGTTGATTATTGGGCCGTTCAAGCTTTCACCCAAGGACTCAATGTTCGAAGCTCGGTGGCTTCACAACAGTTGAAACAGAATCTGATAGAGTATCGGCTGTTACTTGGGTCGATGTGCATAGCCGATATCAATCAAAAATCAGAGTCGAAGATGATCAACATGGGGATCCTTCCGAGTCTGTTTATCCTGTCAGACCCATCGACAAAGTCAAGAGAGATATTGACTGTGAACCGAGGTCAAACAGGGACTGATACCAGCCGTACAATTGAGATAGAAGAAGAAGAAGGTCTGGACAAAATTATATGCAAAATGAAAGGAGAAATGATCGAGCTCAGAGCACCCGGGGACTCATGAGCAAGAATGGTTCGACAGGCCTATCGGGCCTAAAGAAGCACCAAGGTTATCGGAATATAACTTTAATGTCGATGCTGCTGCCATCATATCAGCTATCGGACGTATCAAGGACACCAAATGGCCTCGACCTCTACAATGCGATCCAGCCCAAAGGGATCCTAACCAGATGTGAAAATACCATGGCACTCACGGCCACAGAACAGAGGATTGCCGACAATTGAGGGGGGAGGTAGCCAGTTATTCAACAACGGACACCTTCGAGAATTCCTGAGCGACCGAGCCAAGAATCATTTCAGAAATAGGGATTCTAACAAACAGGTCGAACAAGAGGAACCTCAACACATCATTAACATGATCATCGGTGGGGCCGGTGTCCCTCAAGGGCCGATGTTAAAACGCACCAAAGTATCCATCACAAGGGAAAAATGGACTCGAGATTACATACCAGAAAGAACTTTTTCTTTCAACGACGAGGATGCAGAAGGGATCATGTAGCCCTACAACGATGCACTAGTAATATCTGTACTCAAAAATGAATCTCGAGTTAAGCATATATTAATTGATCTAGGTAGCTCGGCCAACATCATCCAGTCGAGAGTCGTAGAACAGCTTGATCTACAAGATCAACTCGTGCCTGCGGTTCGAGTTCTGAACGGATTCAATATGGCATGTGAAACCACTAAGGGGGAGGTGACATTACCAGTAAATGCCGTCGGGACCATTTAAGAGGCCAAGTTTTATGTGATCGAATGAGACATGAGATACGACACCCTGTTCAGGAGGCCATGGATCCACAACATGAGGGCAGTGCCCTCGACTTTTCACCAAGTGTTAAAATTCCCAACGCTAGGAGAAATTAAAACAATCTACGGAGAACAACCAACCGCAAAGGAAATATTTGCACTCAAAGAGGTGGTTCCAATATCAACACTCACAACGTCAAAGGAACCAAGTTTGGGTACAAAGTAAGAGACTAAATAGCAATTACCGACACCGTCCACGACCCAACCGCATAAACAGGGGACTGATGAAGACGATGATTACGGGGTTCCCAGACCTTCTATAGTCCCCGATGATTCAGACGCCACTAAATCAATGGTCGAGGAGCTGGAACAGGTCATATTGATCGAGCATCTACCCGATCAGAAGGTATACCTGGGCACGAGGTTAACTCCCGAGCTCAGGATAAAACTCATTCAATTTCTTTTAGCTAACATAGATTGTTTTGCTTGGTCCCATCTTGATATGACAGGGATCCAACCGGAGATAACCACCCACAATCTAAGTCTGGACCCGAAATTCCCCACGGTGAAGCAGAAGAGAAGACCCCAGTCCGAGGTCAAACATGCTGTCGCGCCCCCTTTTTTCCTCCCGGCGGAGAACGTTCGGGTTTTGAAATTTCATGGGGGAACAACTCTTTTCCTTTTGTGAATTGGGTATTTGAAGAGTCGCCACCTAACGGAATACGCTGTGTTAGGGCACCTTGAGCAATTAACTCATCGACTAGTTTGCATCACCAGAGATTTAGGGTAAGGGCTCGAAATAACCTCGAGGGGAAGGTGTTAGGCACCCCTTGCGGTCCACAACGGTGGGCCCCGGCCGAACTTATATGAATTAGTCATTTGAACAAGTATACAATTTCACCACGTATTTGCAAATAAGGGGGGCATATTTTCATAAACACATGTACGATTCAGGCAAGAGATAAATTTGCACATGCTTATGTAAAGAGAAGAAAGTTTATTAAAACACATATGGAAGTGGGAAAAGGGGGGTCCTAGGTTGGTTGGCCTATAGGATCATACCCACACAATGCCCGGTAATCACTCCTCAATGAGGGGTCATACGTGACATTAGCGCGTTGTCATCATATCCTTATGTGATGACCCAAAAGGTCATAACTTGATTTTAAATTAAATTCTGTGTTTCCAAGGCCTTGAAAACCTCATTTAGAGTCACCTCAATTTGCGTGCGCAGTCCGAGCACGTAGCCGTAAAGCTTAAATATGAAAATTTGTGAAAAATGGTAAAATTTGGCTAATAAATGAATTAATTTGACTTCGGTCAACGTTTTGGGTAAACGGACCCGAACCCGTGATTTGACTATCCCGGAGGGTCCATAGGAAAATACGGGGCTTGGGCGTATGCCCGAAATCGAATTCCGAGGTCCCAAGCCCAAGAAATAAATTTTTAAAGGAAATTGTTTTCTGAAATTGTTTAAGGAAAATTTGAAATGAAATTTGATTAGAACATGGTGGTATCGGGCCCATATTTTGGTTCCGGCACCCGGTACAAGTCTTATATATGATCTAAGACATTTCTGGTAAAAATTTGGTGAAAAACGGATGTCGTTTGACGTGATTCGGACCTAAATTGCTAAAGTTGATGTTTTATGAAGTTTGAGAAAAATTCTTTGATTTCGAGGTTTAATTCGTTGTTATTGAGGTTATTTTGGCGATTTGATCGCAAGGATAAGTTCGCATGATGTTGTTGAGTTAGTACGTGTGTTTGGTTAGGAGCCCCAAGGGCTCGGGTGTGTTTCAGATGTGTTTCGGGAAGTTTTGGATTTGAGAAAAATTGCAGAAACAGCTGATCTGGTATACTGATGCTTTCTTCTTCGCGTTCGCGGGAGTTCCCAAGCGAACGGGTTGCATTAATTTTTACTGAAGGAAAATCCTTCTACGCGAACGCGTAGCTCAGGTTGCGAACGCGAGGCAGCAGGGGGTTATCCCTTCGCGAACGCGGTCCTGGCCACGCGAATGCGAAGGCCAAGTGGGCCTGGGCAGGGGGTGGGGCAATTACCCTACGCGAACGCGACATCTTGAACGCGAACGCGAGGCTCGAGGAGTTTCTACTCCGCGAATGCGAGCCGTTGTCCGCGAACGCGAAGGCTTATCCAGCCTAAACCATTGCGAACGCGAAGTGTGTGTCGCGAACGCGAAGAACATTTTTGCCCAGTGATTTTTAAAAGACCAAAACAGAACACTTACGGGATTTTCATAAAATTTCATAAACCTCTTCTTCTCCAAAGCTCTTAGGCGATTTTTGAAGCATTTCCTCACCATAATCTCTTGGGTAAGTAATCTTTAACTTGTTTTCTTCCATTTTTATCCACACCCACTAGATTTCTAGGCCTAAAATATGAGATTAAGGGTAGAAAATTAGGGATTTGGGTAGAGTTAGGGCTTTTTGATTAATTGTGATTTAGACCTCGTTTTGGGGTCGAATTCTGGAAATAATTATATATTTGGGCTCGTGGGTGAATGGGGGATCGGATTTTGGTTCGAACCTCGTGTTTTGACCAAGCGGGCCCGGGGTCAATTTTTGGATTTTTGGGAAGAATGACTAAAAAGCTATAATTAAGCATTGGAATTGGATTGTTTAGCATATATTGATGTTATTAAGTCGATTATGTTTAGATACGAATGTGTTGGAGCCAAATTCGAAAGGAAAGGCGGTATTTGAGGATTGAGTTGGCCGTGGAAGTTCGAGGTAAGTGTTTGGTCTAACCTTAGCTTGAGGGATTAGGAGTTGTGTCCTATTTGATATTTGTTTCTTATTGAGTACGACGTATAGGCATGGTGACGAGTATCTATACGTTGGTGTCGAGCATGACCGTGAGTCTTATATTGTGATTTCCATGATTTCGTTGTGTTATTCATGCCTTGGTGAAAATTTTTATTTGTTGCGTAAAGTTGTGAAAAGAATTGTGACCTATAAATGTTGAGGAGCGTTAGCTCCAGTTGTATAACGAATTTGTGAAAATATAAGTGATAATTGAACCT
Organism: Nicotiana attenuata; assembly: GCF_001879085.1. Lineage (NCBI taxonomy): Eukaryota > Viridiplantae > Streptophyta > Magnoliopsida > Solanales > Solanaceae > Nicotiana > Nicotiana attenuata. The sequence goes on along the minus strand of NC_031995.1, from coordinate 92,480,614 downwards.
CTAGAGCAGTGGCTCGAGTTGTGAAGTGAATTGTGAAGTAAAAGTGAGAAGAGAAGAGATCATTATGTTGCCCCCTTGCCGGGCTATTGTTGAGTTGTGGTTCCCTTGTATTGTGTTCTTAATTGATATTACGGACACCTAGGTTGATGATTCTTTGTGTTAGGTAAGGATTATGGTTATAGCTGAGGTAGTTAGATGTTAGAACAAGTTTGGGTATAGCTGAGGTAGTTAGATGTTGGAACAAGTTTGGGTATAGCTGAGGTAGTTAGGTGTTATAACAAGTTTGGGTATAGCTGAGGTAGTTAGGTGTCGTAACAAGTTTGGTTATAGCTGAGGTAGTTAGATGTTGGAACAAGTTGGTTATAGTTGTTTCTTTTTCCCTTGCCGGGTTAGTGTAGACTTTTTGATCCCTTGTCGGGGCTCTCGCTATAATTGTAAATATTATATATGGATCAGGTTGCACGCCGCAACAATATTATATATGGATCGGGTTGCACGCCGCAACAATATTACATATGGATCGGGTTGCACGCCGCAACAATATTATATATGGATCGGGTTGCACGCCGCAACACTATTATATATGGATCGGGTTGCACGCCGCAACAATATTAAATGGGAGCGGGTGGTACTCCTACCACAAGATATGAGAAATGGGATCGGGTTGCACGCCTGCAACAAGATGTGAACCGGGAGTGAAATCTGCCTTTGTTTTTCCTTGTTCTTGTTAGAAGTTGAATTTTGGTTTCCTGATAATTCTCTTGAGATTTTGTTTTATCTGTTATTCCCCGAAGCATATTTCCCCCTCCCATCTTTACTTGTTTATTTCTGCTTTACTTTTCGCTGTATATTATATAATTGCACATGTTTATTTGGTGGTCTGGTCCTAGCTTCGTCACTACTTCGCCGAGGTTAGGCTAGGCACTTACCAGCACATGGGGTCGGTTGTGCTGATACTACACTCTGCACTCTTTTGTGCAGACCCCAGTGTTGTCGATTTTGGACCGTAGGTGAGGCTATTTTCAGTTCACGCGGAGATCCAAGGTAGACCTGCAGGCGTCCGCAGGCACTAGCGTCTCCTCTATCCTCATTTCCTGTTTCATCTTCCTTATATTCAGAAACAGTGTATTGATATTTTCTTCGGACTTTGTATGTAGTAAAGCTTAGACCGTCTGTGAAACTGTGACACCAGTTCTGGGTAGTCGAGACTCAAACAGTTGTACTAGGTATTTATGTTCAGATAGTTAGTTGTTTTCTTCCGCTTATGTTAAATTCCGTTGTTTAAATATTATTATTATTATTAAAATTGCTAATGAATATAAAATGAGTAAAAAGGGTAAACTGTGAAATTAATTGGCTTGCCTAGCTCGTACTAGTAGGCGCCATCACGACTGCCGAGGGGGGAATCCGTGTTGTGACAAGTTGGTATCAGAGCTCTAGGTTACATGGGTCTCACAGTTCACAGACAAGCTTAGTAGAGTCTGAGGGATCGGTACGGAGACGTTTGTATTTATTCCCAAGAGGCTACAGAGTTAGGAAAAAAGACTTCACATTTATTCTTTCTTGTCGTGCGATTTTGTTCTCTCATTGCTAAATTGAAACCCCTACTCCTGTCCTTTCGCGAATGGCGAGGTCACGTACTGCTTCTCCAGCTGGATCACCAGCTTTGACTTGGGAGCAGTTCACTCAGCTATTTCTGGAAAAGTTTCTCCCCATCACTCAGAGAGAGGCCTATCAGAGGCAGTTTGAGCGTCTCCAGCAGGGTTCTATGACTGATACCCAGTATGAGACCAGATTTATCGACTTGGCTCGTCATGCTCTTATCATGCTTCCCACTGTGAGAGAGTGAGGAGATTCATTGAGGGACTCGTCCAGCCCGCTCAGTTAGCTAGAGATGGAGGTAGAGATGCTAGAGGTGGAGGTAAAGGTATTAGAGGTGGAGGTGCAGGTACTGTTCTGGTTTGTGGTAGAGAAGCTTGGGTTTCATTTTGCGCCGTGTCTGGTGATGCCTAGTGATTCTTTGAGTGCCCCTGTTTAGGTGTCTACACCGGTGGGTGATCCTATTGAGGTGGTTGGAGGTCTTGAGACTCGTGTAGATTCGTTGCTTCTGGACATGGTTGATTTCGATGTTATATTGGGGATGGACTGGTTATCACCTTACCACGCTATCTTGGACTGTCATGCCAAGAATGTGACCTTAGCCTTGCCGGGTTTGCCTCGTTTAGAGTGGAGAGGGACTCCTGGTTATTCTACCCGTAGTTTTATCTCTTGTGTGAAGGCTCGGCGTATGGTTGAGAAGGGGTGTTTGGCCTATTTGGCTTATGTTCGCGATTCTAGTGCTGAGGTCCCTCCTAATGATTCTGTGCCCGTTGTTCGTGAGTTTCCTGAGGTTTTCCCTTCAGACCTTCCGGGTATGCCACCCGACAGGGATATTGACTTTTGCATTGATCTGGTTCCGGGCACTCAGCCCATTTCTATCCCGCCGTATCGCATGGCCCCGCTTGAGTTGAAAGAGTTAAAGGAACAATTGCAAGACTTGCTTGAGAAGGGTTTCATTAGACCCAGTGTTTCGCCTTGGGGTGCGCCGGTGTTGTTTGTTAAGAAGAAGGATGGGTCAATGAGAATGTTATTGATTACCGGCAATTGAACAAGGTTACAATCAAGAATAAGTATCCGCTGCCGAGGATTGATAATTTGTTCGATCAGCTTCAGGGTGCCAGGGTATTTTCCAAGATTGACTTGAGATCTGGCTACCATCAGTTGAGGATTAGGGCATCCGATGTCCCTAAGACAGCTTTTCGCACTCGGTACGGGCATTATGAGTTCTTGGTGATGTCATTCGGGTTGACAAACGCCCTAGCAGCTCTTATGGATTTGATGAACCGCGTGTTCAGGCCTTATTTGGATTCGTTCGTGATAGTCTTCATGATGATATTTTGATATATTCCCGCAGCCGAGAGGAGCACGAGCAGCACCTTAGAGTGGTTTTCAGAATCTGAGGGGTAGTCAGTTATATGCTATGTTCTCGAAGGGTGAGTTCTGATTGAGTTCAGTTACATTTCTGGGTCATGTTGTATCAACAGAGGGTATTCAGGTGGACCCGAAGAAGATTGAGGCAGTCAAGAACTGGCCTAGACCAGCATCAGCTACAGAGATTCAGAGTTTCTTGGGATTGGCAGGCTACTATCGTCGGTTCGTGGAGGGGTTTTCATCTATTGCGGCCCCGATGACCAGGTTGACCCAGAAGGGTGCCCAGTTCAGATGGTCGTACGAGTGTGAGGCAAGCTTTCAGAAGCTTAAGACAGCTCTGACTACGGCACCGGTGTTGGTTTTGCCCACAGGTTCAGGGCCTTATACTGCTTATTGTGATGCATCTCGTATTGGGCTTGGTACAGTGTTGATGCAGGATGGCAAGGTCATTGCCTATGCTTCACGACAGTTGAAGATTCATGAGAGGAACTATCCAGTTCATGATTTGGAGTTGGCAGCCATAGTTCACGCATTGAAGATTTGGAGGCATTATCTGTATGGTGTGGCATGTGAGGTATTCACGGATCACAAGAGTCTTCAGTATTTGTTCAAGAAAAATGAGTTGAATTTGATGCAGAGGAGGTGGTTGGAGTTGTTGAAGGACTATGATATCACCATCTTATATCATCCGGGAAAGGCCAATATGGTGGCCGATGCTTTGAGTAGGAAGTCAGCCAGTATGGGCAGTCTTGCTTATATTTCGGTCGGTGAGAGACCGCTTGCTTTGGATGTTCAGGCTTTCGCCAATCAGTTCGTGAGGTTGGATGTTTCTGAGCCGAGCCGTGTATTAGCTTGCACAGTCGCTCATTCTTCGTTATTGGAGCGTATCTGAGATCGGCAGTATGATGATCCCCATTTGTGTGTCCTTAGAGACACGATGCAGCACGAAGGTGCCAAGTAGGTTACCTTAGGTGATGATGGAGTTTTGAGATTTCAGGGTCGAGTTTGTGTACCTAATATGGATGGTTTTCGAGAGTTGATTTTAGAGGAGGCCCACAGCTCCCGGTACTCTATTCATCCGGGCGCCGCAAAGATGTATCAGGACTTGCGGCAACATTATTGGTGGAGAAGAATGAAGAAGGATATCGTTGCATATGTGGCTCGGTGTTTGAATTGTCAGTAGGTTAAGTACGAGCATCAGAGGCCTGGTGGTTTGTTCCAGAAGATTGAGATTCCTGAGTGGAAGTTGGAGCGTATCACTATGGATTTCGTTGTTGGACTCCCACGGACTCAGAAGAATTTCGATGCAGTGTGGGTCATTGTTGACAGGCTGACCAAGTCAGCGCATTTCATTCCTGTGGCAGTCTCCTATTCTTCCGAGAGGTTAGTTGAGATCTATATCCGGGAGATTGTTCGTCTTTATGGTGTGCCCGTGTCTATCATTTCGGATCGAGGTACGCAGTTTACCTCACATTTTTGGGGAGCAGTTCAGCGAGAGTTGGGCACACGGGTTGAGTTGAGCACAACGTTTCATCCTCAGACGGACGGGCAGTCCGAGCGGACTATTCAGATTTTGGAGGATATGCTCCGAGCTTGTTTCATTGACTTTGGAGGCTCGTGGGATCAGTTTTTGCCTTTAGCAGAGTTTGCCTACAACAACAGCTACCAGTCGAGTATCCAGATGGCTCCTTGTGAGGCTTTGTATTAGGCGGTGTCGGTCGCCGATTGGATGGTTTGAGTCGGGAGAGGCTCGGTTGTTGGGTACGGATTTGGTCCAGGATGCCTTGGACAAGGTCAGGATCATTCAAGACAGGCTTCGTATAGCTCAGTCCAGGCAAAAGAGCTATGGCGGCCGCAAGGTTCGTGATTTGGCATTCATGGTCGGTGAGCGGGTATTGCTTCGAGTGTCGCCTATGAAGGGCGTGATGAGATTTGGGAAGAAGGGCAAGCTCAGCCCTAGGTTCATTGGCCCGTTGAGACACTTGATCGAGTGGGAGAAGTGGCTTATAGACTTGCATTGCCGCCGAGCTTATCAGCCGTGCATCCAGTGTTTCACGTGTCCATGCTTCGAAAATATCACGGCGATCCATCCCACGTGTTAGCTTTCAGCACTGTCCAGTTGGACAAGGACTTGTCTTATTAGGAGGAGCCGGTGGCTATTTTAGACCGGCAGGTTCGTTAGTTGAGGTCGAAGAGTTCTCCTTCTGTTCGTGTTCAGTAGAGAGGTCAGCTTGCTGAGGCTTCGACCTCGGAGTCCGAGTCCGATATGCGGAGCCATTATCCCCATCTTTTTCCCGACTCAGGTACTTCCTTCTTATGTCTGTTCGAGGACGAACGGTTGTTTTAGAGGTGGAGAATGTGATGACCTAAAAGGTCATCACTTGCTTTTAAATTAAATTCTGTGTTTCCGAGGCCTTGAAAACCTCATTTAGAGTCACCTCGATTTGCGTGCGCAGTCCGGGCGCGTAGCCGGAAAGCTTAAATATGAAAATCTATAAAAAATGGTAAAATTTGGCTAATAAATGAATTAATTTGACTTCGGTCAACGTTTTGGGTAAACGGACCCGAACCCGTAATTTGACGGTCTCGGAGGGTCCGTAGGAAAATACGGGGCTTGGGCGTATGCCCGGAATCGAATTCCGAGATCCCAAGCCCGAGAAATGAATTTTTAAAGGAAATTGTTTTCTGAAATTGTTTAAGGAAAATTTGAAATGAAATTTGATTAGAACATGGTGATATCGGGCCCGTATTTTGGTTCCGCCGCCCGTTACAAGTCTTATATATGATTTAAGACATTTCTGTAAAAAATTTGGTGAAAAACGGATGTCATTTGACGTGATTCGGACCTAAATTGCTAAAGTTGATGTTTTATGAAGTTTGAGAAAAATTCTTTGATTTTGAGGTTTAATTCGTTGCTATTTTGGCGATTTGATCGCACAGATAAGTTCGTATGATGTTTTTGAGTTAGTACGTGTGTTTGGTTAGGAGCCCCGAGGGCTCGGGTGTGTTTCGGATGTGTTTCGGGAAGTTTTGTACTTAAGAAAAATTGCAGAAACAACACTCATGCTTTCTTCTTCGCGTTCGCGGGAGTTCCCACGCGAACGCGATGCATTAATTTTTACTGAAGGAAAATCCTTCTACGCGAACGCGTAGCTCAGGTCGCGAACGCGAGGCAGCGGGGGGTTATCCCTTCGCGAACGCGATCCTGGCCACGCGAACGCGAAGGCCAAGTGGGCCTGCGCAGGGGTTGGGGCAATTACCCTACGCGAACGCGACATCTTGAACGCGAACGCGAGGCTCGAGGAGTTTCTACTCCGCGAAAGCGAGCCGTTTTCCACGAACGCGAAGGCTTATCCAGCCTAACCCATCGCGAAAGCGAAGGGTGTGTCGCGAACGCGAAGAACATTTTTGCCCAGTGATTTTTAAGAGACCAAAACAGAACACTTACGGGATTTTCATAAAATTTCATAAACCTCTTCTTCTCCAAAGCTCTTAGGCGATTTTTGAACCATTTCCTCATCATAATCTCTTGGGTAAGTAATCTTTAACTTGTTTTCTTCCATTTTTATCAACACCCACTAGATTTCTAGGCCTAAAACATGATATTAAGGGTAGATGATGATAGGCTATAATTACGTATTTTAGTCGGTTATTACACTCTAATTTACTGCTCTTTAGTTGAGTTTGCGCTTTAATTACTAGTGTTTTGCACTAACGCTGTATTTTATGTCTTGTAGTAGTGATTCCGAGCTATATAGATGTTATAAAATGAACTCAAGTGATTTGGAGCTTTGAAGTCTGAGTAAAAGCCCAAGGATACGAGCCGGAATCGTGTTTGGGGGTCAACGGATGATAGTTAGAGCGAACGAAGAATCGAGTAGGCATATTGCACACTGTCTAGTAAAATGGATATAACTTTTAGCTCAGAACTCCATTTGGTCTCCACAATATATGGTTGGAAAGCTAACTCAAAGGGCTACAACTTTCATGTTTTACGTTTTTACAAATTCCAAACGGAACGGGGCGAAACGCGCAAGATTTGAGCCGAAACGAACGAAATCGGGAAAAAGGGCCAGGTGGGCGCCACAGGCAGCGCCTGACGCCACCTGTGGCGCCGAAAATAGTGTGCACTAATAATGGGGCGCCGTGGAGGGCGCCTGGCACCGGGCTGGGCGCCGGTGACGTGAAATGTGTCCTATTTCGCCTGGGACAAGGTTATTTCGGCCCTAGACCTACCCAACACGTATAAAAGCAAGACTAAACCTATTTTTGAAGGGGAGGACGCCACTTTTGGTGATATCTAACACCACGCTTGGAGGAGGCTTCTAACTAGTTTTTCTTCTCTTCTCTTCCTTTAATTTCATAGTTTATTAGTTCTAGAGTTTTGGGTGCTACATGAACGTTGTAGTTTGAAGCTTGAATTGTTCTTATTATTTTATCATATTGGTTTATTTATTCAATCTTGCGCTTAATTATTTGATTGCTTGATCACCAATTGAATACTATCTACGAATCTAGGATTGAACTCGGGAGAGGGAATTCTAGATTGCATATAAGATTGAGTAGAGCAAGATCTTAACTCTTAGGGGGAGCGGATTTGCGGTTAGGATAGGAATATACCTAATCGCCTTGCTTGGTTATTATACGGGAATTATAAATGCGTTCTTGTTAATCCTAATTCCATAGGAATATAGGCGTTAGGTTAGCTTGAATAGGCGAGTTGTACTTCGGGAGAAGGCTACGAGCAATATTAACCCCGTCAACCAATAAACTAGATAAATTAATTAGACAATTTAGGTAGAAAACTCAACGGGATTGTTAGCCAACCCATAGCTCTAGAATATTCACTCACATTGAATTCGTCTCTATAATTCACCAACTTGTTTCCTTTGTTTCAGTTTATTACTCTAGATTATCTTTAGTTAAATATTCATACTTTGGATTCACTTGAATAGATTAACTATTTGGTTTAATTTAGTTGATAGTTAATCACAAGTCCTTGTGGGTACGATATCTGGACTTACAATCCTATATTACTTGTCGACCACGTATACTTGCGTGTGCGTTTGGGAGCAACAGTAGAAAATTAGGGATTTGGGTAGAGTTAGGGCTTTTTGATTAATTGTGATTTAGACCTCATTTTGGGGTCGAATTCTAGAAATAATTATATATTTGGGCTCGTGGGTGAATGGGAGATCGGATTTTGGTTCGAACCTCGTGTTTTGACCAAGCGGGCCGGGGTCAATTTTTGGATTTTTGGGAAGAATGACTAAAAAGCTATAATTAAGCATTGTAATTGGACTGTTTAGTTTTTATTGATGTTATTAAGTCGATTATGTTTAGATACGAATGTGTTGGAGCCAAATTCGAAAGGAAAGGCGGTATTTGAGGATTGAGTTGGCCGTGAAAGTTCGAGGTAAGTGTTTGGTCTAACCTTAGCTTGAGGGATTAGGAGTTGTGTCCTATTTGCTATTTGTTTCTTGTTGAGTACGACGTATTGGCATGGTGACAAGTATCTATACGTTGATGTCGAGCATGACCGTGAGTCTTATATTGTGATTTCCATGATTTCGTTGTGTTATTCATGCCTTGGTGAAATTTTTTATTTGTTGTGTAAAGTTGTGAAAAGAATTGTGACCTATAAATGTTGAGGAGCGTTGGCTCCAGTTGTATAACGAATTTGTGAAAATATAAGTGATAATTGAACCTCTAGATCAGTGGCTCGAGTTGTGAAGTAAACGTGAGAAGAGAAGAGATCATCATGTTGCCCCCTTGCCGGGCTATTGTTGAGTTGTGGTTCCCTTGTATTGTGTTCATAATTGATATTACGGATACCTAGGTTGATGATTCTTTGTGTTAGGTAAGGATTATGGTTATAGCTGAGGTAGTTAGATGTTGGAACAAGTTTGGGTATAGCTGAGGTAGTTAGATGTTGGAACAAGTTTGGGTATAGCTGAGGTAGTTAGGTGTCGTAACAAGTTTGGTTATAGCTGAGGTAGTTAGATGTTGGAACAAGTTGGTTATAGCTGTTTCTTTTTCCCTTGCCGGGTTAGTGTAGACCTTTTGATCCCTTTTCGGGGCTCTCTTTATAATTGTAAATATTCTATATGGATCGGGTTGCACGGCGCAACAATATTATATATGGATCGGGTTGAACGCCGCAACAATATTATATATGGATCGGGTTGCAAGCCGCAACAATATTATATATGGATCGGGTTGCACGCCGCAACACTATTATATATGGATCGGGTTGCACGCCGCAACAATATTAAATGGGAGCGGGTGGTACGGCTACCACGAGATATAATGAAATGGGAGCGGGGTACTCCTACCACACGATATGAGAAATGGGATCGGGTTGCACGCCTGCAACAAGATGTGAACCGAGAGTGAAATCTGCCTTTGTTTTTCCTTGTTCTTGTTAGAAGTTGAATTTTGGTTTCCTGATAATTCTCTTGAGATTTTGTTTTATCTGTTATTCCCCGAAGCATGTTTCCCCCTCCCATCTTTATTTGTTTATTTCTGCTTTACTTTTCGCTGTATATTATATAATTGCACAGGTTTATTTGGTGGTCTGGTTCTAGTCTCGTCACTACTTCGCCGAGGTTAGGCTAGACACTTACCAGCACATGGGGTCGGTTGTGTGGATACTACACTCTGCAATCTTTTGTGCAGACCCCAGTGTTGTCAATTTCGGACCGTAGGTTGGAGGCTATTTTCAGTTCACGCGGAGATCCAAGGTAGACCTGCAGGCGTCCGCAGGCACTGGCGTCTCCTCTATCCTCATTTCCTGTTTCATCTTCCTTATATTCGGAAACAGTGTATTGATATTTTCTTCGGACTTTGTATGTAGTAAATCTTAGACCGTCTGTGAAACTGTGACACCAGTTCTGGGTAGTCGAGACTCAAACAGTTGTACTAGATATTTATGTTCAGATAGTTTTTTGTTTTCTTCCGCTTATGTTAAATTCCGTTGTTTAAATATTATTATTATTATTAAAATTGCTAATGAATATAAAATGAGTAAAAAGGATAAACTGTGAAATTAATTGGCTTGTCTAGCTCGTACTAGTAGGCGCCATCACGACTCCCAAGGGTGGGAATCCGGGTTGTGACACCTTACTACCCAATTCCCTGCCCTTGGTCATAGCCTAAAGCGTTCTAGCAACCTTGAATGATATCCAATGCGTGCTCTACCCGTCCTTTCCTTGTGGCCCTGGAGGTGTTTAGGACCTCTAATTTAGGTAGTTCTAGACCATCCTAAGGTGTTTAATGGAGAAAAGTCTAAGCGTCAACCAAAACAATTTGGACTGCATTTAAAGGGGGGGGGGGACAATTAAAGGCTCACATTTTACCTCCACAAGAAGAACAAATAAGTGCACGTCTCAAACAACTGTTTCAGGTATTTAAGAGAGAAACCTTAGAGCATGATATCTAGGAGAGCAGAGAGTATACAGTATTGAATTAGGACCAAAGTGTCAAAGACCTATTCAGCTTGCCTACTGATTTTAGACTTGTTGAATATGAGCAATCACAGATAACAGAACATGGTTTTACAGTTGCAGAATTTTAATTATCCTACAAGCTTGCCTAGGCGTATAATAGTGATGTCCTATGAGCATGGTATCTATTATTGATCAGGAATGCAGTAAAATCGTAAACGATTTTAAACAGACAACTTGAGATCCTATAACCATGCTTTCTAGCAATATTAATTAACACGAAAAGAATAGGTTATTTACTTAAACTGATTCAAAACTTACCAGCATGAGCGTAGAGTTGAACTGATCTTAGGTCTAACTATAGGCATGATTTCTATTTGAACATAAGATGATGCAGGCAGGATTTATTTGATCAAGGCAAAATCCCTATAGGCATGGTTTCTATTAAAACTGATGTTAATCCTATAGACATGATTTCTAAGGAGATGGATTTGAATACATGATGTAATGGAAACTGAACTTCAATTACTTTACACCCTATAGGCATAATATCTAATCATAGAGCTGATTTAGATCCTATAGGCATGGCTTCTAATTGTGTGAAAGTAAAGCATGCATAATTCATTTAAACCAAAGCAGATCCTATAGGCATATTATCTAACAAACACATTTTTGAATCGAAATAGACCCTATAGGCATGTTATCTACCCGATTTTACCCACAATATGCAACTACCCACCCCTTTTTCACAAATCACCCCAATGTTTGTTTACAATAATTATTACAGACCAAGAACTGAATATAAATTACATAAATAAAATAGAAGCTAAGCTATAGGGAGCCTGAAGCAGGCCCAAAACAGTCATGGTGTACCAAGCCTTTACTGATCTCAAATGCCCAAAGTTCCATAGCCCAATTCAAGTCTAGGTGTGTTAGAGTTCCTAAGGATCTCAAGGATCCTGGGCAGTGCTTACACCCAGACTTTCCTCAAACAGAGACTGATTATGTGCAGTATGGAAGTGCCAGCCCTGATATGCCAGAGTTCAGAGAGATCTCAGGGGTCTCAAGGCAGTACACATATCAGAGGGGCAGAACCTAGTAATCTAAGAGTAATGTGAGAGTGCATAATGATTTGAAAGAGTTTGGTAAGCAGTAGCAAGAGGGCCTTAGGAATAAAAAAGGATTCTCTGAAACCAGTACACAATTAGGGTGGAAAACAGTTTGAGAAAACATGAAGAACTTTTTCAGAGAGCAAGTCACAGAACACACAATTTCAAAACAGACTTCACGCAAGGAGAAAAGGGTAGGGTACACTCAGAATGCACATTGGTGATGTCAAACAAATACACAGATTCTTTATGGAATTGACAAGTTAGTTACAAAGTCATGTTGAGAACACACAGGTCTTAGACACAAATAGGATCTCATTAGTGAAGTAGAGCAAGTTAGACTTAGATGAACAAACTGGAAAAACACTTCATGAAGCAATCAAGGTTTTAGAAACATTAATTATATACAGAACAAACAAAATTTAGTCATGCTGGGTGAGACAGTAAACACACAATGCAGCTCGGACATACTAGTGAGCAAACTATCTAAAGCAAGAGTATAATAGCTATAGCTTTTAACAGAATAAACTTAAACATGCTGAGTGATACAGTAATCTAGGCATGCTGATTGCTCATTGAATAGATATTGGAGATCACACCTAATGAACCGCAGCAATCAAAGAACAAATACATAGTTTTGGAATGGGAATTGAATCAGGACATACCAGTTAAGGAGAGAATACAGAGTATAGAGCAGAGATGGTTCAAGTAGCTAGCCTTGGCTTACAGGCGCCTGGATTAGTGAGTATTACAAATAACAGAAGGGGGGAGAGTTTTTGAGAGTGTGAGAGTGTAGATGAGCTAGCGTTCGTGTCCAGAAGTGAGGAGTAAAGGAGCGTATATATAGCACTTAAGAGCAAGGAAAATAAGGTAAAGGAAATCAACCCTTCTGCAATTAAGGAAGCCACAGAATCAATTATACATCAATTAGTATAATTTTCCCTCAATTAAGGGTAATTAACCAACGGTAAAGGCAGTCAGTGAATATCACGGTTAAATTAAATAAGGTAAGAAAGCTAGTCAAGATTGTAAATAAAGGGAATAGTCAGGAATTAGCACATAGGTCTTTTAACAAATTGATAAATCAAGAATCCGAATTAATCACTGATTTAGGAGAAAAGTATAGGTTTACCATGAATAGGCAAAGAATGAACATGGACATATAGAACCAGTAGAAAAGTCGAACCAAGAACATCAATAGAGGCACATTAGGAGAAGAATCACAGAAACCAAAGCATAGGGCAAAGTTAGTACACAAGTAATCTAGACAAACTCAGAATCCAAACAATAATGTCGAAAAAATTAGGGCTTTCTGCATAGACGAGTTAGGATTAAAGAAATCCTCAGAAATCGGTTAAAAGCGCACAAGAAACAGGAGATTAAACACTCAAAAATTATCGAACGTTATGGAGAAAGAAAATTTCGGGAAACCCTAGTCATAGAAGTCAAAAACCTGAAGTATGGTAGTGTTTTAAATCAGTCAGTGGTAGAGGAAATAAGAGAAGTTTAAAGAAAGATCACAGAAACTTGAAGAACATTTCAAACATGCAGAGATTCAAACAAAGAACCCAAAACATAGTGCTAATCGGTTGACAGTAAAGAAACAAGAAATTTTTAAAAAAAAGTTGCTGACAAACTCAGAATCCTTCCAGATCGGGACGGATTCATGGCCAAAGATTAGGGTTTTGAGGAGAAAGGGGAGGAGTAAAGAGAACCCGGTTTTGAACCAGAGATTTGAACCATGGAACTTCAATAGAAATCACTCGCAAACCATGGACGAACCCTTCAACAGCTTTGAACGAGATCTGGACCAGATCTCTTCGAGGTTCTTCCTCAAAAACCACATGATCGAACAACCAATGGGATATGAGACAAGTAGAGGCTTCGTACAGCCATAGGACGGCATAGATTGAACAGGGATTTAGAGGTTTGGGGTCGATTTTGGGTGACGGCGATTAGGGTTAGGGGTTGTTTCATAGAGAACTCGAGAGGAAGAGATTCAAAGGCGGCTGTTGGTGAAAAATGATTAGGGTTTAGGGGTCGTTTGAAACTAAAAAAGGAAAGGGTGGATTGTGGCCGTTGATCTCTGTGATCAACGGCCGAGATTGAAAGGGTTTGGGGCCGGATCAGGTATTAGGGTTTGGGCTGGGTAGGTTTAGGTTAAAATTGGGCTGGGTATTGGGTCAAATTAGGACCAAAATTGAAATACAAATAGGGCCAGATTTTAAATAGCCACTTTTAATAACTAAATAATTTATAAAAAATAATAAATGAGTTCCAAAAATATCTTTGTGTACTGAAATGATTTAAAATAGTTATTTAACATTTATAAAAAAATATAGAAGACCATTTTATACATAAATAACGTAATTATACATTAGTATGGGCTATTATTGCAATGATATGCAATTTAGCCTAAAAAATGTAAAATGTAATTATAAAAAATGCACTAGAAATATCTAAACACTATGTTGGCATGAGTAATGAATTTAGATGGCTAAATCACCGCAAAAGTAATAAGAAGGATAATTATTCGATAATTATATAATAAAAAGAGAAGAAATAAATTGATTTGGAGCATTTAAAATTGTAGAAAAATTATAAAAAATGCTTATGCATGCTTATAACTGCACATGTGCTATTTTGAAAGTGTATATATATATATATATATATATATATATATATTAAAAATATGTGAGGAAAAATTGGGTATCAACAGCTGCCCCTCTTTACCCGGAAAGGAGTAAAGAGTTTTCTGGTAAAGAAATGATGGCCAATTTTGACAGAATGGGGTGTTTTGAAAGATAGAGGCCGGACTCCGGTCTTGAGTTGCCTACATATCCCTGGTTTTACAGGAATCAGGTCATGTGTAGTTCTGGATTCATGAGCGGAATATACCGATGAAGTCATTGCAAGGACGGACACGAGATGCAAGAGCGGTTATGGTGAATGGTTAAGCTTGAGATAGTTTGAAGGAACTGGAGCGAGGTCGCTCCTGCTAGGATAGCAGTTGCTTGCTGGTCACCTGCAGATAAAGAGATGCTACAGACATAGATATGTGCGGCAATTTAAACATGATGCAGATTCCCTTTGGACCATGAAAGTTGTCCTTGGACGGTTAAGGATGATGTCCTCGGACCATGATGTCCTGGGCCATGAATTGTTTAGTGAGGGATTCGCAGGCCATGAAATGGTGTTCTCGGGCCATGCAGATGGTGCCTCCGAACCAAGATGCCTTTGAATAATGATATGCAAATTTGAAAGATCCTTAAGCCATGGCATGGTGTCTTCCGGTTATGAGGATGATGCCTTTTAGACTATGACGCCTTTGGATAGATTAGCAATATTTCAGCCCATGAGGTGCAGTAATATGATGTTAACAAGACAAGGCTTAGTCTTGTGAAATGAAAGGCTGACCTTAGCCTGGTTGCAAAGCAAATAGATAGTGCCGGAATAGAGCAATATTTATGCAAGGGGGGACAGTGCTTAGTCCCATGCAAATATGGAGGCAAGGATTAGCCTCATGCAGGTATGGAGGCAAGGATTAGCCTCATGCAAGTGTGGAGGCAATGATTAGCCTCATGCAAGATAGGGAGGCAGGGATTAGCCTCATGCAAGTGAGGAGGCAAGGATTAGCCTCATGCAGATATGGAGGCAGGGATTAGCCTCATGCAGGTAGGGAGGTAAGGATTAGCCTCATACAGATATGGAGGCAAGGATTAGCCTCATGCAAGTAGGGAGGCAGGGATTAGCCTTATGCAGGTGTGGAGGCAGGGATTAGCCTTATGCAGGTGTGGAGGCAGGGATTAGCCTCATGCAAATATGGAGGCAGGGATTAGCCTCATGCAAATATGGAGGCAAGGATTAGCCTCATGCAAGTAGGAAGGCTAGGATTGGCCTCATGGAGGTATGGAGGCAGGGATTAGCCTCATGCAAATATGGAGGCAAGGATTAGCCTCATGCAAGTAGGGAGGAAAGGATTAGCCCCATGCAGGTATGGAGGCAAGGATTAGCCTCATGCAAGTAGGGGGCAAGGATTAGCCTCATGCAGGTATGGAGGCAAGGATTAGCCTCATGGAAGTAGGGGGCAAGGATTAGCCTCATGCAGGTATGGAGGCAAAGATTAGCCTCACGCAAGTGGGGAGGCAAGGATTAGCCTCATGCAAGATAGGGAGGCAGGGATTAGCCTCATGCAAGTGGGGAGGCAAGGATTAGTCTCATACAGATATGGAGGCAGGGATTAGCCTCATGCAGGTAGGGAGGCAAGGATTAGCCTCATGCAGATACGGAGGCAAGGATTAGCCTCATGCAAGTAGGGGGAGGCAAGGATTAGCCTCATGCGGATAGGGAGGCAGGGATTAGCCTCATGCAGATATGGAGGCAGGGATTAGCCTCATGCAGGTAGGGAGGCAAGGATTAGCCTCATGCAGATACGGAGGCAAGGATTAGCCTCATGCAAGTATGTGGGACAAGGCTTAGTCCCATGCAAAGAACGAGTAGCAAGTAAGAGTAGTATATGTCTTAGCTGGAGATATATTCGGTGTCTGATGGTCCAGTTTGTTACGTGTATATTTTTGCGGACGCTATTGATACATCAGATGTACCTGCGTTCAAAGAAAAATTGTAAGTTTTGTGAGGGGGAGGTTGGTTTGTGCTTCTATCCGCTGGCCTTGCTTTGCTCCGTTCTGAAGGCCTTTCGAGTTTTCCTGGGTAACCTAACTGTTACGGAAATAGAGTTTTCGAAAATATGCAATTATTGATAAAAATAGATTCATTTAGAAACATATTAAAATATTAGGTATTTTAGATGAACTAGTGACTGTAACACATTTCAGAGACACTGCAGCTTTCTTATGTTTGAATTTTGAGGGTCCTCCTCAAAATTCTGCCCCAGCTTGGTAGATGATCTTTCGGCTGCTTGCGAGTAACGAGTCTTGTTGAACCTTCTTCAGAATTTTGAGAATCCTTCTCAAAATTCTGCCCCAGTTTCTTAACCGATTTCTGATCATCTGACATATATTAGCGTTGGCTGGACTTGCTCCGGAATTTTGAGGGTCCTCCTCAAAATTCTGCCCCAGTTTTTGATCTTGGGGAGAGGGGGATGGAAATTTTATAATGATATGACCGAACCCATAAGGCTGCCTACGTATCCCCTCTTATACGAGAATCAGGTCAAGTGTAGTTCAATTACATCAGATGAGTAGATGAAAATAGTCTAAGCATAATATCTTTTGACTGCGTCTGAATTGATTGGTTTTGGCCAGATTTCTCCATCCATTTCCGCGAGTATGAGTGCTCATCCTGTTAACACCCTGTGAACCATATAATGACCTTGCCAGTTGGGGAGAGAATTTCCCTTTGTCTTCATCTTGATGTGGGAAGATCTTCTTCAGCACCAACTGTCCTGGTGCAAATTGCCTTGGTTTGACCCTTTTGTTGAAAGCTTTGGACATTCTATTGTGATAAAGTTGGCCATGACATACGGTGTTCATCCTTTTTCCATCTATAAGGGCCAATTGCTCGTAGCAACTCCTAATCCATCCTGCATCGCTGAGTTCAACTTCCTGTATGATTCTTAAAGAAGGAATCTCTACCTCGGTTGGAATGACAGCTTCGGTACCGTAAACCAGCATGTAGGGAGTTGCCCTGGTTGATGTGCGAACTGTGGTGCGGTATCCCAACAGAGTAAAAGGTAGCCTCTCATGCCATTGTTTGTGGTTTTCTACCATCTTCCTTAGTATCTTCTTGATGTTTTTGTTAGCGGCTTCTACGGCTCCTTTCATTTGAGGTCTATAGGCGCTGGAATTCTTGTGCTTGATTTTGAAATTGTCACACATGGCCTTCATTAGATCACTGTTGAGATGGGCGGCATTATCAGTAACAATGGGCTCGGGAACTCCGAATCGGCAAACATGCGATCTTTGACAAAATCTGCGACGACTTTCTTGGTCACAGCTTTGTAAGATGCATCCTCTACCCATTTTGTGAAGTAATCAATGGCCACTAGAATAAACCTGTGCCCATTTGAAGCAGTAGGCTCGATAGGACCGATGACATCCATTCCCCAGGCGGCAAATGGCCAAGGAGAGCTTGTCGCATTGAGTTCATTCGGCGGCACCTTTATCATATCAGCATGCACTTGACATTGATAGCATTTGCGGACATACTGGACGCAGTCGGTCTCCATGGTCATCCAAAACTAACCGGCCCTGAGTATCTTCTTGACCAAGACAAAACCATTCATATGCGGGCCACAGGTCCCAGCATGTATCTCCTCAAGCAGTTTAGAAGCTTCTTTTGCGTCGACACATCTTAGAAATCCTAAATCAGGAGTTCTTCTGTACAAATTTCCTCCACTACGGAAGAAGTGATTGGACAATCTCCGAAGTGTGCGTTTCTGAGTGTGGTTTGCATGATCCGGATATTCTCCTTTCACCAAATACTCCTTGATGTCGTGGAACCAAGGTTTTCCATTTGTTTCTTCCTCAACATGAGCACAATATGCCGGCTGATTATGAATTCTTACTGAGATAGGATCAATGAAGTTCTTATCTGGATGTTGTATCATGGATGACAAAGTGGCCAATACATCGGCAAACTCATTCTGAATTCTGGGCACATGTTGAAATTCTATCTTCGTGAACCTCTTTCTCAATTCCTGCACATGGTGCAGATATGGCAATATCTTGGAATTCTTGGTGGCCCACTCTCCTTGTACCTGGTGCACAAGCAAATCTGAATCACCAATTACCAGCAGCTCCTGAATATTCATGTCGACTGCCATGTTGAGTCCTAGTATATAGGCCTCATACTCTGCCATGTTGTTGGTGCAAGGAAATATGAGTTTAGCAGATACCGGATAATGCTGACCTGTTTCTGATATCAAAACTGCTCCATTGCCTACCCCTTTGAAATTTGCAGCTCCATCAAAGAACATCCTCCAACCGTCGTGTGCTTCAGTAATGTCTTCTCCTACGAATGACACCTCTTCATTAGGAAAATACGTTTTCAAGGGTTCGTATTCTCCTCCCACCGGATTCTCATCAAGATGATCTGCCAATGCTTGTCCTTTGACCGCCTTTTGAGTTACGTAAACGATATCGAACTCACTCAACAGTATCTGCCACTTGGCCATCTTCCCAGTCGGCATGGGTTTCTGAAATATATACTTCAAAGGGTCCATCCTGGATATGAGGTATGTGGTATAGGCACAGAAGTAATGTCTCAACTTCTGGGTCGTCCAGGTCAAAGCATAGCACGTGCGTTCCAGCAGAGAGTACCGTGCTTCGTAAGGTGTGAACTTCTTGCTCAAGTAATATATGGCTTGTTCCTTTCTCCCTGTCTCGTCATGTTGTCCCAGAACACATCTGAAGGCTCCATCCAATATAGATAGATAGAGTAGCAAAGGTCATCCTCGTTCTGGTGGGACCAGAACTGGTGGTGTGGACACCTTGATCTTGTCAAAATCTTTCTGACAATCCTCGGTACAGCTTGTCTCGGCATCTTTTCTCAACATCTTGAAGATAGGTTCACATATGACTGTGGACTGTGCTACGAAGCGACTGATATAATTGAGACGCCCAAGGAAGCTCATCACGTCCTTTTTGCTCCTAGGCGGCGGTAATTCCTGAATAGCCTTGACTTTAGACGAATCTAGTTCGATCCCTCGACGGCTGACAATGAATCCCAATAACTTCCCTGCGGGAACCCCGAATGCACACTTTGCGGGGTTCAGTTTCAAGTTGTACCTCCTCAGCCTGTCAAAGAACTTTCTCAAATCTGCTATGTGATCTGCAGCCCTCTTGGATTTGATAATGACGTCGTCCACATACACCTCTATTTCTTTGTGTATCATATCATGGAAGATGGTTGTCATGGCTCTCATGTAAGTAGCCCCAGCCTTCTTCAGACCGAACGGCATCATCTTGTAGCAGTATACCCCCCATGGCGTAATGAAAGCTGTTTTTTCTGCATCTTCTTCGTCCATCCAGGTCTGGTGATAACCCGCGAAGCAATCTACAAAGGATTGGAGTTCATGCTTGGCGCAATTATCGATTAGATGTGTATGTTTGGCAGTGGAAAGCCGTCCTTGGGACTTGCTCTGTTTAAATCCCGATAGTCAACACATACTCTAACTTTCCCATCTTTCTTCGGAACTGGCACAATGTTGGCTAACCAGGTTGGGTACTCAACCACCCTAAGAACATTGGCTTTGATCTGCTTAGTAACCTCTTCCTTGATTTTCAGGCTCATATCTGGTTTGAATTTTCTGAATTTCTGCTTCACTGGCGGACACGTTGGATCGGTAGGTAACTTGTAAGCCACTATGGACGTGCGCAAACCGTTCATGTCATCATATGACCATGCGAAAATGTCCTCATACTCTTTTAAGAAGTGGATGTACTCTTCATTCTCTGTTGGCGATAAGTGAATGCTGATGTGAGTTTCCTTGACGGTCTCGGCGTCCCCCAAATTTACTGCTTCGGTTTCGTCCAGGTTGGACTTAAGCTTATTCTCAAAGTTTTCAACCTCCCTAACAACTTCCTCAGGTATCTCGTCTTCTTCATCCAAATCACTATCCTCATGTTGCGTTGCCTCATTACATGTCACAGTCACCGGTTCATTAGGAAAAGTAATAATAACGCTGTAGAAAGAAAAGTGTAGAAAATAATAATGAATAATAAAGAGCAATGCATTTGATTAAAACTGAAAAACATCCAGACAAGTACGGCTCGATGAATCGAGCATTTATTTTGAAACAAGTAAGTCTTTAGAACAAAGTTACTGAAACTCTTAAATGCCTAGAATGGCTATAGAAATAAAATCTTCCAGGCTACCCAGGGACTCGGCGGGCCCGGGATGGTGTGGCGGTCCAATTCCTGATAACAGCTCCCTTCTCCACATTTTGAATAGTGAGGCCTTCTTGCTCCTGCTCCTCAATTATTGCACTGCAGTCCATGTCTTCGTCCTCCAAGAACAGATTCTTCAACCCAGCTAATGCCTCTTCTTCTGTAGTTCCCCATATTGTGTCAGCTTAGTGAAAAGCTTGATCCAGATGCGGCACTGGTTGCTCGAGAGGGTAGTACGGTCCACGCTATGGAGGCGACCAATCTTTATACTCTTTCCATGTGTAGTGGTATTCGAGCCCGAAAGTAGTAGCATGACCCTTCAGCTGTATCGGTTTAGTAATACCCTGGAGATTCTTCCCGAGCCCTTTCTCGGGTTCATACCCAGACCATGCCAGAGTGCTTTCTATTTTGCTGCTCCACTGTTTGTCCTTTTCAACGGCGTTGACACGTTCGATGCGATGATAGGTTTCCCCTCCTAGCCTCCTTTTGTTTTTGATAACCGGAATGGTTTGGCTGGTGTAAATGGGGTTACTCCCGTCCCCGTGAATGATACCTCCTGATGGTTCCATTCAAACTTTACTGCCTGATGCAAGGTTGATGCCACAGCCCCAGCGGCGTGTATCCATGGTCATCCTAGCAGCAAATTGTAGGATGCAGATATGTCCAGCACCTGAAACTCGACATCGAACCACGTAGGCCCCATTTGCAGACAGAGATTAATTTCTCCGATGGTAGCTCTCTGAGACCCATCAAAAGCCTTCACGTTCATGGTCCCTTCTCGTATCTCGTATTGGCTTTTGCCCAACCTCTTCAGTGTTGTCAACGGGCAAATATTGAGACTGGATCCTCCATCAATCAGGACCCTGGTAATGAAGTAGTCTTTGCATCGCACTGTGATGTGTAGTGCCCTGTTGTGATTCAAACCCTCAGACAGCAACTCATCCTCGTGGAAAGTGATTTTGTGACTTTCCAACACCTGTCCTACCATATTAGACATTTCTCCGCTGCTGATATTATTGGGCACATAAGCTTCTCTCAACACTTTCATTAAAGCGTTCTTGTGTGCTTCTGAATTTTGTAACAGTGACAGGATGGATATCTGAGCTGGGGTTTTGTTCAAATGATCAATGACGGAATACTCCCTTGGTTGTACTTTCCTCCAAAGTTCATCTGGCCCTGTTTCGATGACAGGCTGCTTGGTAGTGGAATCCTTACTTGGTCTTCCCTGGTGTTCAGGTGTATAGATTCTTCCGGTTCTAGTCATTCCTTGTGCGGCATCGGATTCCTCCATCTTTGCCTTTCCTTTTCACCTAGCTTCGGCAACATAATCCCAAGGTATTGCTTTTGAATTGAAAGGAGTGTGGTTGATACGGTCACTGTAAAAGGTGCGACCACTTCTACCTCAAACGGGACAGGGGTGGCTATGGGTGGAGCCACTTCTACCTCAAGTGGAACTGATGTGGCTACCTCAACCTCGATTGGCGACTGAGTCTGTACTAGAATAGGAGTGAGTGTGACTAAGGGCTTAAAGTCATCACCTTCCCGAATAAGCCCAATCAATCCCTCAGGATCCCACTCTTCGTTCGTCTCTATCAGATGTATTCCACCACCTCTATGATCAGGGAGAGGGTTGTTGCGAACGTTGGGTGTGGCCTCCTTTGCCTGTATGACCTTGATGTCAATCAGCGCTGGATCTTGTCTTTCAATGCTCGGCACTCGTCAGTGGTGTTCCCCTTTATACCGGAATGGTACGCACAAGTTTTGTTATGATTGACCCATTGGGATGGATTCTCTAGTGCCACAGCGGGAATAGGAGTGACGTAACCTGCGGCTTTCAACCTTCCATACAGCTGGTCAATGGGCTCAGCGATGGCGGTGTATTGTCTAGGTGGCTTGCAGTTGAAATTGGGTCTCTGTCTTGGATAATTTTGGCGAGTCGGAGGCAACTGGAAATGAGGTGATTGGGAGTTATAGGTATGATAGACAGTGGCTGGTTGGGAATATCTGGGAGATGACGGTTGATATGTAGGTGGTGGTGCTTGGTATGTTGATGGAGTTGTTTGATATGTGGGCGGAGGTGTCCGATAGGTAAGTGGAGATTTCGAGCCCTGAGCCACCATTACTGCCCCAACGTCTTTCTTCTTTGATATGCCGCCTGATTGCAATCCTTTATTTGTGGCCTGCAATGCCTTAAAGTTCGTTACCATCCCGCTTTTGATGTCTTCCTCAATTCTTTCCCCAAGTTTGATGATATCGGAGAATTTATGGTTTTCAATAACCATCAACCTTTCGTAATATTGCAGGTCCTGTGCTTTGACGAAGAACTTGTTCATCTGTTCTTCATCCAAAGATGGTCTGACCTTGGCCGCTTCTGACCTCAGTAGGTAGCATACTCGCGGAAAGTCTCAGTGGTTTTCTTCTTAAGATTTTGGATGTAGAAAACATCGGTGCATTTTCTGTGTTGAACCTGAATCGGTCCATGAAATCTGACTCCATACTTACCCAATTGGACCATTTCTTGGGATCCTGGCTGATGTACCAGGACAAAGCATCACCAGTAATACTCCTCATGAAGAGTTTCATCCGGATTTTTTCATCTTTTTCGACCCCGACAAGCTTGTCACAATAGGTCCTCAGATGAACCCTAGGATCACCTGTACCGTCAAAAATCTCGAACTTAGGAGGTTTGTACCCCTCCAGCAGTTCTACATCTGGCTGTATGCACAGGTCTTCATAATTCAAACCTCCTATCCCTTTGCCGCCTTCAACACCCTGAACCCGACTTGTCAATTTCTTGAGTTCTTCAGCCATGTTTTTAATGACCAGGTCCTTCTCTGAGGATTCTGGTGCATAGGAAGTTGGTTGAGTAGAGTGAGGTATGGTCTCCACATATATGGGGTTGTTTTGATGAGTGCCAGGGACTTGGGTGTAGTGATGGTCATTGGTTGAGTTTTGAGGATCGGGAATGGGTTGTGATGTGTTTTGGGGAGTGTGGTAAGTGGCGGTTGGTGGGTACTGCATTAGTTGGTGGTGGTGTTGGTATTGGTAAAAGATTGAGATTTTTAGGTGGGGTTGTGTATTGATGTGGTGCAGGAGGGTTTTGTGGATGTTGGTTTGGTGTGTTTTGGGGAGGTTTTGGGTTCTTTGTGTTTTGTTGGTTGATGTCGGGGACATTCAGGGTGAGTGATAAGTTTTCCAAGTTGCGAACCTGCTCAAGCTCTCCTTGTAGCTCCAGTATCTTTTGTTCAAATCTTAAGACTAGATCATTTGGTGTCGGGGTACTCCGGCCGTCTGAAGTCTCTGCGTTCTCAACATTCTCCTTTCGAATACCGCTTAAGTCGTCCATTTTTGTTTTTCCTTTGCTTTTTGTATTGCTTGGAGGAGGAGGAGGTGGAGGGCCTTTGGATCTTGTATGATACGCTGATGATGCCAGTATGAGTGAACCAACCCTAGGGAATGGGAATAAAAATTAAAAAGAAAAAAGGTAACAAGTTAGTAGGGGTTTTGAAATGTTGCAGTATTTAAACACATATTGCGGAAATATAAATCCGCATCCTAATTTGGGAGCCTCGTTGTACCCGAGGTAGTCCTAGCGACAAATATATTTGGAGAACTTTAGATGCCAACAAATGCCTCATTTCATAATATGAAAAATAGACGAATCCCAAAACGACACTAAGATAATAGAAAAGTAAGTCACTATTGGCACTTGGCCTTATTACATTTTAAGAAAGCAAATAAATCTAGTCTATTTGGTCCCAGAAGGACCTTCCCCAGATTCGATCTTCCTGACTCCATCGTACAGGTCCCCCAGCTCGCGCAAACCCAACAGCAAGTAGGCTCTGGCCAGATGTCCTCCTTCAGTTCCTTCAGCATTCTGGCAATCCTCAATCCTCTTTATGACTTTACCCTCCAGCTCCATTATTCCTTGCTCGAGATATTCCAACTTTCTGTTGGAAGTGACTGCCATTTCTTTCCATTCTTCAATCAACCTCACATTCCTCTCATGTATCTCCCGGTGCTTATTCTCAGAGTCGTGGACCCTCTTGCGCAACCTGTTGTATTTGACTTGAGCTTCAGCTTCTTCGTCTATGATTCTATTCCCTCGATCGGCTCTTGGCCTCACCATTCCCTTTAGATTGTCTTCTAACCATGCCGGGTAGAGAGGTTCGCACCCTGCATTATACCTGTCAGGCTCAATGGTGTTCTTTTCCACAATGACCTTGCAGTGCCACATGTGCTAAGCTTGACACTTGTAAGGGACGTCATCGTCTTGAAAGTCTGCTCTGAAATGACTTATCTTGGCGACCCTTGGTACAACCTATTTCCTACCTGCTTTCCTCATAACTCGGATGGGGACATAAGGGTATATTCCCCTCAACCCAATCAGCACCAAGTGTGGAGCATCCCTGGATCTGATGATAAATTCGTCTGTTGGGAACCATTTAAACATCCATTGCACTTGTTCCTCGGTCAGATTGTCGAAGAATTCTACCCACTCTTTGGCACTTTCTGGCTGAGCAAACCTGTCCGGAATGTAGGTCATCCGCTTGGGGTGATGGAAGGCAATATGGTCATTCCAAGACCTTCGTGGAAATTCTTGGCGATACTGGCCCCTTTGAAGATGTTCTAATAACCACAACTGCAGCAACAGGTTACAACCCTCGAAATGCTTGACCCCTCTTTGACAGCGCTCCAGAGCCCTGTAGATGTCGGCTATGATCATAGGGACTATGGTGTATGTCTGTCCACTGATCCCTTCCATCAAAGTCTTGGCGACCATGGCCAACCTAGTGTGGATTCTTTCCCTTTTCATTGGGAATACTATCAGGCCCAAGAAGCACACAATGAACACGAACACTCTGTGGTGGATGTGGCCCAGAGAAGTGATAGAAAGCTCGTCATGGAAGGTACGGTATGACTTCCTATAGCCATACCTCTCATACAGATATTCGAAGGGTATGTAAGATTCTTTCAGGCATCCCAAGTCGGCATTTTTCTTCAGTCCCATCATCTTTAAAAACCCTTTACCAGTATGGTTCTCCGGCACCAATAACCCAGGGCTATCCCAAGTCAATCCCGCAAGTCCTCCAATTTCTTCTAGAAGTGGTGTCATTTCTATGTCGCCAAAACGAAACACAGCCCTTTCACTATCCCATAACAAAGTGGCAGCCTCGATCAACCTATTGTTTGGCTCAATGTCTAGTAGAGAAGGTAAATTGCCCAAGTACTTTCTTACGTGTTTCTTGTCACTTGAGGAAAGGTCCTCCCACCAATCTAGTAGCAATGGTGGAATGTTGCTAACCATACCGAATATGGGGACCTCGTGCCTCATTTCTGCAAAACAAAAGGGTTAGTCCCTTCTCCCCCACCAGACTCGACTATTTGTACATTCATGATTAGAATATTAGCATTTAGTCCTCCAAATTAATGCACAGAACGTGGTTGTGTCCGTTGGGATAATGGAAATCCCGGTGGACTTTTGGATAAGGCTCATCTTAAAGGATCATTATATGGACAACATATTAATCCGACTAGGTTTGACCATGATGCATGCACAATTTCGGTCAGAGTAAGGTTACTATGGGGGTCTAGACTTGTACCCTCAAGCGGACAACTTTAGGGGGAAAGGCACGGAACCGTCGACTGCACCGCTGATCGACTAGTTTTACCGCAAATAAGCCTTTTCGAATTTAAGGGTAATAAATTGGAAGAGTGCAACCACTCATCAAGTGTTGCTATAGGATTTTGGTACGCACGAGTGGAATATGATGTGGAGTATATGCAGCAATAACAGCATGTTGTCAAGTATTTGCACGTAAGAAAATAACAAATGCAGTATTTAAATAATTGAAAGACAGTTACAGAAGAAGAAAACAAAGAGACAAGTCAGTTTCAAGAAAATAAGGAAATCATAAAGGCTTAAAAAAATAAATAGTTAAAATTCAAATAAGGGGAAAGGGTACGTGGGATGGAGCATGCTTAAACTAATTCATAAGAAAAAAGTTCGTTAGGTAAGAGCCTAAATATATCCCTAGCAGAGTCGCCATGCTGTCGCGCCCCCTTTTTTCCTCCTCGCGGAGAATGTCCGGGTTTCGACATTTCATGGGGGAACAACTCTTTTCCTTTTGGGAATTGGGTATTTGAAGAGTCTCCACCTAACGGATTACGGTGCGTTAGGGCACCTTGAGCAATTAACTCATGGACTAGTTTGCATCACCAGAGATTTAGGGTGAGGGCTCGAAATAACCTCGAGGGGAAGGTGTTAGGCACCTCTCGCGGTCCACAACGGTGGGTCCCGACCGAACATAAATAAATCAGTCATTTGAACAAGTATACAATTTCACCACGTATTTGCAAATAAGGGGGGCATATTTTCATAAACACATGTACGATTCAGGCAAGAGATAAATTTGCACATGCATATGTAAAGAGAAGAAAGTTTATTAAAACACATATGGAAGTGGGATGTCAAACAAATACACAGATGGAATTGACAAGTTAGTTAAAAAGTCATGTTGAGAACACACAGGTCTTAGACACAAATAGGATCTCATTAGTGAAGTAGAGCAAGTTAGACTTAGATGAACAAACTAGACAAACACTTCATGAAGCAATCAAGGTTTTAGAAACATTAATTATATACAGAACAAACAGAATTTAGTCATGCTGGGTGAGACAGTAAACACACAATGCAGCTCGGACATACTAGTGAGCAAACTATCTAAAGCAAGAGTATAATAGCTATAGCTTTTAACAGAATAAACTTAAACATGCTGAGTGATACAGTAATCTAGGCATACTGATTGCTCATTGAATAGAATAGCAAATAGAATTGGAGATCACACCTAATGAACCACAGCAATCAAAGAACAAACACATAGTTTTGGAATGGGAATTGAATCAGGACATACCAGTTAAGGAGAGAATACAGAGTATAGAGCAGAGATGGTGCAAGTAGCTAGCCTTGGCTTACAGCCGGCTGGATTAGTGAGTATTACAAATAACAAAAGGGAGGAGATTTTTTGAGAGTGTGAGAGTGTAGATGAGCTAGCGTTCGTGTCCAGAAGTGAGGAGTAAAGGAGAGTATATATAGCACTTAAGAGCAAGGAAAATAAGGTAAAGGGAATCAACCCTTCTGCAATTAAGGAAGCCACAGAATCAATTATACATCAATTAGTATAATTTTCCCTCAATTAAGGGTAATTAACCAACGGTAAAGGCAGAACATATTTAAGAAAAAAAAAATCAAACGAGCAATTAGGGGTAAATAGACAGAGGTTTAATTAAGGAAATGATCAGTAAAGAATCAGTGAATATCATAGTTAAATTAAATAAGGTAAGAAAGCTAGTCAAGATTGTAAATAAAGGGAATAGTCAGGAATTAGCACATAGGTCTTTTAACAAATTGATAAATCAAGAATCCAAATTAATCACTGATTTAGGAGAAAAGTATAGGTTTACCATGAATAGGCAAAGAATGAACATGGACATATAGAATCAGTAGAAAAGTCGAACCAAGAACATCAATAGAGGCACATTAGGAGAAGAATCACAGAAACCAAAGCATAGGGCAAAGTTAGTACACAAGTAATCTAGACAAACTCAGAATCCAAACAATAATGTCGAAAAAATTAGGTCTTTCAGCATAAACGAGTTAGGGTTAAAGCAAACCTCAGAAATCGGTTAAAAGCGCACAAGAAACAGGAGATTAAACACTCAAAAATTATCGAACGTTTTAGAGAAAGAAAATTTCGGGAAACCCTAGTCATAGAAGTCAAAAACATGAAGTATGGTAGTGTTTTAAATCAGTCAGTGGTAGAGGAAATAAGAGAAGATTAAAGAAAGATCACAGAAACTTGAAGAACATTTCAAACATGCAGAGATTCAAACAAAGAACCCAAAACATAGTGCTAAATCGGTTGACAGTAAAGAAACAAGAAATTTTTAAAGAAAAGTTGCTGACAAACTCAGAATCCTTCCAGATCTACAAAGATCGGGACGGATTCATGGCCAAAGATTAGCGTTTTGAGGAGAAAGGGGAGGAGTAAAGAGAACCTGGTTTTGAACCAGAGATTTGAATCATGGAACTTCAATAGAAATCACTCGCAAACCATGGACGAACCCTTAAAAAGCTTTGAACGAGATCTGGACCAGATCTCTTCGAGGTGCTTCCACAAAAACCACATAATCGAACAACCAAGGGGATAAGAGACAAGTAGAGGCTTCGTACAACCATAGGATGCCATAGATTGGATAGGGATTTAGAGGTTTGGGGACGATTTTGGGTGATGGCGATTAGGGTTAGGGGTTGTTTCAGAGAGAACTCAAGAGGAAGGGATTCAAAGGCGGCTGTTGGTGAAAAATGATTAGGGTTTAGGGGTCGGTTGAAACTAAAAAAGGAAAGGGTGGATTTTGGTTGTTGATCTCTGTGATGAACGGTCGAGATTGAAAGGGTTTGGGGCCGGATCGGGTATTAGGGTTTGGGCTGGGTAGGTTTAGGTTAAAATTGGGCTGGGTATTGGGTCAAATTAGGACCAAAATTGAAATACAAATAGGGCCAGATTTTAAATAGCCACTTTTAATAACTAAATAATTTATAAAAAATAATAAATGAGTTCTAATAATATCTTTGTGTACTAAAATGATTTAAAATAGTTATTTAACATTTTTAAAAAAATATAAAAGACCATTTTATACATAAATAATGTAATTATACATTAGTATGGGCTATTATTGCAAAGATATGCAATTTAGCCTAAAAATATAAAATGTAATTATAAAAAATGCACTAGAAATATTTATACACTATGTTGGCATGAATAATGAATTTAGATGGCTAAATCACCACAAAAGTAATATGGAGGATAATTATTGGATATTTATATAATAAAAAGAGAAGAAATAAATTGATTTGGAGCTTTTAAAACTGTAGAAAAATTATAAAAAATGCTTATGCATGCTTATAACTGCATATGTGCTATTTTGAAGGTATATATATGTATTAAAAATATGTGAGGAAAAATTGGGTATCAACACATGCTTTCATCAAGGACGGGGTATCTAAACTCCTTAAAATAAGGTCCATTCGGGATGTTAAATACCCAGATTGGTTAGCAAACGTAATAGTAGTCCCTAAAAAGGGAACAAATTAAGAAAGTGTGTTGACTATAAGTATTTGAATAAGGCGTGTCCCAAGGACTCTTTCCCTTTGCCCAACATCGATCGCATGATCGATGCCACGGACGGCCACGAGATCCTCAGTTTTCTCGACGCCTACTACGAGTACAACCAAATATGAATGAACCCGAGTGATCAAGAAAAAACCTCCTTCATCACTATGTATGGAACATACTGCAATAACGTGATGCCGTTCGGATTAAAAAATGTCGGTGCCACTTATCAACGCCTACTAAACCGGATGTTCGAGGAACAAATGGGAAAATCAATGGAAGTTTACATTGACGATATGTTGGTTAAGTCCCTGCGAGCAGAGGACCATTTAAAACATTTCCAGGAAACCTTCACCATATTGAAGAACTATAATATGAAGCTAAACCCGGAGAAATGTGCGTTTGGAGTCGGATCAGGTAAATTCCTCGGATTCCTGGTATTCAACCAGGAAATCGAGATCAACCCCGACAAGATCAAAGCCATCGAAGATATCACGGTGGTGGACAACGTGAAGGCCGTGCAAAGGTTCTCGCTACTGAAGAAGAAGAATAACTTCTCGTGGACCCCGGAACGCCAACGAGCCTTGGAGGAACTCAAGTGATATTTATCAAGCCCACCACTGCTTCACACGCCAAAGGCAAACGAACAACTATACATATGCTTGGTAGTATCGGGATAGCGGTAAATGGAGTCTTGGTTCGGGAGGAGCAAGGTACGCAATTTCCAATTTACTATGTTAGCCGGACTCTGGGTGAGGCCGATACTAGGTACCCCCACCTAGAAAAATTGGCGCTCGCTTTGCTAAGCACCTCTAGGAAATTGAAACCATATTTTTAGTGCCATCCTATATGTGTTACGACTACTTATTGCAAAATATAATGCATAAACCCAAACGCTCGAGACGATTGGCCAAATGGTCCGTGGAAATCAGCGGGTACGACATTGAATATCGACCCTGGACAACCATTAAATCTCAAATTTTGGCAGATTTGTGGCCGACTTTACGCCGGCCCTAATACCCGAGGTCAAAAGAGAGTTGTTGGTAAACTCGGGGACGTCTTTAGGAATATGGACCCTCTTTACGGACGCGCCTCGAACGCAAAAGGGTCCGGGCTTGGCATCGTATTGAAGCCACCAACAGGCAATGTAGTTGGACAGTTTGTTAGGACTATGAAATTGACTAACAACGAGGCCGAATATGAGGCCATAATGGCAGGTCTCGAACAAGCCAAAAGCTTGGGGGTGGAGGCGATCGAAGCTAAGTGCAACTCCCTCTTCGTGGTGAACCAAGTTAATGGGACATGCGAGGTCAGAGAGGAACGAATGCAAAGGTACCTGGATAAGTTGCAGGTAACATTGCAGTGGTTCAAGGAGTGGACTTTACAACACGTACCTCGGGATGAAAACGGCAAGGTCGATGCCCTTGCTAACTAAGGGTCGTCGGTCGAAGACGACGAGCTCAACTCGGGGGCAGTCGTGCAACTCATGAGATCAGTAGTAGAAGAAGGTCATGCTGAGATAAACTCTACAAGCTTGACTTGGGATTGGAGAAACAAATATGTAGAATATCTGAAGACTGGAAAACTGCCCTCGGATCCAAAAGAATCGAGGGCCCAGCGTACGAAGGCAGCCCAATTTAGCTTGTCCGAAGATGGAACCTTGTTCAGAAGAACGTTCAATGGCCCACTAACGATATGTCTAGGACCGGGAGATACCGAATACGTCCTGAGGGAAGTTCACGAGGGCACCTGCGAAAATCATTCATGCACCAAATCAATGGTTCGAAAGGTAATCAGAGCCGGCTATTACTGGATCAACATGGGAAAGGACGCAAAGGAGTTCGTGCGAAAATGTGATGGGTGCCAAAAACATGCTCCGATGATTCATCAACCCGGGGAGCTGTTGCATTCGGTTTAGTCACCATGGTCGTTCATAAAGTGGGGAATGGACATCATCGGCCCCCTTCCATGGGCACCCAGTAAGGCTCAATTTATATTGATTATGACTGACTATTTTTCTAAGTGGGCGGAAGCCCAGGCATACGAGAAGGTTAGGGAGAAGGAAGACATCGATTTCATTTGGGACCACATCATATGCCGGTTCGAAATATCGGCCAAGATTGTGTGCGACAATGGGAAACAATTCATCGGTAGCAAAGTAAGCAAGTTTCTTGAAGACCACAAGATCAAAAGGATCCTATCAATACCCTACCACCCTAGTGGGAGTTG
The DNA here is from genome assembly GCF_001879085.1 of Nicotiana attenuata. Taxonomy (NCBI): domain Eukaryota; kingdom Viridiplantae; phylum Streptophyta; class Magnoliopsida; order Solanales; family Solanaceae; genus Nicotiana; species Nicotiana attenuata. Next base: position 92,448,839 of record NC_031995.1, on the reverse strand, counting down.
AACAAATGATCTTACAAAGGTTTTGAGCACCCTTGACCATAATCCAAAACCTCAAAAAGAGGTTAACCGATGCTAAAGGAAAATGGAAGAAAATGCTACCCGAATTCTTATGGGCAATACCGTACAACCTCAAAGTCCAGAACCAGGGCCACCCCATTTTCGCTGGTCTGCAGTGTCGAAGCCCTAATACTGGTTGAAGTCGGAGAACCAAGTCTCAGGTTCCGATACGCGATCAAGGAATTGAACGACGAGGCCATGAATACGAGCCTTAAGCTATTAGATGAAATGCGCGAAGCCACCCTTGTTCGGTTGGCCGCTCAAAAACAACGGATTGAGAGATATTACCACCGAAGGGCCAACCTTCGACACTTCAATGTCGGGGACTTAGTATTAAGAAAGGTCATACTAAGCACCTAAAACCCGAACAAAGGGAAGCTGGGGCCGAACTGGGAAGGACGATATCAAATAATCGAGATCACCGGAAAGGGATCCTACAAACTCGGAACAATGAACGGCTAGCAACTACGAACAACTGGAATATAACTCACTAAATACGATATTACTGCTAAGGTACGACCCCATTCATTTCTTTTATTTACATTTTGAACTAACGCTTGTAGGTAACCAATAAGGAACGGTACAAATTTTTAGGTCTGAAAGCACGCGTTGCACTCTTTTTCCCTTGAACCGATTTTGTCCCAAATGGGTTTTTCGGCAAGGTTTTTAACGAGGCAACAATGGATCATGCTAAGTTAGAATAGAAGGCCGGTCATGAATCGATGTCAAAGATTGCATCAACAGTATCTGAGGCTTCTCTCTATGATCAACCTCGAATACTTGGGGGGGGGGGGGGGGATTATCCTTGGATATCGACTTTAGCAAGGAAAGAAACTTCGTGATTGAATGGTCACGGCTTGATCGATAGGATTTATTATAAGGGCTAAATGTTCAAATGAACCATGCCCGCATAGACTTCTCGATCCCTAGCATAAAGCATGTACACATGTATAACTATTATACACAAGAATAAAAAAAAGTCTCTTCCTTGCGGATAAATATCCCATCCCTTAAAATTTCTCTTACATTTCTTAAGGAATTTCCTACAACCAATCCCCTAAAGGTATCGAGCCTAATGACCACCTTAATCCGAGTTCAAATGATCAATCTTACCCGGGGACTGCCGTCCTAAGAGAAATTTGGGTTGTCCGGGCTATCGAAGCTCGGGGACACAAGACCTATTAGGCAAAGCCCCAATTTTAAAGGCTACGGTCATCCCCATTCGGGGACTCTTATCTTAGGCAAGTCCGGATAACTCGAGGCGACAGGCCCACTAGGCAGCACCCGAACTAAAAAGGCTACGACCATATTAAAATGGCTCGGAGACGTTCGAAACCCGTAACAAAAATAACAAGGCCTTAAATTCTTAATCGGTTCTAAAGGCTACCCTCGGCAAACTATAACCTAAAAAATTATAAATACTTTGGGAAAAATTTCCGATCATACCGAAGCCCTATGATGCCTTATACAAAGTAATGTTAAAGGCAAGGCTTGTTCGAACCTCCGAACAAAACCTAACTATTTCATGCTAAGGCATTTTAATCTTTGCAAGTATAAATAAAAAAGCAAAAGAAAAACTCAGAAATTGTTGAAGGGGAAAAGCCTTATATACATATCAAAAAAAAATTACAAGGGCCAAACGACCCCGATACAAATTTTTACAAAGGCCAAACGGCCTCAACACAAAAGCGGAAAAACAAAAACATCTGTGAAGTGCCTAAGTGGCCTAGTCTTCGCCGGGGGCCGCCTCATCACTAGGACCTTCAAGGTATCCTCCACCCTCGGACTCGCTCAAATTTTCAGAATCTTCATCATCCTCGGGATAGGCCAACTTCTTGGCCTCGGCTTTGAGCACCTTGGCACTCTCAATTTCGGCTGACAAGTTGAAACCTCGAGCATAAATTTCCTCGAGGACCTCCCTTCGAGATTGTCGCTTCGTGTGCTCGACGATAGCCTTTGCTCGATCCTGGGTCGCCTCGGCATCGGCCTTATACTGGGCCACCATCTTGTCGGTATCGACTTTAACAACCTCGGCCACCGCCTTGGCCGTCTCAAGCTCCCTGGCCAGAGTCCCTCGATCGAAGACGGTAAAACATAGCTGAGACTGGAGCTTCTCAATCTTTCTAGCCTGCACCAAGGCCTTTTCCTTTGCAGCCCGAAGCTGGACCTCAGCCGAAGCCAATTGTGCCTGGGCAGTTTCCTTTTCTGAGGCCAAGCGGTTGATTTTGCTTTTCCATCCTTCGGCCACGACCTTTAGCACATCCATCTCTGCCCGAAGCCGATCAAGATTCTTCTGGACCTGCGGGTTCGGAGCGTTAGTCACCGAGTCTAGTTTTTCGTCACTAACCTCAAAGACTTTTACCTTTTTTACCAGGTCAGCGTGCTCCTTTCGAGCCGCCTCTAGCTCAGCTTGGAGGTTCTTAACCTCCCCCTCACGTTGCTCGCTAAGAATCTTGCAAGTATCCCTCTTCTTATTGAGCCCTCGAATCTCGGCCTCATAGTGGTTTAGCTCTTCTCGATATCGGAGAAAAGTCTTGTGATAAAGCACTGAGGCTTACAAACGCAAAGAAAAAAGTTATGATTATCTACAATTTAATCAAAGAAAAGATTAGAAGTCATCAAGAAGCATATGAATTTACACGGTTTAATGCCTGTTGTGCTTCATTGAACAGGCAGGGTGCGTCCACCTCGTTCATCTTGGCTAGGTCCTCCTCGGTCAGCAAGCACTGAAGGTAACTGGCTACCCCTACAGGGGCAGAGAGAACCCAGGAATCTTTCAGAATGGACATGATGATTGACCGCTTCCGGTCAGGATTCGCACTCGGAGCTGGAAACCGGTTGACTAGTTTTGGACTTGAGGAAGGACCGCTTGTTCCCAAAGATGGACTCTTCCTTGGCACCGATAAGTCGCCCAACCCGGTGACTTCCTCCGTGGCGGTAGAGTCTACACTATCAAAAAGGTTGTGAAAGGGGTATGCCGCCCCTTGGGGCCCTTATTAGGGCGTCCTTTCAGCATCTGAGCCTCGTTAAACATGGACTCAATGAAAGAAGGAGACTCGGAGAGGTCTATCACTCCGAGTACATCCTTCGGGGCATTGCCAGCTGCCTGGGAAGCATCAGTGACGGCCTCCTTGACGGACTCCCTAACTTGAGGCAAAGCGGCCTCGCCTCCTTCTAGTTCGAAAGCCTCACCCACGACCTCCTCATCGACATCCCTGAGTTGAGGCAATTCAGTTTTGCCTCTCACTGGTTCGGAGGCCCTTTGCCCCTCAAGCTGCAACGGCTCTCGGGCCACCAGATGAAACTCTTCTTCTTCTTCGGACTCGTCCCTCAGCCGGTGGAGTGAGTCCAATGAGGGCGCTCGGGCGCTGGTGCTTTCTTTGGATTTGCGCACCGCCCTCCTCCTCGATTTTTTCTTCTTCGAGTTTGGAGAACTCGGAGCCTTTTTCTCTTCTTCTCTTCACCCTGACTCGAAGCGGGGGACTCGGAGGGGAAATCCTTGTCACCGGATGGAGGCCTCATTGCGACATCCTTGGATAAACCTGCAAAGGGAAACGAAACAGATAAGAACCCAGCAGCATAAAAAAGACCCAAGTATTACTCACTCTGGAAAGGAATCTCACCATGAGAATGGGCCTCCCACCGGCCCTTTGAAAGTGCGCGCCATGCGCGCTCGGAATATGGATTTTGTGACATATTGCCCTTGACCCACTTCTTGAGTCGAGGGACTACATTCGGGACCCAAGCAATAGTTGCACCACCACCAAGCACCGATAAGAAAGAAGGAGAAGAGAATAAAATAAAATTTTAAAAAAAAGAAATTTTACTTACATTTTGTGTTCCACTTCTCGGGGAACGGCATGTACTCTGCTAAGATCAGGTCTTCACTCGAACAAAACGGTCTAGCCAGCCTCGATCCCGTTCTTCAATCGATGCTCGAGAATGGGGCTTTATTAGACCGACGTGCAAGCTTGATCACCCCCCCCCCCCTCCCGAAAGAGTCGGGGACTATATAAGCACATGAGGTGGTCCATAGTGAACGAGCATCCATCGAAGAACTGGAGAAGGATGACGATCCTCCAGAATGAAGGATGAATCTGACGGAGGCACACCTCGTATCTTTTGCAGAAGTCGATGATGACCGGGTCCAACGGGCCCCGTGTAAAGGGATAAGTGTAAAAACTTAAGTATCTCTCGACGTGGGTGGTGATATCTTCATCGGGCCGGGAACTATCATGTCCTTGCCAACCCATTTGCAATCCTTTTTTACCGTGGGGAGAATTTCTTCAGTGATCGAGCAGATGTACCCCAAGACCTTCTCACACCGACTCGGTATGGATGAAGGTTTTTCAACCTTAAAATCGGCGGTTACCGAGCACCACCCGGGATGAATGTGCTCAGAGGGGGTTCCATCGCTGGGTCCTCAACAGCAGTACGTGGAACGATCTCCTCGACGGCCGGTCGTGATGTGGAAGTAGTTTCTTTTTGGGGAATGATTTTTGAAGTCTTTGCCATTCCTTTTTAAATTTGAGGAAAAAAGAAGAAGGGGAAGTTAAAGCAGTACGCTTGATGATTTGGGGTGAAGACGAGCAAAAATCTTCACAAATGATCTCAAGAAATCAGAGTATAAGTGCCAAAAAATAGAGAAATTTCTAAGGAGCAAGGGTAGAGAGTTTGGAAGTAAAGTTTGAATGGATGAAGAAGGGGTACTTATAGTTTTCAAGCGTAGATTCTCATCCAGGAGTGGCCGACCGACAACTAACGAGCATTTAATGCCATTAAGACTTGATTGACACGACGTTTCATTTATTTTGTCGTTTCTGTCGCATGATATCGAGGTGAGAATCAGGAGCACATGTTGTTTCTCGTCGTCTACTCTCCGAAAAACGAGAGGACTATCTGTATATGTAAAAACCGAGCTCGTCTACGACATGATAAATCGGGCTGGGAACATAAGGGACTGAAGATCGACCCTCGGTCCCACCGGGCCATAACCCGAGATCAGAGTGTATGTCCTCGAGAACATTGAGTCCGTGATCCCGGAATCGATCCTGACCCCGAACGAGCTCGAGGAAACATTGTCAGTGTGACCAACAGAAGACCGAAATATCAGAAGGCCGAAATATCCGTGACCGATCGGATATTACGGCGGGAATCTCGGCACGTATCAATAAGGAACCGACAAATCAGCAAATCAGGAGATTTTAACCTTTTATAGAATTGTACCTAAAGTAGGACTCCCCTACTATATAAAGGGGTTCTGATTACTTGTAAAACACATGATATAATACGCATTCCAAAGCAATATATTATTTTTCTCTTTAAGCTCTTATTTTTAGGTGTGTCTTGATATCGATCGAAGTGCATCCAGCCCAAGGGTGGCTAACCTCCCAAGACTGTAACTGTTCAATTCGTGTGGTTAGAATTTACTTTATCATTGATCATTTCAATTGCAGTTTACTTTATCGCTTTGTGACAAATTAATCCATGTATTCTTAAAATCACTTACAAATTCAATTGTTATCCGATTTTAAGGGTAAGCAATTTCAAAATAGAGGGTCAGCAAGACTAACCTTTGTCTTTGTTGTCATAAGTTAGTTGTATATTCTTCTCATTAAACTTTTTTTTTTTTTTTAAAAAAATGCAGGATACATGTAGAAGATACTAGCACTAGGAGTGGAAAAAGTAAAACTTGAATTAGAACCTTGCAAATATAGAGTGATTGAGTTAGACAAAACCTACAATGGAGATATTTCTGTTGTCATTTCCTTTATCAAGGTCTTTTCGAATCCTCAATATTGATAACTTCATTTAGCAATATTACTTAATTTCTTGTCGTTTGTTCTGTATTCCTTTGGTCCCAAAGGTTTTTGAGAAACGTAAACTTTTAGTTGCTTCCAAATCAAAAACGATGTTTGAGAGCCGACATATAGCAAGCTATCATTGGCAAACGATGCAGTGCGATGCGGTTGTCGGGCAAACCCGAGTATACCCACAAGGGTTTCAACCCGTCCCGCACTACCCCGCATAACATTTTCACCCGCGTTCACCCGCCTCACACCAATACCCGCATCCACCCGCCCCCAAATAATAAGTTTTTTTTCTTCATTTTGTTAGTTTTTTTTCTTTTGAGATTTTGGAGAGAATTTCCAGTTAAATAAAAATAAATCCAAGATCTTTTATTGATCATGTACTGAATTCGTCAATTTGAAAAAAAAATAAGTTTTTGTTGCTCATTGTGAAAACCGCAAATCATCCCTTTAATGTATTATTATTCATTGTAAAGTACTCCCTCCGTTTTAATTTAAACGAAGTAGTTTGACTCGGCACGGAATTTAAGAAAAAAAGGAAGACTTTTGAAACTTGTGGTCTTAAAAGCTTAAGGGGTAAAAACTTTGTGGGGCCATGACATTTGTGTGGTTATAAAAGTTTCTCATTAAGGGTAAAATGGATAAAATAAAGAGTTTAAAGTTGAATTATTTCCAAATTCAGAAATGTGCCATTTATTTTGGAACAGACTAAAAAAGAAAGGGGAATTACCAGCTATGTCCATTTATAAGTAGCTCATTACAAAAATTGGCCAATTGATAAAATATTACTAATATTAGCCAAATTAGCCAATTAGCTATTTGAAGCAAAAAAAATATCAAATTTTTGCTTTGTTTTGAGTCGGTGTTATTAGAATAGATTGGGCACAACATAAGGAACTTGAATCTCAGTTTTGGGATGATTTGGTGAAGTTTTGAGGTGGTTTGAATTGAAAATTCGAAGTAAAAGCTGAACATGAAAAAAAATGATATGTGTATCACACTGTGTATCATTTGTGTATCACATGTGTATCATATTTGTATCAATTGTGTATCACATGTATATCCATGTATACCTGTGTGTGAGATACATGCGTGATACATGTTTGATACATGTGTCGCAGAAGATTTTTTTGAACTCGATTTAATTACGAATTTTGAAACAAATCCAGTCCAAATCACCTCCAATCTTCCTCAAATTTTGTATATTGACTTATATTTTCAATGAATTTCAACTATACCCATTGAAAAAGTTCCTTTTTTGCTTAGATTTTTGGAATATTGTATAGATTTTTGTATTTCATCACCATATTTGCTACCCCGTCCATGAAATTTTCTTTCCATCTTATATCTAATGTTGCTAATCACGCTTAAAAATATGGAAGGTGATTTTTGCATGTGATTCTTTGATAGAAAGAATCTTATTATTTGGTGTTTCAATTTTTGTTGGCTAGTTTTGGTAAGTCTATGACTAATGACTAGAGGTTGGTAAGTTGAGATTTATGTGGGACATTTTTGTAAGTTTCCCAAAAAGAAATTAGCTCATCTAATTTAAAACGGAGGGAGTAGTATTTTACATTATTACTGTTTCTATTGATATTAAGTCTCTCTATATTATTAGCCCCTTTTCTCCACCTCTTTATCTTATCATTCACGATATATTAATTTTTACTCTAATCTGATGTCACGACCCGGATTTCCCACCATCGGGATCGTGATGGCGCCTACTCGTGGTAGCTAGGCAAGCCAACTAATTTACCTTTAATTAATAAATAAATCTATTAACAATCTTTACCATCAATAAGAAATATGGAATTTAATAATAATAATAATAATAGCGGAAGTCTAATTTATAAGTCTGAATCAAAACGCGGAATAGTCAACAATAGCCTCTACCCTAGATTTGGTGTCACATTACTCACGAACCACTAAGAATAAACTAAATACAAAGGTCTGAAAGAAATATAACAGCTGTCTGTCTCGAAAATAATGAGGCAACAGTCAAAATGGAAAACATAAAGAATAGACGCCGGGCCTGCGGACGCCTGCAAGGCTACCTCAGTCTCGTGAATATGAATCGTCTGCTTCCGAACTACTGCTGATGCTGCTCCTCAAAACCTGGACCTGTGCAAAAATGCACAGAAGTGTAGCATCAGCACAACCGACCCCATGCGCTGGTAAGTGTCTAGCCTAACCCCGGCGAAGTAGTGACGAGGCTAGATTGGACACCACATAAACCTGTGCAGTTATAAATATACAGCGGAAATCGAATACCAAGTAGTTAACATCATGGGAGGGGAAACATGCCACGGGGAAGTTACAATAATAACAATAATCCAGAGTAACAACTAAAACAACTTAGGTTCACAGTGGACGAGGAATCAATACTCAAATGTAAACACATAGCCTCAACAATTGTTGCGGCGTGCAACCCGCTCCATAATTACCATTGTTGCGGCGTGCAACCCGCTCCACAATATCATTGTTGCGGCGTGCAACCCGACCCATATCACTTATCATATATCATTGTTGCGGCGCGCAACCCGATCCTCATATATTATTGTTGCGGCGTGCAACTCGATCCTCAACATCATTGTTGCGGCGTGCAACCCGATCCTCAATATCATTTAACAGTCTGACTTCCCAAACAACAATCACAATTAAGGGGCACAACATAAGCAAATATTTGACAAACATCCCGGCAAGGGAAAGAATCAACAACGCTTTCTCTTTCTTACTTTTCTTATCTTTTAATTCACTTTACTATTTTGAGCCAACGCTCCAAAGAATCAAGTCATTTCGTATACTTTCAAGATTCGTATCACAATTCGAGCCAATGCTCCCAGGAATCAAATGATCATATTACCGTTCACATGTTATTCACAACAAATAGAAATCCTCCAATAAACACGGAGTTCACAACCAAATCATGGTAATCACATTATAAGGACTCACGGTCATGCTAGACACCAATGTATAGATACTCGTCACCATGCCTATACATCGTACTCGATCACATAGCAATTAGCAACAAGACTCAACTCCTATTCCTCAAGCTAGGGTTAAACCAAACACTTACCTCAAAGGTTTACGGCCAATTCAATCCTTAAGCAATGCCTTTCCTTTCGAATTTAGCTCCAATTCAATCGTATCTATACACAATTGATTTAATATCATCAATAATACTCAACAATCCAACCCAAATACCTAAATACAATCTTTCCAACATTCTGCCCAAAATTTGCAAAACCGACCCCGGGCCTGCTTGGTCAAAACACGAGGTTCGAACCAAAATAAATTCAGCCATAACCCCACGAATCCAAAGATATAATTTGTTTTAAGATTCGACCCCAAATTGGGGTTGAATCACCCAAAATTCTCAAAACCCTAACTCTACTCAAAACCCATAATTTCTACCTTGATTCCATGTTTTAGGGCTAGGAAATTAGTGATTAGTTGAAGAAATTAAGAGGGAATGAAGTTAGGAACACTTACCTATGAAGTTATGGAGGAAGGGGTTCTTCAAACTTGTCTATGGAGGGTGACGGAGAAGAACTCGTGTGGGAATAATGAAAGAATCCCGAATGTACTGTTTCTGAAAACTTAAAAAAAATCACTGGGCGAAATTACCCTACGCGTTCTCGACAGTAGGGTCGCGTTCGCGATGAACAGAAGTTGGCAAGCATCGCGTTCGCGGACAAGGGACGCGAACGCGAAGAGAAAATATTGGGTGCCTGGAAAATTGGTCTACGCGAACGCGTTTGGTAACACGCGAACGCGATGAAGGGCGGCCTGAAGCTTTGCGAACGCGAGGACTTTATCGCGAACGCGGAGAAGGAACAGGGGAGGGTACGCGAACGCGAGCCTAAGGCCGCGAACGCGAAGAAGGAATTCACTGGGCAAAAATTGCAGAAAAATCTGCTACCATTCTAAGTGCAAAAACACCCCGAACCACCTCCAATTCACTCCCGAGCCCTCGGGGCTCCTAACCAATCACACACACTAGCTCAATAACATCCTACGAACTTACTTGAGGGATCAAATTGCCAAAATAACATCAAAATCATTGAATCAAGCCTCAAACTCATCATTTCTATTTCAAACTTCATAAAGTTCCAACTTTAGATAATTAGGTCCGAAACACGTCAAACGACGTCCGATTTCGACCAAACTTTACAGAAAGCGCTTAACACATATTTAAGACTTGTACCGGGCGTCGGAACCAAAATACGAGCCCGATACCACAGTCTTTTACTCAATTTTCATTTCCATTTTCCTTAATAATTTCAAAAAAATAATTTCACAGAAAAATTCATTTCTCGGGCTCTAGACCTCGGAATTCGACTCCGGGCACATGCCCGAGTCCCACATTTTTCTACGGACCTTCCCGGACCGTCCAATCTCGGGTCCGGGTCCGTTTACCAAAAATGTTGACCGAAGTCAACCTTAAACATTTTAATATCAAAATTCTTCAAATTTTTCACATATTTCAACATAAAAGCTTTCCGGCTACGCGCCCGGACTGCGCACGCAAATCGAGGCAAGTAAAAAAATGAGGTTTTCAAGGCCTCGGAAGCACAGGATGAATGAGGAAACAGGTGATGACCCTTTGGGTCGTCACATCTGATCACGAAATTGCTAGCAAGTATACTACTCTTTGTCTATGCACATTGAATATTAAAAAAGAGCCGTATAAAAATATAAAACATGAAGTGAGCATACCAGGCATAGAAAGAATACAAGAAGAACCAACGGTTTCAGACACTTCTTTCATTTTCTGAATGTGGTGTTAAAAAACCAATATTGTAATCATTGGCTGAAAAAAGATTCGAAATATTTCCCACTAATGAACTCCATTTCTCTAACACTCTGTTTGGATCATTGTTCCCCATTGTTTTATAATGTATTGTATCGCATTGATCATTTTATGAATACAATGTTTGGATAGATTATATTGTTTCTTATTGTTAAATAAATTTTTTTATTTGATTTGGTCATATCGTACTGTACTGTAACTGGTAAGTTTACTAAAATACCCTCTATTGTTTAAATATTATATTAATCAAAAATTATGTATAAAAATAATTTGAAAAAACAAAACAGAAGAAGGCTAAACACCTTAAGAAAGCATAATAAAGGAGCGAGACAGAAGAAGGCAAAACAAAGGAGCACAGCTAATTAGAATTGAGTTAAAAGCAAATTAGGAGAAAAAATGAAATAGAAGGCGGCAAACACCTTTAGCATTGGTCTGGAAAAAAAACAAAGTAGGTTATAGATTGGAGATTTGGTGTTAAAAAAGAAAAAAAAAAAGAAGATAAAGGGTAAAATAGAATTGTGGAGTAATAAGTTAAGACATAATTGGAAAGAAAAATAGGAATCAATCCCACCACACTAAATCGGTTGTTTCAAAAAATGGGACTTTTCATTGTTCCGGAACAATGGATTTAACAATACAATACAACCAATTTTAATGAAACAATCAAAACAAACATTGTTTTGGGATAACAATACAATACGATACAATAGGAAGCAAGGAACAACCATCCAAACAAGCTGTAAGACAATTTGAAATACTAAATTTGGTTAAGAATTTTAAATAGCTTTTACTATTTTGATTAGAAAGTTTACCGCAATTTTAATCTTGTTTGTGTTGCTGGATAGTTTGCAGAATAGGCCAACCACAAAAGTTGTTTAAACTCGCATAAACCCGCATAGATCCGCAACCCGCCCCGCCCCATATCAATTTTTTTTAAAATTATTTCAACACACACCGCACCCGCAACCGCCCCGCATACCTTAAAAACCAACCCGCACCGCATAGCTTTAAACACGTACCCGCATCGCCCCGTTGCCATTCCTAGCTATCATAGAGAATTAAATCCTCTTAAAAATATTGAATTAATATTATGTGAGTCGGTAACTCATCTATCCTATATTAAACTGTAAGATAAGGTGAGTTTAGGTTAAAAAAAGAAGTTAAACAGGAATAAACGACTTAGCAATCAGCCATGTCTATAGTTTGATACTAAAAATCCAATTATATTGAACTGTATTAATAATTTGTGTTTATGACACTTGCTGTTGCAGAATGAAATGGAGAATGACTTTACAAGTGCTAGCCAAGATTTCCCATGTCTAGGAACAAGTATTTTTGTTTTTCCTTGTTTCTCTCCATTTTCATGTATGTTTTCCTTTTTCTCCCTTTACAGTAAACACTTTAAGGATTTAATTATTTATTTCATAATGATACAATTAGGTTGCCTTCGAAATAGCATTACGAGTCAAATTATAACCTCTTTTCCAATTTGACATCGATCTATTAAATGCACTACAAAGCCCCCAAAAGGAAAAGTAGTGCAAAGTGTAAAAGAACAATTCCTTAATTAAATAACCACTCATCCAACTGTCCAAACAAAAAATAGTGGAAGAATATATAATATATACAATTCAGGTAAGATATCTATAATTAATATATAATCTATGTATATCGATTAGGAAATGTAAATAGTGCGTCCTACCGACCATTTGTGTAAGATCCCAAAGTAGTAAAAAAGAAATGTATATTTTTAATCACTCCCAGAAATAATAACCGAAAAATATAAAATATATATATATATATATAGAAATACAATTAGTTTCGAACGACCGACTAATTTAAACAGGATAGCAATGCCCAATTAAGCCCACATGATTTTAGGGCTATTCATCACTAAACCCAAAAAATGATATATATGACTCTGGGCCAGGTGGATCCCTTGTTTACATGCTTACGGTAAGCCCACATCTTGAAAATACATTTTTTACTAGGCGATGATGACACACCTACATGTATGCATACGTACAAGTTTGCTAAAGTTCAAGTCAATATTTGAACATCGATTATATTTGGAGATTATAAAGTTTTAATGAAAGCTAGAGATTACGCACAATTAGGTGTAACTTGTCAAAAGTCGGCGAGTAATCATTAAGAGAAATAAGTTGTTTTGCGCATCCAGCTCCGAAGATCTCACTTGTCCTGAACAAGTACGTAGAGATCTTCGGGAGACCATGGAGAGAATCTCAATCGTTCTTTTTTAACTAAACATTCTATTGATTCCTTGTTGTCTTTCATCAGATTTTTTGGCAGAAATTCTTTTTTCTTTGGCTCGACAATTTCCTCAAAAAAAGAAAGCAAAATTATTGTAAAGAAGAAAGCAAAGATGCTCATTCTTCGAATGTTTTCAAATCTTTTGGTGGCGGTGGTATTCCAAGGACCATATGACAAAAGAAAAAACCGAAGGTGAAAACCCTCTTAGAAATCCACATATCAAAACCATTTTATAAATGAGACAAATATTTTTTACGCCAATACATAGAACTTACTTTCAAATAATAGGCATAACAACGTTCATGATCCTCCAGTAGAACAATATATACTGATTATAGTTACACAACTTTTTCTTTAAAATTTACATATTCATATCAAATTCGTATTGCCACAAAATAATAATAGGTGTAGTGAATAGTGATACTTTGGGATTCTTGATTTAAAATTTTAGATCAACATCTGTTTCAAACAAGAGCGGCTCAATCACATGTGTAGCCTAAAGCCAAAGTTTAATGTGAGACCTAAATTTTTTATTTGAAGGTTATAATATATATTCTTATTTGAAGTCTATTCTTCTAGATTTTTGAGATGCAAAGTTGTTAATAATATTTTTATAATCAGGTTTTTTCAAATAGTTCCTTTTCAACTAATATAGACAACCCGTTTAATCTTTCTTGAGACATATTGATCTTAGCTAAGATTTTATTAATTTTAATTTTGAAATTCTTTTTTCGCTGAGGCAACTTAATATTATTCTATAAGCGATATAAGCATTTGAAAAAGACAAGTCTTTTTATTTGATTGGTATATCGATTGAACTAGTATCTTCTACTTGTACTATTTTCTTGTCAAATCAATTCCAATTGCACGTTAACTATTTGTTTGCAACAAATTTATGCGGAGAAAAATAAAACAGCAATCACAAACAACTATAACGAAAAAATTATTTTATTAGTAAACATTGCAAGTTACAACTATGTTTATCCCTTGATTCTTCCCTCCGATTTATTCTACGTGATTCGAGGGCCTTGGCGGTGTATTTCTCGAACGTAGGATGATGCTAACCTAATCGGATGTATTTGATCTCCATGAAAAGGAAGAACATCCGTTGATCACTTCGACGGCTTTGAGAAAGACAATATTTGATGTCTTTGATCTCTTTGTGAATATTCCATAATTTTTAATGGAATTTCGAGATGATCTCCATTTTTTAGATGCCTTTTTAAGAGAATACGTAACCCTTTTTGTAGGAATGACCTAGGGTTAGGATAGAGTAGCCTCCAATGCTGAATTTTGGTAGAGTAGCCTCCAAGCAACACTGACAGACTCCTAGAATTTCAAGAGGTCTTGTAGTATCTTGAATTTAGGATTTAGCTTGATCCATTAAAATTTCGATGTCTACAAATGCCCCCTACTTCAAGGTTTGTCGGGGTGTAAGCTTGGCGAAACTTGAAGATGAGACTTGAAGTACCCGATCACAACAGAAATATTTGAAGCTTGTAGTTTCGATTTGCAGGAGGAAGAGATGAAGGGAAGAACTGGTCCCACTGGGCGTGCCAATTTGTTTGCAACAAATTTATGCAGAGAAAAATAAAACTACAATCACAAACAACTATAAAGAAAAAATAATTTATTAATAAACATTGCAGGTTACAACTTTGTTTATCCCTTGATTCTTCCCTCCGATTTATTCTACGTGATTCGAGGGCCTTGGAGGCGTATTTCTCGAACATAGGATGATGCTGACCTACTCAGATGTATTTGATCTCCATGAAAAGGAAGAACATCCGTTGATCACTTCGGCGACTTCGAGAAAGACAATATTTGATATTTCTTTGATCTCTTTGTGAATATTCCATGATTTGTTAATGGAATTTCGAGATGATCTCCATTTTTGAGATGCCTTTTTAAGAGAATACGTAAGCCTTTTTATAGGAATGACCTAGGGTTAGGATAGAGTAGCCTCCAATGCTAGGTTTTGGTAGAGTAGCCTCCAAGCAACACTGACAGACTCCTAGAATTTCAAGAGGTCTTGTAGTATGTTGAATTTAGGGTTTAGCTTGATCCATTAAAATTTAGATGTCTACACTATTCATACTACCCATATTTAAGTAAGTCAAACAGTTACTTTATTTACATAGCTAAAAAAATTCTTTCCTCTTAGATGAGAAAGTCCACTTTTGTACTAAAAGTACTAAATATTTTTTTTAAATACCTATAAACTTGTTATTTTTATAAAATGGGGCCTCCCAAATTTGGGGCATAATGCACAAGCCTTATCATCAAGTACAACAATAGAGCCGGCAATCAAAGACGGGAGAAATTCAAAAATAGCCAGATTTACAAGTGGTAGTTGAAAAATAGCCACAATTTCAAAAGTAATCGAAATTTAGCCACTTTTCATGTAAAGATAAACCTGAACGAAAATACTGTTCATAATCCAGAAAATACTCCAGCATAATATATTGGAACTCCAGTATAATATATTGGAGTTCCAGCATAAGTATACAGGACTTCCAACATAATATACTGGAGTTCAGTATAATATACCGGTCCAGCATAATATGCTGGAAGTTCATACACAGGTGCTCCAATCTCTAATATATTATGCTGGAACTTTGTGCGTGTTGGAGTTCCAGCATAATATGCTGGAAGTTTATATACAGGTGCAGCAATCTCCAGTATATTATGCTGAAATTTTCTATGTTACAGTAAAATAGTGACTAGTTTTTAATGACTTTGCAAATGCTGGCTATTTTTCAATTACCGGTTCGAAAACTGGCTAACATGTGCTATTTTTACATAAAAGACAAATGTGTGATTGAGAGATTCCCCAAGGCAAAAAGAGGTATGTCACATATAATTTAGGGTATACATTCAGGTCCAATTGCATAATTTGCATGATTGCACTTATGGCTATGAATAATTAATAAACCACAAATTCATCTTTTCATTTGGTTTACTAACTAAAATTAAAGAGCGGAAATTTTTCATATTTGTCATGAAAAAGAGCTAGGGAAAATTTTCATATTGTCATGAAAAGAGCTAGGGCTTGACAAGTGGTCCTAACCTAGGTCAATTCTGAGTATTTTCTTTTCTAATTCATTGGTTTCTCGTACCGAAAGGCTTAAAAAGGCGTGAAAGATAAGGTATATATCCCTATTTGACTTATCCCTAATTTCTTGACTCTTTGAAAAAAGTAGTAGTAGCTAAAAGCCTAAATTTTTCTTTCTTTTTTAGTGTTGCAAATATCTGTATAGAACCTAAGCTTTGATATTCTTTATCAAGATCTAAGACAAAAGGAATGGGCATCAATGCTTGCTCCAAAGTATTTTTTTTTGGTCAAAAGTACTTTTGTCCAAAGTTAAAGGGCGTGATCTAGCTTTTAGAAGGAAAAAAGTGCATTGGAGTAGAAATAGAAGCAATTTTTTAAGAAGCAGAAAAAGTAGTTTATCTCTAAAAAATACTTTTTACAAAAGCACTTTTGTAAAAAAATATACTTAAAAAAATCACTTTTAAAAAGATTGACTAAATACTAATTACTGCTCAAAACTCAAAAGTGTTTTTCAAATTAATTAGTCAAACACAAACTGCTACTAATTAAAAATAATTTTAAAAAAGTACTTTTCAAAAAGTATTTTTCAAAATAAGCTAATTTTAAAAACACGGCGTGAAAGAAAGGCTCATTTTTTTTTCTGCTTCTGACTAAACATTTTGTGTTTTTATCCATCCAATTCCAAATTAAGATAGGTAAAAATGGAATATTATCCTTAGGAACAAAAATCCATCAAGCCAAGATGAATGATATAGTGTGGAATATATCAAAGAAAGAACAATACAGTACAATGGTATCAATTTGTGAAGAAGACAAATGGCATCAAAATAACCGTGACTCTCCCTATTCTTACCCCTAGGGGTTTTCTTACTTCCAAATTCTTACCACTAAGGTAGATATTCTCCGATTACCAACAAGCGTTGTGGTGGAGTGGTAAGTACTCATTCATCCTTAATCAGAGGTGTCGGGTTCGAGTCCCTGGGCATAGAGTCGTCTTTGTTATGGAGCGCTTTACCCCCAATGAGGGACTTTCCGGCACGAATCTGGATTTAGTCGGGCTCCAATGTAGATACCTGATATCGGGTGAGAATTAAAAAAAAAAAAGATAATCTCCAATTGGAACAACGATGGTAAATTAGACAAATTATTATAATGTTGCTTGTCTCTAAATTACTTCACCACCATATGGTCTTTTGATATTCTTTTCGTTTTTCCTTTTAAAATTTTGGTGGATTTCATCCTAAAGAATATGTGCTTTACGATGAAATTGAAAGATAAGAAAATGGAATAATTCACATGCTATGAACGTTAGTTAACTATTCATTAAGGACACTTGCAAAATTTTACGATATAACTTTCTTCTGCTACCGTTATTATTATCGTTATTATTGTTGTTGTTGGTATTGGTGTTGTTTCTACTAATATTAATTGTTTAACCAAAAAATTGACTATTTGGTTAAAGCTAGAATTTAAGAGAAAAATCGGGTTACTGATAATCAAGAAATGAGAGATTTTGAGAACAACAATAAAGCAATGAATAAGTATATATTTCAGTATAATCGCAAGGATATTTCGTGTCCTACAGATGTTGTGACTTTCTCCTTTTATAGTTAATTCTAAGAGAAAGTGTAATGCCTTTGTCTTAATGAGGCAATTACGAGCAATAAATGACATTAAAAGAAACGTTACTCAATCATTCTTGTTAAATACAAATTCTCTAACGTATTTGGCATTTAATGTTGAATTTGGACTCTTTTACGCTATCAGATTCATGTCTTCAATTCCTTCTGATCTTCGAGCTTTAAATGACTCGAACAGGTACGAGTCTCATTTCATCTGAATAATAGCCCGTGCCTTTAAGTATCTTCTCTCCCGCATCTGTTGTTGCTCGTGCCTTCTAACTGATTACCATGCTTTGACTATTTGACCGGTCCACGTGTCATGACACGTCATCTTCAATATTTAAATTCAGTTTTTTCCCAATACACTAATGAAGGTAAAAGTGAAGGTTAATGGAGTGAAGCAGAAACAGATGCAATTATAAACATCTCACCTAAATAGAGAACTTTCAGAAGTTAGCAAATGTTGTTTAGTTAATCAGGACAAATTAATTATTGATCAAGTTCAACTCTAGTCCTAAAAAGGATAGGTGATCGCTGCAAATATAATTCGATCTAAGAGTCCGGAGTCGAATCCCACAAAGAACTAAAGCTTAGCTACAACTGTTCAATATTGCTAAGAAACACAAGTTCAAATAATTTTTAGTTATAAAAATTGTAATTTATATTCCTAACTAATCAACTAACGAGGATAAAGTTGGAGACAAGATTAAGGAAGCCTAGAGTGATGATTTTCCCAATTGTCAGAATCCTTCTCGCTACGTCTCCTATAACTTCGCCTAAGTATTTTTTACTGATCGCGAGCACTTCAGATGTTGTAATTCCCTCCCGAGCAACTACAATAATTTACTAGAAATATTCTCCCAAACTACGCTAGCTAGCACTATCTTACTGCTCACTATGACCACATCAAGGCTTTGTTATTTCTAAATCCATCTTCAAACTCACCGTAGTGATTCCTCACATACGTTAGGAGTGACGTTGTTCAACAACCACCTAACTATGTACTCTTTCCCAAGCAATACATAATAAATAGGCGCAGCCAATCTATGGTCATTCAATCAACTGAAATAAGCACGTAGTTGAACAAGTAAAAGAATTCAAAGGCTAAATATGTTAAGATTTAACAAGAATTCATCCTCCAAAAGGTTCTATCAAAATTCTAGATAATAAATTAGCTACTCATAATAGTATGTAGAAATACAATACAAATATTCATAACCAACAACAGAAAATAGGAAGAAGAAAGAAAAAACTCGTGGTTAATCTTCCTCCTTGCTTTTAGCGCATTCTTGCCTCCGAAGATGTTGTCTAACCCTAAAGTAGTGTCTGCCTCCTTCGGTAGGACGTTTTAGGATGTATTTATATCAATTAGGGTTTATATGAGGCTGAACTAACCAATCCAATCTCGGATAGGAAAGCAGGAATCGCGTCCACGCTCGCACGTCACGAGACCAAGACGCGGACTCAACTTTTAATTTTTTTTATTTCGCGAAGCGATTCGTGCCTTCGCTTCATTTCACTGTTTTGTGCATTTAATTGTCTCCTTTATAATGTTCGTTTTCGTGCCATGCACGAGAATGAATGAGCTCCCAGTTCTTCCATCTTTTTCCTTTTTTTTGCAACAAGTTGACATCTTTTAACCACTTATTATCAGTACTTACTCCTACACACAAGAAATACGTAAAGAGCATATTTCACTTTAAAAACCTTGTAATCTCCCGTAACAATTATGCATGCAAGCTCGGATGGAGTCTACTAGAACGTTTTGAGAAAGGAGAAGAAAGAGAGTAAGAGATAGAGAGAATGGAGAGACCGACATATTTTCTGTTAATAAGAACTCACACCTGATTTCACTAATTGTACAAGTATATATACATGTTGTCTAAGCTAACTACTCATTGACTAAATGACTGCGCTAACCACTAACTAAAGATTACATTATACAATACAATAATGAATGTATTAACAATAACTATACTCAATAACTCACATAAAAAATTATATGCAAACATACTCAAAAATATGTACTTTTCATCATTTATCAGTTACTATTAAGGTTTCTCATTTGAAAAATTAAACAAAATTGTTTTCATCGATCATTAAAAAAAAAAAAGGACAAAGAAGTTTGATGCTAAGAACTGAATCAAGCTCCTAAGTACTACGTGCACAGTAAAATTTGGATTTCAGTTTATTACGAAATGTATGATAAAGTTACATAGCCAGACGCCAAATATTCATTTCTGTCAAAGAAATAATTGTTCTCACAATCACCACCTAGTGATCTGAAATTGGAATATCATTTGTGTTATATACTATTCCTTCAACCACCTATCTTTTAATTAATATGGTGCTTAATTATTGTTTGCTGAGCCGAGGGTCTATTAGAAACAATCTCTCTACAAGGGTAAGGTATGCGTACACACTATCCTTCCCAGACCCCACCATGTGGAATAATGTTGGGTATGTGGTTGTTGATGTTACTATTCCTTCAACCTATTTATGTGAATATATTTGACTAGATGTGAAATTAAATAAACAAAAGACAAGGATTGCTGAGTACATAAAGTAAATATATGCAAAGTACCATAATTACCTGTATTTTATCAATATATAATAAATGAAAGATTGTAAGAGTAAAAATAGAGATGTTTAAAGTTAAATAATTTTAACATGAAATATAACAATCTTTTTTGACAGACTAAATAGAAAAGAATACCACATAAGATGTGCCCGAGACAGAGGCAAAGGTCGAGCTTCACCAAAGCAGAGTACATAGCTAGCTGGAAGAGTGTACTGATTCTTAAGTGGTCCACTGAGTATCCTCTCCACATATTCAGCTATGAAATGAATGTGGTCACCTCTAGTTTGTGATTAGTGACAAACTAAAATAGTACATATGTTGGGGAAACTATGAACATGGACTCTAAAATTATGTTCATTACTTGATTGTAGTTCAATGAAAATAAGTACACTTAACCCTACAATGGGTATGATATCCCCTGCAGTTGGTGTACATTCAAACCTCTTTATAACAGCCACGTTTGTTCTGATATTTTTCAGGTGCTATAGTGAAATGTTGTCATAAAGGACGTATATTATAACATAACATACAAAATCGGTTCCGAGAAAAAGTTGGCTTTTATAATGAATGACTGTTATATAGGAATGATGTTATAGAGAGGTCTGGCGGCATAAACGTATGTCATATGAACAATCAATATAATTACGATTGCAGTGGAGTAACCACATGCATGTAGTAGTACATTATTTGTTATTGAATTTGGCTTGTGAAAAAGTTTCTTGAAACTTCATTTAGGGATTTTGACAAGAGTACTAGTATTTGACAAGTTTGTATGCTTAGGATAGGATACCTTTCTTTCTTAGACGTATTGATGCAAATTTTTAGAACTTAAAAGTGTAAGCAAAAGAATAATGCAAGGGATCGGATGATTTCATTGGAGTTAATAGTGGCTGAATAAAGAGAATTGGAACTTTAGCTTTAATAAAGTGTGAGACAACAAGAGACAACCTAGTATTAAATGGATTATAATTCGAATCGTGATGTTTCAAATTTGAATTTCAGCAGTCTCTTGACCTATGCTGTACATTTAGATTTTTTCTTAATCTCCTATTAATTATGTAAGCCCCCAAATTAAGGCATCTAACTTATTTGGATATTAGGATGTGAATCATAAATTTTGTAGTACTCTCGAAACAAATGAAGGGAATTGGGAAGAAGTAAAGGTAAAAGTATTTTTCATTTTCCTTATGCATCTGTCTTTATTTTACTACATTATTAGAATTAAAATGAGACAATAATGCTAGTGCAATAGGAAATGCTGCAAGTTGTGCCCATTTCTCAATTAATGTGGAGAGAGATTCATCTTATATATTCTACTCTATCTGTATACCACTTCTCATTTATGAAAGGCCAATTTAATCGAATTTTTAACTTGAACCAAACACGATTTTTTTTTTTTTTTTTTTTTGAAAGCACAATCTAGACATTAACTGATTATTATACAAGAAAATACCACTTTATTAGTTATAAACTTTACATAGCAAAATAACTGAATATGATTAATTAAAGAATACTATTAGTAAAGGCATAATTTTGTCAATCTCTCAAAAAGCTAAAACTGATGAATATTTGACCAAATTAAAGCTGAATAAGACATTAGAAAGACGAGAGACAGGATCGTTGAATCATTAATTGAGAGATTAGCAGAGAAATAAAGTATAAAAGGGAATTGCTGAATTCAGCAAAACAAGACATCCAACAGTCAATAATAGAGGAAAGACATTAAAACAAGTATTTAAGTCGTGCTTAAAATGGCTGCGGGAAACAGTGAAGTCATGATCAAATAATTAAGCAAAACCAGCGACAGAGCTGAACACAAACCCTAGATAGCTCAGTACATCCCCCCAACTCCATGAATCTATGCTTTAAATGCAATTTCTCGTTAAAGAGCTTCTAAATAAGTGAATGGGCCAAATTAGTTGTCGTGTTTTAAAATCGGAAAATATATTTGGCCTAACTAAGAATGACCCAAATGTCCAAAATTGGGGTATTATGGTAACTTCGCACGGCTTTTGAGGGCATAATGGATATTTAAGCATTTTTGTTTTCCAGATATACCCTTTAGCAGATTTGTTTTTTAATTTAATTTTTTCCCTCCAATTCTCTCTCATTAGTTTAATTGTCTTACCTTCCCTATGCTTCTTTCACATTTACACATGCATGCTACACTACTTTTCATAAAGCAATTTATACTCATATACATATACTATACCAATTAAACGAAATAAACTAAAATATACGCATAGTATACTAAAAAACTACGATTAAACTATTGTATTATAGTTTCTATATTACTGTATCACTAAAATAATATTTTATTACTTTCTAACCCTAACACTTAAATATATAGTGCTTCAACTAAGAAGCCACTACAACAAGTGTGATTTTCAACCACGAAAATATTAGCTACAATAGAAAATTTGTCACTAATTATCCATTTTTTGTGACTAAAATTATATTTCGTACTTAAATACATGAGGCATATACTTTTAGTGACAAAACATAAATTTTATAGCAAAATTTGTCTACTAAAGTTTCCCAAAAAAAAAATAAATTGGCGCCAAATATTAATTAATATTAGCCACAAAATTAATATTATTGGTGATAAATTAGTTTCGTCACTAATGTTGTAGACAATTGGTGACAAATAATTGTTCGTCTTAAAATTAGTTATATTTTCGCTACAAAATAGTTTCCTCACTAAAAGTTTTATATTTTTTGCAACCTTAGTTTTTGTCACTAATAGCATAAACAAATTAGTGACGATCGGTGTATCATCTCTATTTTACCTATGAAATTATTAGGTAGCATATAAAGTTCTTCACTGTTATTATCTTTTTGGAACAAAAATTAGAGTCGTACTTAAATGCACACGCACATACATTTAGTGAAGAAACAAAAATTTCGTAGCGATAGTTTTATCTACTCAAGTTTTCCACCAAAAAAATGGATTGTCGCTAGTTATTTAGTAACATTAGTCACAATATCTAAAGTTACTGGTGACAAACTAGTTTCATCTCTAATATTGTAGGCAACTAGTGAAAATTATTATTTGTCTAAAATTAGTTATATTTTAGCGATGAAAAAGGTTGGTGACTAAGAGGGTGTTTGACTAAGCTTATAAGCTGGTCCACTTCCCACTAGGACTTAAAGTCTCTTTGTAGAGTCCCTATGCAACCGTTACACTTCCCAGTAGCCATATCCGCTCCTCCATGCGGACATTACACATCCTAGCAGTCCCTTCCACTCCTCCATGCATCTATTACACTTCCCAGTAGTCCCTTCCACTCCTTCATGCAACCATTACACTTCCCAGTAGTCAACTTCACTCCTCTATGCACCATTACACTCCTCCATGCAACCATTACTCTCCTCCATGACTACAATTAATTGTAAAAGCTTGTCTTTATCCATCTGCCTATACAGATTTTGAATTTTTTTTAAACTTCTGCCATATAGTGGCAGTGCACTTCACATATTTTGAATTTTTTTAAAATTTTTTTTACACTTCTACCATATAATGAGAGTGCACTTCATAGGTTTTATCTCATAGTCTTAACCTTCATCTTGGTGGTTGAATTCTAATTAATAACGGATCGGTCTCCAAAATTTTATAGTGGTAAATACAATTTTTGATTTTTCGTGTTGATTTTTCCACTTCTCTATGAGCAAAGTAATGTCGATTTTTAAACTTTAAAAAGAAATAATCTTCCTAGTTTTGTTCTTGGTTGTAAAATGATAGAAAAGAATAGGGGGACTTCTGCACTAAATATATTGTTAAATGATTTCTCAATTTTAATTGGCTATTTTTAAACCAATAGTCTTCTTAAAATAAATAACTATAACAATAATAAATGGAAAAAATACAAACAATATTATAAAGAACAATCATATTAATTCATTACTTTGATCCACTTGAAGTTAGTAAATATAACTAAAGAGAAAAATTATCAAGCTAAACATTAGTTTATCTTAGCACTTCAACAGAGAAGGTCACAGCCCCTGATGTAGCCTGAGCTAGTTCCAAGAGAAGAACACCCCCTTTCTTCAGATTATTGTCGACAACAAATTATTTACACCATTAACGAGTCTTCTCCGAACAACACTTGTGGAAGTCACAGCCCATTCCTTCCCATTATATCGAAGCATTGTTTTAACCGAAATAGGAGGAAGATAGCCAAAGATACTCTTTGGAAGAAACTGCAAGAACATAATGTAAAGATAAGGTTCATGCTTCATTGCTAGTTGGGATAATCAACAGTTATCAAATCATGAAAATATTATGAAAAAAATTACCACATAATCACGCTTGATGTACGAACTGGGCACGTCCATCCGAAACCATGGATAGAATTCATCTTCAATCCATCCTCTAGCATTCATGTTTAGAGTATCTATTTTTTTTAAAGAGTTGGAAATGTCGTTCTTGTGTTTAAGAGATATGTAAAGACTCAAAACTTTCTATTTCCCTCCAATCATATTTTTACTTTTCCCTTTGTTTCCCTCCGAAAATTGTATTTGACATTTTAGTCCAAAAATGTCATCTTGTTTTCCCTCCTAATAAAGTTCTAAAATTTAATCATGATTTTCCTTTTATTATAAGTAAGATATTTGGTGAAGATTATTACAATTAAGATTAACCAATAAAAATATGTCGAATTATATATTTACTATTATATAAACAAGGTCATACTAGTGAATAGACTTATATGGTTGCTATAGGCAGATATATATGTATGAAATTAATATAAACGGCTATATATAAACGGTCGATATTACTAAGAATCACAACGATATAATTAGCATAGGTTATATGACTACAACCATATTAGCGAATGGACTTATATGGTTGCTATATGTCGATATGTATGAAATTAATATAAACGTCTATTATATAAACGGTTGATTATACTAAGAATCACAACGATATAATTAGCATAGGTTATATGACTACAACCATATTAGGGAATGGACTTATTTGGTTGCTATAGGCCGATATATATGATATTAATATAAACGTCTATTATATAAACGGTTGATTATTACTAAGAATCGCAACGATATAATTAGCATAGGTTATATGACTACAACCATATTAGCGAATGGACTTATATGGTTGCTATATGTCGATATGTATGAAATTAATATAAACGTCTATTATATAAACGGTTGATTATTACTAAGAATCACAACAATATAATTAGCATAGGTTATATGACTACAACTATATTAGTGAATGGACTTATGTTTGCTATAGGCCGATATGTATGAAATTAATATAAACGACTATATATAATCAGTCGATATTACTAAGAATCACAACGATATAACTATCATAGGTTATATGACTACAACCATATTAGTGAATGGACTTATATGGTTGCTATAAGCCGATATATATGAAATTAATATAAACGGTTATTATTTAAACGGTTGATATTACTAAGAATCACAACGATATAATTAGCATAGGTTATATGACTACAACCGTATTAGTGAATGGATTTATATGGTTGCTATATGCCAATATGTATGAAATTAATATAAGGTCGATATTACTAAGAATCACACAAATATAATTACCATAGGTTATATGACTTCAACCATATTAGTGAATGGACTTATATGGTTGCTATAGGCCGATATAAATGAAATTAATATATATGGCTATTATATAAACGGTCGATATTACTAAGAATCACAACGATATAATTAGCATAGGTTATATGATTACAACCATATTAGTTAATGGACTTATATGGTTGTTATAGGCCGATATGTATGAAATTAATATAAACGGCTATTATATAATTTGTCGATATTACCAAGAATCACAACGATATAATCACCTTTGGTTATATGACTTCAACCATATTAGTCAATGGACTTATATGGTTGCTATAAGCCCGATACGTATGATCATAATGAATTAACTTATATAAACGACTATTATATAAACGACCGATATTACTAAGAATCAAAACGATATAATTACCATAGGTTATATGACTACAACCATATTAGTGAATGGACTTATATGGTTGCTATAAGCCGATATATATGAAATTAATATAAACGGCTATTATATAAACGATCGATATTACTAAGAATCACAACGATACAATTACCATAGGTTATATGCCTTCAACCATATTAGTCACTGAATTTATATGGTTGCTATAGGCCGATACGTATGACCACAATGAATGAAATTATATAAACGACTATTATATAAACGATCGATATTACTAAGAATCACAACGATATAATTAGCGTAGGTTATATGACTACAACCATATTAGTCAATGGACTTATATGCTTGCTATAAGCCGATATGTATGAAATTAATATAAACGGCTATTATATAAACGGTCGATATTACTAAGAATCACAACGATATAATTAGCATAGATTATACGACTCCAACTATATTAGTGAATGGACTTATATGGTTCCTATATGCCGATATGTATGAAATTAATATAAACGGCTATTATATAAACGGTGAAGATTACTAAGAATCACAACAATATAATTAGCATAGGTTATATGACTACAACTATATTAGTGAATGGACTTATGTTTGCTATAGGCCGATATGTATGAAATTAATATAAACGACTATTATATAAATGGTCGATATTACTAAGAATCACAACGATATAACTATCATAGGTTATATGACTACAACCATATTAGTGAATGGACTTATATGGTTGCTATAAGCCGATATATATGAAATTAATATAAACGGCTATTATATAAACGGTCAAGATTACTAAGAATCACAACAATATAATTAGCATAGGTTATATGACTACAATTATATTAGTGAATGGACTTATATGGTTGCTATAGGCCGATATGTATGAAATTAAAATAAACGGCTATTATATAAACGGTCGATATTACTAAGAATCACAACGATATAACTATCATAGGTTATATGACAACAACCATATTAGTGAATGGACTTATATGGTTGCTATTGGACGATATGTATGAAATTAATATAAACGGCTATATATAATCAGTCGATATTACTAAGAATCACAATGATATGTTTAACATAGGTTATATGACTACAACCATATTAGTGAATGGATTATATGGTTGCCATAGGCCGATATATATATGGAATTAATATAAACGGTTATTATTTAAATGGTTGATATTACTAAGAATCACAACGATATAATTAGCATAGGTTATATGACTACAACCGTATTAGTGAATGGATTTATATGGTTGCTATATGCCAATATGTATGAAATTAATATAAGGTCGATATTACTAAGAATCACACAGATATAATTACCATAGGTTATATGACTTCAACCATATTAGTGAATGGACTTATATGGTTGCTATAGGCCGATATAAATGAAATTAATATATATGGCTATTATATAAACGGTCGATATTACTAAGAATCACAACGATATAATTAGCATAGGTTATATGATTACAACCATATTAGTTAATGGACTTATATGGTTGTTATAGGCCGATATGTATGAAATTAATATAAACGGCTATTATATAATTTGTCGATATTACCAAGAATCACAACGATATAATCACCTTTGGTTATATGACTTCAACCATATTAGTCAATGGACTTATATGGTTGCTATAAGCCCGATACGTATGATCATAATGAATTAACTTATATAAACGACTATTATATAAACGACCGATATTACTAAGAATCAAAACGATATAATTACCATAGGTTATATGACTATAACCATATTAGTGCAATGGACTTATATGGTTGCTATATGCCGATATGTATAAAATTAATATAAACGACTATTATATAAACGATCGATATTACTAAGAATCACAACGATATAATAGATC